>NW_024426885.1:81219003-81533113 GCF_017311325.1 Ursus maritimus | reverse complement strand
TTAAAGCTCTTTCAGAGAAAAACATGCAGCCAAGTATCCTTTATCCAGCAGGCTGTCATTCAGAATTGATGGAGAGATAAAGACCTTCCAGAATCGCCAGTCACTGACCAATTTCGTAACCACGAAACCAGCCCTACAGGAGATATTAAGGGAGGTTCTACAAAAGTAAAAAGGCCCCAAGAGTGATACAGAACAGAAAGTTACAATCTATAGAAACAAAGACTTTACAGGCAAAATGACCTCATTAAAATAATATCTCTCAGTAATCACTCTCAATGTGAATGGCCTAAATGCTCCCATAAAGTGCCACAGGGTTGCAGATTGGATAAAAAGGCATGACCCATCCATTTGCTCTCTACAAGAGACACTTTTTTTTTTTTAAGAGACACATTTTTGAACCTAAAGATACATCCAAATTGAAAGTAAAGGGATGGAAAACCATCTTTCATGGCAATGGACCTCAAAAAAAGCTGGGGGTGATTTTCTCATATCAGACAGTTCGGATTTTAAACTAAAGACTATAGTTAGAGACACAGAAGGGCAATATATTATTCTTAAAGGATGTATCCAACAAGTGGATATGACAATTATAAATATATATGCCCCCAACAGGGGAGCAGCAAGATACACAAGCCAACTCTTAACCAGAATAAAGAGACATATAGATAAAAATACATTAATAGTAGGGGACCTCAAAACCCCACTATCATCAATAGATAGATCACCTAAGCAGAAAATTAACAAAGAAACAAGAGCTTTGAATGCCATACTAGACCATATATATATATATATATATATATATACAGAGAGAGAGAGAGAGAACTGCACCCCAGAACCAAAGAATACTCATTCTATTCTAATGCCCATGGAACATTCTCAAGAATAGACCATGTTCTGGGTCACAAAACAGGTCTCAACCGAAAGCAAAAGACTGAAATTATTCCCTGCATATTCTCAGACCACAATGCTTTGAAATTGGAACTCAATCACAAGGAAAAATTTGGAAGAAACTCAAACACTTGTAGACTAAGAACCATCCTGCTCAAGAATGATGCAATAAACCAGGAAATCAAAAAATCAATTTAAACAATTTATGGAAGACCAACGAGAATGAAAACACAATGGTCCAAAACCTATGGGACCGTGCAAAGGCAGACCTAAGGGAAAAATACATAGCCATCCAAACCTCACTCAAAAGAATAGAAAAATCTAAATTGCAGTTTTTATATTCTCACCTCAACAAGCTGGAACAGCAACAGAGGGACAGGTCTAATCCACGCACAAGAAAGCAGTTGATCAAGATTAGAGCAGAGATCAATGAATTAGAAACCAAGAGCACAGTAGGACAGATCAACAGAGCTAGAAGCTGGTTCTTTGAAAGAATAAATAAAATAGATAAGCCACTGGCAAGACTTATCCAAAAGAATAGAGAAATGATCCAAATTAATAAAATTATGAATGAAAAGGGAGAGGTCACAACCCACACCAATGAAATAGGAAGGATCATTAGAAACTTTTATCAACAGCATTATGCCAATAATTTAAGCAACCGGGAAGAGATGGAGGCCTTCCTGGAAACCTATAAATTACAAAGACTGAAACAGGAAGAAACTGATTTTTTAAACAGGCCAATTAATTTTGAAGAGATTGAAGCAGTGATTAAAAACCTTCCAAAAAACAAAACTCCAGGGCCTGACGGATTCCCTGGGGAATACTACTAAACATTCAAAGAAGAAATAATACCTACTTTCCTAACGCTGTTTCAAAAAATAGAAACAGAAGGAGAACTACCAAACTCATTCTATGAGGCCAATATTACCTCGATCCCCAATCCAGGCAAAGACCCCATGAAAAGGGAGAATTACAGACTGATATCCCTGATGAATATGGATGCCAAAATTCTCAACAAAATTCTAACTAATAGGTTCCAAAAGTACATAAAAAGGATTATCCATCATGACCAAGTGGGATTCATCCCTGGGATGCAAGGGTGCTTCAACATTCGCAAATCTATCAGCGTGATAGATTATATCAACAACAACAACAAAAAAGCCAAGAATCATATGATTCTCTCAATAGATGCAGAAAAAGCATTTGACAAAATACAGCATCCTTTCCTGATTAAAACACTTCAGAGTGTAGGAATAGAGGGCACATTCCTCAATCTCATAAAAACCATCTATGAAAAGACTACAGCAAATATTATTCTCAATGGGGAAAAGCTGGAAGCATTTCCCTTAAGATCAGGAACAAGACAAGGATGCCCACTCTCGCCACTATTATTCAACATGGTACTAGAAGTCCTTGCAACAGCAATCAGACAACAAAAAGGGATAAAAGATATCCAAATCAGCAAAGAAGTCAAACTGTCTCTCTTCGCAGATGACATGATACTCTATATGGAAAACCCAAAAGAAGCCACTTCCAAACTACAAAAACTTATAGAACAATTCAGTAATGTGGCAGGATACAAAATCAATGCTCAGATCAGTTGCATTTCTATACACGAGCAATGAGACTGAAGAAAGAGAACTTAGGGAATCCATTCCATTTACAATAGCACCAAAAATCATACTATATCTTGGAATTAACTTAACCAGAGATGTAAAGGATCTATATTCTAGAAACTACAAATCACTCTTGAAAGACATTGAAGAAGACACGAAAAGATGGAAAAATACTCCATGCTCATGGATCGGAAGAATTAACATAGTTAAAATGTCCATGCTACCCAGAGCAATCTACACTTTCAATGCTATCCCGATCAAAATACCGATGACATTTTTCAAAGAACTGGAACAAACAACCCTTAAATTTGTGTGGAACCAGAAAAAGCCCTGAATCACCAAGGAATTGTTGAAAAGGAAAAACAAAGCTGGGGGCATCACAATGCCGGATGTCGAGCTGTACTACAAAGCTGTGATCACAAAGACAGCATGGTACTGGCACAAAAACAGACACATAGACCAATGGAACAGAATAGAGAACCCAGAAATGGACCCTCGGCTCTTTGGGCAACTAATCTTTGATAAAGCAGGATAAAACATCCAGTGGAAAAAAGACAGTCTCTTCAATAAATGGTGCTGGGAAAATTGGACAGCTACATGCAAAAGAATGAAACTTGACCACTCTCTCACACCATACACAAAGATAAACTCCAAATGGATGAAAGACCTCAATGTGAGATAGGAATCCATCAAAATCCTAGAGGAGAACATAGGCAGCAACCTCTACGACATTGGCCAAAGCAAACTTTTTCATGACACATCTCCAAAGGCAAGAAAAACAAAAGATAACATGAACTTGTGGGACTTCATCAAGATAAAAAGCTTCTGCACAGCCAAGGAAACAGTCAAAAAAACTAAGAGGCAGTCCACAGAATGGGAGAATATATTTGCAAATGATACTACAGATCAAAGACTAGTATCCAAGATCTACAAAGAACTTCTCAAACTCAATACATGAGAAACAAATAAACAAATCATAAAATAGGCAGAAGATATGAACAGATACTTTTCCAATGAAGACATACAAATGGCTAACAGACAGATGAAAAAATGTTCAAAATCATTAGCCATCAGGGAAATTCAAATCAAAACCACACTGAGATACCACCTTACGCCAGTTAGAATGACAAAAATTGACAAGGCAAGATACAACAATTGTTGGAGAGGATGTGGAGAAAGGGGATCCCTCCTACATTGTTGGTGGGAATGCAAGCTGGTACAGCCACTCTGGAAAACAGTGTGGAGGTCCCTTAAAAAAGTTAAAAATTGAGCTACTCTATGACCCAGCAATTTCACTACTGGGTATTTACCCCAAAGATACAGATGTAGTGAAGAGAAGGGCCATATACACCCCAATGTTCATAGCAGCAATGTCCACAATAGCTAAATCATGGAAGGAGCCGAGATGCCCTTCAACAGATTACTGGATTAAGAAGTTGTGGTCCATATATACAATGGAATATTACTCAACTATCAGAAAGAACGAGTTCTCAACATTTGCTGCAACATGGACGGCACTGGAGAAGATAATGCTAAGTGAAATAGTGAAGCAGAGAAAGACAATTATCATATGGTTTCACTCATCTATGGAACATAAGAAGTAGGAAGATTGGTAGGAGAAGAAAGGGATAAAGAAAAGGGGGGTAATCAGAAGGGGGAATGAAGCATGAGAGACTATGGACTCTGAGAAACAAACTGAGGGCTTCAGAGGGGAGGAGGGTGGGGGAATGGGATAGGCTGGTAATAGGTAGTAAGGAGGGCATGTATTGCATGGTTCACTGGGTGTTATACACAACTATTGAATCATGGAACTTTAAGACAAAAACCAGGGATGTACTGTATGGTGACTAACATAATATAATAAAAAAAATATTAGTATAAAAAGAAAAAAGAAATCTCCACACCCAGTGTGGAGCCTGATGTGGGGCTTGAACTTATGACCATGAGATCACTACCTGTGCTGAGATCGAGTTGGACACTTAACCAACTAGGCCACCCAGGCACCCCACTTTTTTATAATTTTTTAACTGTGCATTAAGTTCTATTTCTTTTTGTTATGTGTGCTACAATGCAATAAAAGTTTAAATTTAATTATATGCATCATCCAATGATTCAGCAACTACAGTAATAAATCTATGTAGTTCTATGAAGTTCTATGACAGGCACAAAAATATTAGCATCTAAAACAAGAGACACTTACCTAATCCAAAGGGCAGAGGAGGCTGATTCCCTAAAGATTAACAAGATTAGAGAGGTTGAGTAGAAAGAGAGGGCAAGGGTGTAATTTAGAGACATGGTAATAAGAAGCATGACAAGTTGACTTACTTGCAGGGACACAGCTGAGGCATAAATTAGATAGACCCATCCACCAAGTGCTTGAGAAAGTCAGGGGCCAGATAATGCAAAATATTACAGAACATGGTCAAGTTATTTTTAGAAACCATATTTTAAGTTGAAAATCGGTGAGTTTTTACATTATCAGGTTTGCATCTTGAAAGATGATTGGCTGCTGTGTGTGAGCCATTAAAGTAAGGTGAGAATGCTGGTGGGAAGACCCACAGAGGCTATCCTGACCATCCAAAGACAGTGATGATCACTTTTGCTGGTGTGATGGCTGTGAACTTGGCAAGTATTAAGTTCTCTGAAATTAAGATGTACTTTAAAATTTAAGGTGTGCCATAGTTAGTTAGCAGGGTTTTTTTCTTTTTAATTTTAATCTCTTTTAAGGATACATATAATATTTGTGCTTCTTACATGAGGACATCTTATATTCAATGAAAATAACATTTCAGGGGTCATGGACCAGAACTTCAGATTAGATTGGATAGGAAAGATGATGGCAAGCCAGTTATCACAGATTCATCCCAGCCATGGGCAATTGTGACAATGGGGTGGCAGTTTTTGAGTGTGGAAAATTGAGGAGAAAAGCTTAAATAAAAAGTTAATTGGGGATCAGAAGTTACGTTTTGGATGTGCTATGTTTGAGATGCCAGTGCTTCACAAGAGGATGATACCACAGAATCCACTGAGACCCAATAGAACTCAAGAGAATGATCCACTTTACTATCTAAAAAAATTTAACTCTCTGGGCAACAATGAAGGCCTATCTGAGGTAACAATCTAGTTACATATTTGATATTTTGTTGAGGAATTCTCATAATCTGAATGCTGAAAGATATATTTTTATAAATCAATATCTCAGTATATACTAATATATGTTGTGGCATGGTATACAATCATTCCATGTGACCAGAAGTTCCATTTTGATACTTACTGATTGAATCTGTATTATTTTGGTGTTTATCATTTAATAGAGATTTTGAAAATTATTTATAAATTTCTAAATTGTTGCAACTCGAATTATATACCTAATCCTATTTCAGACTTTCTTTTTTGTCCAATGATATTGTTTGTTCTTGTCAATAACACAAATGTTGATAATTTGGAGTTTGTAATTTTTTGCACTTTCTGTTTTAAAGATTTTATTTTTAAGTAATCTCTACACTCAACATGGGGCTTGAACTCACAACCTTAAGATCAAGAGTTGCATGTTCTACCAACTGAGCCAGCCAGGCGCCCCCTTTCTTGCACTTTTATATTGGCTAATATTGTTCTAATTTTCTTCCCATGTCTATTTTTTTTAAATTTTATTTAAAATTTTTTCTAGCTTTATTGAAGTATAATTGAAAATTAAAAATTGTATATATACATAAGTCACACAATGTGATTTTTTAAGCTGTGAAATGTGATGATTTAATATACATATTTACATCATAAATTAGCACATCCATCACCTCATACACATACCATTTCTTTGTGTGGTGAAACCACTTAAGATCAACTCTTTCAGCCAATTTCAAGTATGTAATACAGTATTATTAACCATAATCAACATTTTGTATATTAGTTCCCCAGAACTTATTTATCTTTGTAAAAGTTTATACTCTGACCAACATCTTCCCATTTCCTCCACCCCTCAGCCCCTGGTAACCACCACTCTACTTTTAAAAGTCCCTATTATAGTAGTCTTTTTATCACACAGCATAGTATATATTTTTTTCACAGGGTCCTACACACTTCTTGTTGACTTTTTTCTAGAAAATTTGAAATCTTTCTTGCTATCAAGGTCAAACATTTTTATTTTTGTCCTTTAAATTTATTTCTATAGGAATGTAGCTATTTATCAAATATGAGTTAAGAAGGAAATTCCTGAAATTTTATAATAAGATTTTAATAACTGTATAAAATGAATCTAAAATGATTTTCTGTGTTTATAAAATAGTTTATAAAAACCTGTTTCTGTTCTTTAAAATTGTGATGAATTTACCTACAATGTTTCTGGTTTGGATTCTGGAACTACTTATTAAGGTTATTCCTTAAAAACTTCTTGAATTTGTGTCAGATTCCAAGATTTGATTCTTCTGAGATTCTTGAATAAGTTTTAATGATACATCTTCCTCTAGAGTAGTAAAGCCCATACTTTGTTCTATAGTCAGCTGTTGAACTGGATGCATACTAATCACCTGGAAAACTCACAAAAAGTGCAGATTATCTGGGGCACCTGGGTGACTCAGTCGATTAAGCACCAGACTCTTGATTTCAGCTCAGGTCGTGATCTCAAGGTTGTGAGGTGAAGCCCCACATAGGGCTCCAGACTCAGTGTGGAATCTACTTGAGATTCTCTCTCTCCCTCTGCCCCCTCCCTGCTTGCTCTCTCTTTCTCAAATAAATAAATACATCTTTTAAAAAAATTACTGCATAGTTTGTCATGCATTAATCATTATTACGATGTGATACTATAAGTAAGGTGCTCCTAGGATGTACTTTTAGGGGCTCTAGGAAGATAAGCCAGGGGGCATGGTATAGAGGATAACTATAATAACTCACTCACCTATAGTCACTGCAAAAAAGTACTATGATGGGAAGCAATCTTTACTCTTTGGAAATATTTGGGAAAAATTCTTAGATGTCTTAACATATCTTAACATCACACACACACACACACACACACGTATACACAATATAACATAGATAGAGACATATAAATGTTAATAGACATACCTGTGCTTAGATACACTTCAGTGATAAAGTCACTAGCCCAACAGACATGGTTTTCTTTTTTCCACCATGAGCATAGCAACTCTTTATTTAGAACCTGATTTTAACTGGAGAACAGTTTATTTTTATTCTGGAAATCAAACAAGGAAATTCTAGAATAGTATTAGAAAGCCAACAACTTCAGGAAAATGAATCCAAATTGTCTGGTATGTGTGATTTTGCCTTCAAATCCTAATTTCCTCAGGCTTTTCTAAGAAATTGCATTACTTCCTTTAATCAATGATTTTAACTTAGAAAGGAAAATCAATACAAATTTAACCAATTAAAGTCAAATTAATTTACCTTCAGTTGCTGGTATATTTTAGTGGTTTATGTTTGGATGACCAAGTTTTCTATACGGTCATTTAAATATTCCAGTTTAGAATACAAAATTATTTAAAAAGCATTTAAAAAAACAAAATGTAAAATATTACATAAATAACTCATGTTTAATTTTCCTTGAAGAGTAAAAGATAATTTGGTTTTAGAACTTAGAAAAGTACTCCCAAGACATTTCAAGCCTTTTGGGTTTTTTTTACTGTGTCTCCCTGTCAGTTTTAACATAATCATTTTTAGTTGTCTTTGCCCTGTTGGATTGCTTTCCACGTCAGCTGACCCTAGCCTGAGTCTTTTAAGAACAAAAGCTTCAGAAAGTTCTGTGAATTGCATTTAGGTCAGAAATTAGGATTTCACTGTGGAAAGTATTTACATTTTTGTTTGAGCGAGACCTTATAGGAAACTTTTACTGAAGAGTTTAGCAGGGTAGTAACTCAAATTTGAGCTCTGTAAACTCAATGTTTTAGCTCTGACAGTAGCCAACTTTTCCCCATAAGGATTTATATCTTAAAGTGAGGAGTACTAAATGACATAGAGCAAAAAATGATATAAAGACAAATGCAATTTTAAAATCTGACTAGGCATAATGGTCTTATTCCCCACTTTTTTGCTGGGTCAAAACACTGAGATACTACCAGCTGTTACTTATTTCAGTTACTTAAAGCATGGGACTGATGAAGCCAAGGTGAAAGTATTTTTGGGATCCAGTTATTTTTCTACTTTGCTATAGTCTCCAATCTCAGCTGCCTACAGAGAAAATAGAATATTTAGTCATAAGGGACAGAGTGTTGTACAATTGCTCAAATATATTCTCTTTCCATCTATAAAAAAAGTAATCTTCCATGACTTATAAAAGCTGGGAGCATCACCTTTATTGAGAAGCACCATGCTACAATGGAAGGGGTCATTATTTCAGAGTCTAAAGACATTTGTTTGAGCACTAATGCTATCTCTAAACTAGCTGAGTTCCCTAGGATACATGCAATTTGAGCCTATCTTTTATCATCTGAAAAATAGAGTGTTAGTCATGGTTCTTCAGAGAAACAGGAATATATATATCATTTATAAATAGGGAGATATAGATATATAGATAAATAGGTGGATAGATAGATAGGTAGATAGATAGACAGACAGACATACCCATAGATACATAAAGAGATTTATTATAAGGAATTAGTTCATGTGCTCATGGAGGCTGAGAAGTCCCATGATCTATATCACCTGCAAATTGGAGACACAGGAAAGTTAGTAGTATATTTCTAGTCCAAGTCTGAAGACCTGAAAACCAGGAGCACCTATGTTGTAAGTAACTATCCAAGGGTACAACAATACCAATGCTCCAGCTCAGGCACTCAAGCAGAAAGACAGATTTCTACTTTCCCCCATCTATTTGTTCTACTCAGTCCCTCAGTGGATTGAAAGATGCCCATGCACAGTGGGGGACAGTCTGCTTAAACTCAGTCTACAGATTCAAATGTTAATCTCTTTCAGAAACACACTCACAGAGACACACAGAAATAATACCTAACCATATATCTGAGCAACCTATGACCAAGTCAAGTTCACCTATAAAATTAACCATCACAAACAGGGTTTGATAAAAATTGTAATAAGGGCCATTTTGTTTTTTTCAAGAGTAAGTCAAATGAGATAACATATGTAATTTTATTTCTGTATGTTAAATTTTATAAAAAGGTTACTTTTATTAAAGTATGCAAGTATTCCATAAGATGGTTTCTTTATGGCAGGTTCTAAGCCTGAGGCATGATGTCAATGTAACCACCCAGGGAATGTGATGATTTCTGCTATTCTGCTAAAATATTCCATGTAGGTGAATGAATTATGCTAGATATAATTATAGCAACTCATTATTTTCTGTTAACTAAATATAGATTCTGAAGTTTAATTGATATTTTGATAGATGTGTGGGAGAAAGGGTGATATGTTTAAGAAGCTTTGATTCATATCTCTTTATTTAATTGAGTTCTATTGCATTATCAGTACACATTATCATGAAATATCATCATCTTCTTTTAGAATATACTTTTCATTTTACTTCATGGTTATAGCACATGTATTTATCCAGGTAATTTTTTCCCCTGAAGAACTAAGAAAGCATTTATGAAAATATTTAAAATATTTAGTTACAAGGGGAAATACAAATCAATATTTTCTGTGATATGTGCAAAAAATTATGTGAAAGTGGTCTGAATCCTACTATGTAATGCTTTGAAACAGAACGTAGTAAAATATGAGATGATTTCAAAAATAGAAAAATATAATGGCAGAAAATGACACACAATAAATATAGAGTAAAATCAATAGTGCCAAAATTTAGATCAATGATGAAGAGAACGGCATTGAAAAAAATCTCATACACAGAGAGGAAAGTAAGAAAGAGTGGAAGCCATTATGGAGAAGACATTACTGAAGAATTATAGCCAGTGAAAGGCTAACATATAGATACAAGTTTTCCTGAAGAAGAGGGAAGACCAAATTCACAATATATTTATACTAGAAATATAAATCTTCCTGAACTATAAGTTTGAAGGAGTCCATTGTATAAAATTAATCATCAACAGGTAGCACCTAGATTATAACTTAATAATTAATAAAGTATTTGGTTTCAAAGGCTAATAGAATTAGTGAGGTATAGAGAAAATCTGTTAAATGTGGAAGTTAAAAATAATAAAAGTATTTTCAGATTTCTTTACAAGAGTAGATGCTAGTAGACCTATTCTAAGTCAAACAGATATGACCGGGATAGACATATGGTATAGTAATATATGTATGTAAAAACGTCTCCCAGTAGAAAGTGGGGTGTTCATCAGAAAGATCAGAGTAATGAAGAAGGGCTCAATTATCCCTAAAATAAATCTAAAAATTTAAGATAAATCCAGTTATAATATCAATTTAATTTTGATGAACCTTAAAAATACAGATTAAATTTATGCAAAAGAATAAACAAAAGACAGGAAATTTCTGAAAGTTCAGCTTAAATAATAGGGGATAAGCTCTATTGCTTATTTAAAGTAGAAAACAAATCTAAAGAGTATGTTTTTGGCTCATAATAGGAAAATAGATCAATAAAGTCAAGAAGCAGATTCAAGAATATAGAAATTTTATTCTATAGTAAGTCATCATTTTAGATTAAAAGGAATTGATAACTTGGTCAATATATTTAATTAATAGTGTTCAGTTATGCTATTTTATAAAATACATCTCCAACACCAAAATAATATCCAGATAGACTGATTATTTATATGTAAAATATGAAGACATAGAAGTAGAAGTAAATATATGCAGATTTTTAAATATTATGATAAAAAGGTCTTCTTGAGCATGATTAAAAAGCTAGAAATGAATAAATAAATTCATGGTGTAAAACCCCATGAATAAAACTGAAAGACGAGCTCCTGGTAAAAAGCATTTGTTACATATGTCACAGATAAAAGCTAATAACCCTCATAAATCAAGAGATCATACGAATTTGTAAGGAAAGAACAAGTATCCTGTAGAAAAATAGGCAATTAGATAGATCTATCACAAAAGAATAATACAAGTGGTCAATAAACATAAAAAGGTATTTCCATAAACATGCATTGCAATGAATATAAAGAAGGAGGTCATATTTTCAGCCTTCATGTTAGTATAAAATAAACAATCTTAATGTATAAAGCTGGAATAGGTGTATATACATGAGCAAAGTATAACGTATTGACAAAGTTATCTTAGAGGGCCAACATTTCATGTTGTTTCTTTTTCCTTTTGGCTTACTTTATTATCTCTTTGTTTCTTAGATTTGTGTCCATTTAATAAAAATTAAAGGCCTTACTTCAAGTTTTCTATGTAATGGGAATTGTAAAATATTGAATATTAACCAGCAAGTTTTCCAAGAAGACTTGAAAGAATATTTGACATTTGTGATCTGGTATTTCCTATCCTGTCCTACTGTTAACTGAGGGTACTTGATTACACTCTTTACAACCTTTCATGACAATTTGCTTTATCTAATTTCCGTTTGCCCCCTCTTAACTAAGACAGTGTTATAATCACACTTAGAAATACTCTGCAAGCTTTGGAAATAATATAAGAAAAGTAGTATTGTCCCATTTCATCACAGGTCAGTGACAAGCTGTTTTGAGTGATTTATAGCCTAGATGATTCTGAAAGGCTCCCAATGATGTGCTAAGTGGCAGAGTTGCCCTCGGGGGTTAAAACATGAAAGTGGGTAGACTGTGTGTAGCATGTCAGAGGCATGCTTACTCTACCTGTTACATCATGGTCAAGTTTTACTTAGAAGGACAAATGGTAAGAAAAGAATATTAGCAGTTCCTACTGGATTATTTTCACATACACGATTCCCACCAAATCACAACATAAATTTATTGCCTAACTTTGATTCCCTTAAGACTGAACATTGTAGGGAGCACCTGGGAGGCTCAGTCGGTTAAGCTTCATGAGGGATTGAGCCCCAAGTTGGGTTCTCTGATTGGCCAGAGATCCTATTTCTCCCTCTCCCTCTGCTGCTCCCCCTGCATGTGCTCTCACACGTGATCTCTCTGTGTCAAATAAATAAATAAAATCTTTAAAAAAAAGAGAGAGAGACTGAACATTGTAAAAATCTGTAGATTGTTTATCATTTTTCTATATTCAAATACTGCTAAGTACTTTAAGTTACAACTTATGAAAAACATATTTAAAAAATGTAGATTATCGTTCCCTTCAGAGATCTTCAATCTTTTGTTTCTTTAGCAAAATTTGTCTCAAAGAGAGATTTGCCATACAATCCCATCTCTTCTCCAGAAACCCACAAGTTTCTCAGAAGAACTCATACCAGCTCTCAATGATGTGAATACAATCTATTGAGTCATAGGATGTTCTGGTCCTTACCTCCACATATTTTGGTGCCAGCTCTTTTTTTGGCTACGTCAGTGTTACCTTGTATTTCTCAAAAGAGCCAGTCAACACAAAGTGAGTCTCTGTGAACTACATTTTAGACTGATTCAATTCATCATGTAAAACTTATAATATTAAAATTTAATTATTGTTACTGAAAATAATTACATATGGATATAACTTATTGAAATTCTTGGTCTCATCATTAAAAATCTACAAATCTAGGGGCCCCTGAGAGGCTCAGTTGGTTACTGGTCTGGCTTCAGCTCAGATCATGATCCCAGGGTCCTGGGTTCTGCTTTTGCCCCTCCCCACTGACTCATGCTCTCTCTCTCTCTCTCTCTCTCTCTCTCAAATAAATAAATTTAAAAAAAACTTTTAAAAAATTATAAATCTAAGTACTTAAGTGGAGATGTTAATAAAATGATGGATTAAAGTTAAATATCTATTTCTCAAAAAAAATTAACTGATATAATTCGCTGGCTCAATCACCAGATCTCTCAAGCCCTAAGAGCGGTCGGATTGAGGTGAAGCTTTCTACTCCCATTCAAAAATCACAGATTATTTGGTAAGAAAAATGGCTGCCTGAAGATGTCCACACCTTAATCTCTGGAATCTGTAAATTGTTTCATTACAGTGCAAGAGGGGATTTGTAAATGTAATTAAGTATGTGGATCTTAAAATTGAGAGATCATCCTGGATTATTCAAGTGGGCCAAATCTAATCGCATGACCTCTTCAAAGCAGAGAACTTTCTCTAGCTGCAAACAAGATATATGTGACAGAAGGGAAGTCAGAGAGTTTCAAAGTGTGAGAGGAACTTGAACCACCATTGTAGGAGATATGGAAATTTTAAGAAGGAATATGGGCATCCTCCATAAGCAAAGCCTGGCTGACAGCCAGCAAGGAAATTGGACCTACAACTGCCAGAACCTGAGTTTGGCCAACACCCACAATGAGCTTGCAAATGAATTCTTCCCCAGCGCCTTCAGTAAGGAATGCCTGACAGCACCTCCATTTCAGCCTTCAGAGACCCTAAGCAGAGGACCCAGTCCAACCCACCAAGTCTCTTGACTTATATAAACTGTGAGATAATAAATGTGTTGTTTTAAGCCACTAAACCTGTGGTAATATGGCACCAACAGAAAAAAAATGCAAATTATCAAAAGAACATTCCATCCTGGCAAACAGATTTTTGTGCATTTGATCTAAAGCCACACGTTTTGTCCTATTCTATTTTCACTGCAAAATCAGAAACGACTATTTACAATCTCATCTTGCTTTCTAAGAGATTTGTTTTTAAATATGTCCGTTAGAATTCACTGATAAAGTGCGTTTGAATTTTTCAAGCAAGCTTTCATCCCACAGTTTCTGTCTTACACAAATATCTCATATGTCTTACCTTTCATCAAAATATAAACCTTAACTTATTTATCTAGGGGATACTATCAATAAAAATCATTTCTGAATTTGGTAAGTGTTCTTCCCTATTGAACAAAGAGAGTATGTGAGAAAAAGGTGTGACTTCAATGGTTGTAGAATACTTGATGCAGGTCAGGGGACTCTATTATGAAAAATATACACTACTTAATTAAAAACATTCTGGGGCGCCTGGGTAGCTCAGTCAGTTAAGCGTCTGACTCTTCATTTTGGCTCAGGTCATGATCTCAGGGTCATGATATCGAGCCATGAGTTGCGCTCAGCGCTCAGTGGGGAGTCTGCTTGGGATTCTCTTCCTCAGCCCCCCCTCCTGCTTGTGCTCTCTCTTTAAATAAATAAACAAAATATTTTTTAAAAAAGAACATTCTTTCAGATTTGTATTCATTTTGGATATGTTTGTGTTTTTATTACTAATCTCAGAAACATAGTATAAATTAAATATATATGCACAACTACAAAAACAATGTTACCTAAGTAAACTATACAATGTGACATATTGATCTATCCACTGGAAATGATTTATTGACCATTTATGACATGGTCAACACTCTGCTAGGCACTGTCAAAGGGATATAAGACATTATTTCTGGAGGCAGAATCATAGTCAGGGAAAACAAATTCCTACTTAGAAGGACAAACATATGAGTGATTTATTTTATTTATGTGTTGAATGATTAACCAGGTACTTAAGTCCTTTATTCAGCAAACATTTATCACATCCTTACTGTATGCTAGGCATTGTATAAACAATAGGGTGACCACAAGCACGAAGACCAAGTCTGTGCTCTCAAGAATCTAGCCAGGGAGTCAGGTATTAATGAGAGGACTGCATGAGAGAGAAATAAATCAACAGACCTACATACAGCATCACATAGGAGGTCTGGGGGTATCAGGGAATCAGGGGTCAAGAAGAGTTTTCTATAAGAGAAATGTCTGGAAGGAGTCCTGAAGGATGAGCTGAACTATTTCTCTTAAGAGATCAGGGCATTCAAACCAAAAAGAGTTATTGCATTGAAAGGACCAGAGGCAAAAAGAAAATGAAACATTTGTGGTAGCCGGTACATGTTTTAGTGAGGAAAAACACATCTATGAGTGGGGATGGGAGAGACGACAAAGGGCTGAATCCCAAAGGGCCCCTGTGGCATTCTAAGCAGGACAGACTTTATCATAAAGGTGACAGGAAGCATATTAAAGAGGTTGCAGTAAGACACCACATGGGCAGATTTGCATTTTAGAAGGTTCATCCTGGTGGCAGAGGAAAAAAATAGTTGGAGAGTGGCAAGATTTTTCAGAGGGAGATATGATTGGACATTGTATAGAAATCAGATAGCAGTGGTGTTATAAAATTATTGTGAAATGTTAAGTACATGGCATGCTGTCTGACAAATCCTATTAAATGAGGAAAAATAGATTGCTCTTTGATATTCAAATTATGAAAGTAACATAGGGGAAGAATTTGGTCAATACCCACTAGTTTGAATAATAACTTGAGTGTGACAAAATAATCACTCCTGAGTCCTGAGTCTGCCAATACGATGTAACATTAGGCAGCCTGCCCTTACTAGCATGTTCAGCTTTCTTATGATATGAGTTCATTTTTATAAATAATGTTATGAATACCCTAAAGGGAAAAAATAAATAAGAAAAGAAGATATCCAAAGAGCACAAGGGGGGAAAAAGGCATAAGTATTTTCTCATTGTGAATTTATTAATAGTCCATCCACTCTAGTTCTCCTTTCTGTCTAACCAAGTCAATTTAAAATATGCACCTGTGAGGTGCCCCCTCTGTTTTGCAGCTGGAGATTTCTGGTATAAATTGGAAAGTTAGGTATGAAACTTAAAAGCTGATGACTGGGACATGAATTTTGGAGCGATCATTGTATAGCTGAAACCAAAGGAGTGAGTAAAGTAACCCAGTGGAGAAAAAGGATCAATTGAGGGAGGTGAATCATTTGAGAGGAGAGGGAGAATCAGGGAGTATAAATAGTAAGACTGCTGTAAAGAGTAGAATAAACAGGAAGTACAGGTTAGGTGAAAGTGATCAGGAATTAACCAAAGCATTAGGTTTGGTTTGAGGTATGTATTCCTTGTAGAGTAGACAGGGTTTAATTCAGAGTAAATATCAGAATTTAAGCATCATCAATATTTGTTCTGGAAGAATACTGGACAGAGGAGTGACATAATTAAAACAATGTTGCAGATTTGAGAAAAAGAATGGCTTGTTCTTACTGTAATATGTCAATGGTCATAAGGACTTGGACATAAGTAACAGTAGCAAAACATTTCTAAAGAAAGAAATAACACAATTCTTAAACTAATTTCACCTCCTGTTTAATTTCCACTTTCTCATATTTTGCTTCTTTTGCTTCAGGGGGAAAGAAGGAAACTAACATTTTTGAGTGTCCCTACATGCTAACATTTGCTCTAACCTAACACTGAGACCTAATTTAACCCACATGACAGCCTAGGAGGAGAATGGCACTGCCAATTTCACAGAACAAAAACTCCATTTCAGTGATTTTAAATTGCTTGGGTCATCAAACCAATTAAGTGACAAAACTTGCATCCAATCCAAGCGAACCCAATTCCCAAGCTCAGACTCTTACCACTATACCTGCTCCCTCTTGCTCAGCTGCTCTGTCTCCCACAAAATGTATCTGGAATTGTCATCACCTCTCTCTTCCATCTCTTCCAATCTCTCTACCTTCCTAAGGTTTACCTGAAGTACTACTTTGTTTGGGAATTCCTGCTGATGACTTTATGTCAAAAGTATTTTTCCATTCCCAGAATTCATATAGAATATTTTTCAAAGTGTTTTCTGAGAACATTTGTTCCCCAAAACTCTACAAAATTGGGTTCTATAATCAAATAAGCTAGAAATCCTGCAACTTAGATCTATTCAGGGAGCAGCCTAGTATTTTTTAAATCTTTTTTAATACAAAAAGAGTACTTTCCAGGCATTCCTATGGTTATATAATATCAACCCAATTCAACTGCTCAAATGTTATTTTACCAATGTTCTGGTAAGTCATATTATGAAATAAATTGTAATCTTGAATGTCATGACCAGAGATTACTTTGCATGTTTAATTATGTGAGAAGTAATTGAAATGTTAATTGATTAATTTGTGGGGGGAAATAAATAAATATAGACTATTCTTTTTGTCTAAAACAGTAAGAAAAGAATTCTGGAAATTTAGAAGGTGGGAGGGGGTTTGACAAGAAAAAAAATGTCTTTTCTGCAAGGTTGCATCCATCTTTTTAAAATTTTGTCACACTAAAACTGAGTAAACAGGTTTTTCTTATGATTCATATGGAGAAGGGTACAAAAGACCTTCACTCATGTGGTAACACCAAGAAAAATCTGGATAAAATAAAAAAGCTTTCTTATGAATAGGACTGTCAAAAGCAGTGGACACAAACACACAAAACAATTCTTTATCAACTGGTTTCCAGAGAGAAGAGACTTTCATAGGTTATCAGCAACTTATGGCAAACTTTGTGGGCAAACATGATGTCAGGTAAAAGAGAAGCCTTGCAAAAGACAAAGAGACAGATGAGCCACTGGCAAAGGGAAGGACAGGCAGTAATGGATTGGAGTCTGATCGACTCCTAAATGCAATTGTTTTTTTACAGCATTACAATTATTCTCCCCTACAACCGTGTCTAAATTTTGCTGAGAAGAAAGCAAGTAATTTGAGATTTTAAAGCAAAATGAATTCACATAGCTCAGTGTTTTTAAACTGCTGCCAGGCCCTAAGAAAATAAAAATTAGGCAAAAATCTGAAAGATCATCACCTTCCTTTATTTTCCACACATAAGAAAAAAACATAACATTCTTTGGAAAAAATAAAAACAAGGTAGTAGTCAACTTCAACCTCCACTATTTTTCATACACAAAGTACTATATATTATCAAATATGATGAAGTATGCAAAGAATACAAATATGCTAAAAAAAAAAAATGCACACACACAAAATTTGAAAACCAAACAAGTAACCGAGACACAGCAATATCTTCCATTATCATATTCTATAACAAGACCTTGACACTCTTTCCATCCAAAGGGAGAATCTTTACCCTTTTCACTTGAAGCATGGTAAGCCAGTGACCTATGTTTAATGGAATGTGACAGCAGTGATGCTGCATGACTTCTGAAGGTGGGACAGAAAAGGCAGGAGCTTCTGCCATGTTGCCTGGGACATGCATCTTTGGAACTTGAAGTCACTAAAGAAACAGTCTCACTACCCTGTGACTTCTGTAGCATCAGAAGCCCAAGCCTCCTGGGAAGTCCACATATTGGCATTTCATCAGCAACCCTAATGTCTGAGATATCCCAGGTCCAGTGCAATAAATGGTCTGAATCCAGCCTTCAGCTAACAAGTCACAGCACTATTTGAGTCTTCACAGACGAAGAGCCAGTCCCAGGGGAGCAGATACAGGTTCCTGACTAGATTTTCTCAAATTACTAACCCACAGAATCCATAATCATAATAAAATGATAGTTTTAAACCATTAAAAAATTTTAGGATAATTTGTTACACAGCAATAGCAATTGAAAGGGCTGCCATACATTCCACGGGACACAGATTCACCACCTCCTAGAACTGAAAACAGTTGTCAAATAAGCAACACAAATTCCAGAGATTTCTACAATATGTCATTTACAATCTCTGATTTTTATCCCCGAATCACAAGATATGGAAAAAGGAGGAAAATGTGAACCATATTTAGGTAAGAAACGCATTGGAATAGAAATAGACATTGAATAGTTTCAGATGACAGATTTAGTTGCCAAAGTTTTCAAAGCAGCCATTATTAGTATAAATTAAAGGAAAACATATTTGGTATTCAAACAATGCCAAAAGAAAAATGAAAACATTTTTTAAAACATCAAAATAGGTATTCAAGAACTTGAAAATATAATATCTGTAATAAAAAATTCACTAGACGAGCTGAAGAGCAGATTTGAGATGGCAGAATAAAGAATCAATGAACTTGAAGACAGATGAGTAGGAATGATCTATTTCCTCTCCCGTCCTTCCACTCCCCCACCCCCCCAAAAAAAAACATACAGGAAATAAGACTAAATGAAAAGGAATAAGGCCTCAAAGATCTGAAGTACAATATCAAGTGGTCCAACTCATATATCCCTGGTTGGGGTATATAATGCTACTTTGATTAACTATTTGGATGTTTCTTATAAAATACCCCTACTTATCTATCTGCAAGTCAGTGCCAACATATTAACCCAAAAGAAATTCAAACATGTGCCCACAAAAAGATTTGCACAAGAATGTGCTTTGAAGCTATATTCATGATAACAAAATAATTGAAACAATACAAATCTCCATCAATGGAATTGATAAATCGTGGTATATTTATAAAATAAACTACTTAGATGTAAAAAAAAATGAATTAATGATTCATGCAATAAGGTAGTCAAATCTCACAACCATCATATTAAATAAAAGAATCCCCATATAAAAATGAATGTACTATATAATTCCATCTATGAAGTTCCAGATGGCAGAAGAAATCCATGTGGGTAAAAATTAGGATAACTGTTGGCTCTCAAAGTGAAGGGGATTGTTTAGAATGAAGCACAGGATTTCTGTGGTGATAACAATGTTCTATATCTTGGAAAGAGTAAGGACGAAGCAAGTGTAATTATTTGCCAAATTCATCAAATTATGCACTTATGATCTCTGCATTTTACTCTATGATTTTGCATGATTTTTTAATTCCAGAAATGAACATTTGTATATATTTCTTTTTGTTTATTTCTTCTTAGGAAAATTATTGAATGAACTATTTTTTGGTTCCATAATTCACTTTAATTATTAAAACATCGAGATTGGAAACAGTATAGGAAAATCAGAGTACTGTTGAATAATCTTATTATTAATGAATCATTTTTTGCATTTGGCAAAATCTAAATTGGACACATTTTTATAGTTAATTTTCTTCACAAATATTCAGTTTAAATAAGGAAGTAAAAGGTCTCTGCTTGATAATGGTGTAATAGTTTATTTTAAGCCACTAATGTATTTGAAGGTAACAAAAGTAAATTTTCTTAAATAAAATCTTTATTTCTGTTTTCTATTAATTCAGATTATTGCATTGGTTTCACAGGTCAAGTTAACAAGGTAATGCTTTTTCGATTGGTATAACAAAAATTTATTATATTTTAATTCCTACCACATTTCACTACCTCAAACCTTTTTTAGAAATGTTACATAGATCTAAATCAGTAGGCACTTGTCTTAATATTGTTTCATTTGTTGGTTCTTACATAATACAAAGTATGGGACTGAATAAAAAGTGGAGGTAATACTAAATGTAAGGTGACCAAAGATGTTGGTAATTTGAAGTAGATGAATAGGGATCTGTGTACTATGGAAGCGTAGCCCTCAACAATAGTTTCTTTTCCACTCTCTTTCACTTATAACTTGGAGATAACTTCTTTAAAAAAAAAAAAGAAACTTGAGGCCCCAGGGTGGCACAATCAGTTAAGTGTGTGACTCTTGGGACAGCTGGGTGGCTCAGTCATTAAGCGTCTGCCTTCGGCTCAGGGCATGATCCCGGCATTCCAGGATCGAGCCCCGCATCGGGCTCCTTGCTCCACTGGGAGCCTGCTTCTTCCTCTCCCACACCCCCAGCTAGTGTTACCTCTCTCGCTGGCTGTCTCTCTCTCTGTCAAATAAATAAATAAAATCTTTTAAAAAAAAGTGTGCGACTCTTGATTTTGATTCAGGTCATGATCTCAGGGTCTTGAGATTGAGCCCCACATTGGGCTCCAAGCTCAGAGAGGCATCTGCTAGAGGTTCTCTTTCTCTCCCTCTGCCCCACCCTGCACATGCATGCACTAACTCTCTGTCTCAAATAAATAAATAAATCTAAGAAAGAAAGAAAAAGAAAGAAAGAAAAAAAGAAAGAAAGAAAGAAAGAAAGAAAGAAAGAAAGAAAGAAAGAAAAGAAAAGAAAAGAAAGAAAAAAAGAAAGAAACTCAACTTAAAATTATTCTAGATACCTCTAACTCATGAGATTTGGGTAATGATTATAGTATGTGCTATTTTCTTTTAGTCATAAAAAAATGGTAAATATCTTTATCATGTCCAGACAGGTTGAAAACATAGAACTGCCTGTCACTTAATAACTATTCAGTTAAGGAGGAAAAGGTTCAGTTTTCTCAATCTTGAAAAGATTTTTTTTTGTTGAAAAGATTTTAGGGACGCCTGGGTGGCTGAGTTGCTTAAGCATCTGCCTTTGGCTCAGTCATGATCCCAGGGTCCTTGGGCTCCCTGCTCAGGGGGAAGACTGCTTCTCCCTCTGCCTGCTGCTCTCCCTCTCTGACAAATAAATAAATAAAATCTTTTTAAAAAGATTTTAACATTATAATTTTATAGAATGCATGAGAAATACTACATATAATACTCCTTATAAAGAAGATGGTTGTGTATATGTAACTACATATAAATAAAACTTTTAATTCTTATTATTTTCACTATAATGGCCCATCAGGAAAATGGTACAGAGGGTCCCACACCTTCTCATTTCATGGCCCCCTGACTGTCTCTGAAGCCCAATGGCAAAGTAAACATCTGTTTCTTCATTAAGTAGATGACACTAAACAACTTAATAATATTTATGTCATAACAATTTAGTATTTTAAAGAGGGACGCCTGGGTGGCTCAGTAGGTTAAGCATCTGCCTTCAGCTCCAGTTGGGAACCCCCGAGTCCTGGGATCGAGTCCTGCATCAGGCTCCTGCTCAACAGGGAGTCTGCTTCTACCGCTCCCTCTGTCCCTCCACCCCCACTCGTGCTTGCTCTCTCGCTCTCTCTCTCTCAAATTAATAAATACAATTTTTAAAAACATATATAGTACAGATGAATTAAACACAAAATATTATTTTACTTTCACTCTGAAAAAAATCCCAATTACTAAAATATGAGATGTGGGCATTTGCGACTTCTCAAACGTCAGAATCAGACTGTACAGCATTGTCCCCATTTCCTAGTCCACGTCAACTCGTGCATGGCCCTTGTTATTCATCAGAGCAACTGCCAAAATTCAGCTTTGTAAAGATATATTCTAATCAAAAGAATGTAGCACAGTCTAATGTTGAAATTTTGAACTAGCTCAAGCTAGCAGCTCACACAGTGTTCAAAATGGCTAGAATCACTGTGATTCTTTATAATTTAAAAAGATTCCATGGTGCCCCATGAGTTTGCCGTGATGCCCCTCGGCACTCTGTCACAAAGTTTGCAGGAATGTAAATATAAATAAAAATAAAATAATAAAAACCTCTGATTATAAAGTACAAATTGAAGGAACATACTCTGGAATTAGTATGAGAAAATCTGTAACATATGAACAAGTATTAGACTGAGAAATTAGTAATTAATGAGTAAGTAATTGCCCTACAGGGAGAATGAATAAAATATAGTTTTTTTACTTTCATGAGAGTTAGAGCAATTAGAAGAACTATAAACCAGAAACAAGGCTGCCACGCTGGAAAAGAGTGTTTTAGAAACACAGAATGTTACTTTAAGATTTTGCCACATAATACAAGTGTTTGACAAGAAATAATCCTGAAAATTCCATGACTTACTCTTACATTTTGAAAAGAATTTGTAATGATCCCCTGAACTACCTTCAGCTAAAGAAATAGATTTAATAACCCTTTAAGATACTTCCCTCACAGAAATATACAACAAGATTATAAAATACTATTGGGAGATGATTGAGAAATGTCATCAATTTTTTATAAATGCTTTCAGGGAGAAAATATATAGTTTATATAAAAATGAATAAGATATTTTCATGGAGTGGAAATGACAACAAATGTACTTTGTACTGATCCTATGATGTGAAATTGTGATGGTAAGAAATAAATACATCAGAGCACATGTATTCTCCAGCATGAGATTTGACTGCGCCTTAGCAATTTGTAGCCTATGTGTTAGACCAAGTGAAGAATACAGCAGTCCACAATCCTTCATTGATAATTCCAAAACAGAAAGGCTCTAGGGAAATTTCTTTATAAATTCGGTGCTAAAGCTTTCTTGGGAAGGAATTTGTGTCTATAGTCAAGAAGGAATAACAGAGACCAATTTACCTTCCTGCCTAAAACAAACCAAAAGTTCTAAGTAGAATTGTTGTACCTTTTTTTTCCTTTAAAGCCTGTTCATTATTGGGTTATATTTTTTTCGGCATTCCATGACAACCTGACAACAATTTTTCATTGGTTTTCTTACTTACATATTAAAAATGACAAAAACTCACTGTCATTCATCTAAATATCTTGAAACATCCATGCCATTTTGAGAAATGCATTCCTGTGATTCTATGTGCCAGTTAATTCTTCTCAGATTTCTGCAATAGTCCATTGAGAATCAAAAGATGGTCAACTCCCTTAGGATATCATCCTTACTGGCTTCTGGCTATTGATAATGAAGCAATGTTCCCAATGGAGACATCACGGATTTGAAATTCCACCATATGCGTTCTACCACATGCATTATGGAGGTCAATAAGTGATTATTTTTTTGTCCTACAGATCCCTCCTAGCAGCAATTTACCATGTGCTATGTGTAAGGCACCATCCTAGAGTTGAGGGATAAAATGGTGAAAAGATCATAAGGGTCTCCTTTTCACAGAACTTACAAACTATCCCAAGGAAAAAAAAGAACAAATAAGTAAATAATCAAATGCACGTAATCAGAGCTTATAAATGTGGAATCTGGGGCCAAAGAAGGGTTCCCTGAGGAGGTGGCATTCACACTGAATACAGAAAAATGAGTCATACACAGCTTAACAAAAAAAAGGGGGAGAGAAAATGAAAATTAATGGACACAGGCATGACAAAATTAAATAAAAATTATGAGTGTGTTTTGAGAGTTTTTGAGTTGAAATATTATGTTTAGCTTTACTTTAATTGCTATATAAGTACTTATAAGTAGGATTGTCAATCCCAGAGTAAAAACAATGAAGAGACATAAAGTTTAACCATCACAAAGATATGTGTAGACATTTGGTCACAAAAGATAAATGAAAAATATTACTAAAATTTTTAAATTTAGAAAATTTTCTTTCTTGGCTCTTCAAATTCCAATTAATAATTCATTGTGGGGGGAGGTGCCTGGGTGGCTCAGTCGGTTAAGCGTCTGCCTTCAACTCAGGTCATGATCTCAGGGTTCTGGGATTGGCCCCATGTCAGGCTCCCTGCTCAGCAGGGTGCCGGCTTCTCCCTCTCCCTGCCACTCCCCCTGTGTGCTCTCTCTCTCTCTCAAATAAATACATAAAATCTTTAAAAGAAATAATTCATTGGGGGAAAAGACAGTTTATAATATCTTTTGTAGAAAGGATAGTAAAATACCACATTACTTGCCTGTATTATTTTGAATAATATTCAGAAATCAGTCTTCAAGAAGCTCTAAGAAAAATGGTAATTGATAAAATGAGAACATTTTAAAATCTGGCATAAATAT
Organism: Ursus maritimus; assembly: GCF_017311325.1. Taxonomy (NCBI): domain Eukaryota; kingdom Metazoa; phylum Chordata; class Mammalia; order Carnivora; family Ursidae; genus Ursus; species Ursus maritimus. The sequence goes on along the minus strand of NW_024426885.1, from coordinate 81,508,340 downwards.
TAGCACAAAATAAATGGCTCTGAAAATTTTTCTTCTCTTAATTCAGGATAATCTTCAATATATCATCAGCATGAATTTAAATTTTGAAGAATGCAGCCATAAAACTGGCATAATAAGTGAAGGAAATGCTATTTCCTAAGTAGCAATAACTCAGGTATATGTGTATAAATAGAGGTATATATGCGTGTGTGTTCATTATGTATTCACTTTATATATTCATATACATGTATATTCACTTTAAGTACACTTGTTTTCTGTGTACTAACCAATTAATTTTCCTTTAAACTCTGAGTAAGCCTGCATGGAAACCAATAAAATGACCTTTTTTTTTGTTGTTGTTTCTTGAGCACAGTTACGAAACCAGTGTTTAAATGTAAAAGTACAAAACAAACAAAAACAAATGGCCTTTACCAAGGGAAAACTAAATGCCTCAGCCTATGATCAGATTCATGTCCTGGCTGAATATTGACAGATAACCGTAAAGAGGCATTTGGTCTGGAAGACTCTTCTGTAGTGAACAGCAAATCACTGGAGTATGAGACAGAAACAAGAGTGATAATAGATATTCAAATTCAGTTCCACACTCTTTTTCAATTAATCTCCCTGAATACTCAGGTACGAATGAGAAATTACCTTGAGTGCAAACACATCTGAAAAGTACTTCCTGAAGTACAGCCCATAGTTCAAAATTTCCTAAGACCAGTTGATCACAGTACAAAATTGTCATTTGGAAGTAAGGATAGCTGCCTGACTGAACGAATTTACCACCAGTCAGAATGCTCTGACAAGGAAAGATCGAACAAACTCATCGGCCACTTTATGTTTGGAAATGGGATACCTTGAGCCACGCTTATTGCCAAACATCCAGGAAAATTGAACAGAGCCAGCAGTCATGCAAAGAAGGAGCCTACAGTGATCACATGTCAGGATTTTTGCAGCACAAAGAAAAACAACAACTAGACTAGATAGCAAAAACCTTTCTATCCACAAAGAGAAAGTTTATAAGGAAATAGTGACGTATAAAAATTAAGAATACTGTTAACACAGGCTCACCTATGAAATTGTTGAAATATTTGAAACAGGCATTCTTCAACACTGAGTCTACAAAAAGATCCAATAACTTAAAGGAAAGCATCAGTCACTAACAGATAGTGAAATTATTAAAGTTCAATTGCTGAAAGAGGTGAGAAAAGATTCTTGACATTTGTAAGCTCAAAGTTCATAGGGAAAAAATTTCACCCCCCTGACAAGTAGACCATTTTTTTTTAAGTATGATGATTTAGAAATAATTCCAGGTGTGAGCTGTGCCAGAACACTTCAAATAATTCTACAGCATGTGGTTCAAGCCCACTATCAGAGTACTGAGTTCACAGGTCCAATTTCCCAAGTCTACATTTCTTTGGTGTTATAAATACTGTTAGTACTACCATTCCTTTAGTAGGGTTTCCCTTATATGACACACTATTTCCATAAAATGTAAATGTTTTCCTGTTAAAATGAAAAATTGTGTTATGGATTAAAGTCTGTGCACTGAGTTTAAATGAGAGAGGACAGGAGTGCTGTCCTTTAATGGATGGTACCTGTACAAGAATGTGAGCCTTGCTCTGCACTGAAGGGTAATCTGCCTGAGGAGATAGAAAAATACATCAGGCTGACAGAAGCTAAGAGACAAGTAATAGATTCTGTTATGAAGAGAAGGTACCTTTTCCTTGCGTACGCTTCTTAACTAGGTTAGTGAATGCCGCATTAGTAGGAAAAAATAATAATTTGCTGTTCAGTTCAGCTAGTGTGATTGTCAAATCCAGACAGGCAGAAGTCAGAGTCAGGGATTCATTAGAGCCCTTTCTAGAAAGCACATTACCAAAACTTTTCTGTAAAATAAATAACTATATTTTTAGAAGACCTCATAAACACAGTAAAAGTAGTTTTCCTCTTCTGTGTACAGTTTGTTCAGAGAAAGGAAGTTAATTAGCACATATGGAACATCTACTAAGAACCCGGAGCTGTTAGGTGCTTCACGTTCTCTGTCACTGGACTCTCTAAACAAACCCTATAGGTAAATCTCGTCTTCTCTCCAAATCGAAGATCAGGAAGTAGGCATCATGTATTCAATGTCTCACTAAGTCAGTTACCCAAAAAGTCTTATGTATTGGGCATGGCGCTAACTTCTAAGAGTCTTGCAGTGAATCGTATGGGTACATTGGGTTTACATCTGTCAGTGAAGAAATGCATGTACAAATTATTGTTTTAAATTTTTTGTTGTTTTTAAAATGGCTTTGTATATGATGAATATGTCAATAGAAGATATGACAAAAGCAGATATAAAGATGACCTGGTCTGATTCAGGGAGTATGGAAAATTCTCCCAGAGAAAATAACCTTATGACTCAGATGATTAACTTGCCCTACATTGTAGAGCAGCGTGTGGAAGAAACACCATTTGAATTTGTCAGTCTGACACCACAGTCTATGTACTTCACTGTCATATGCTGGCATAGCTAGTGAGTCAGATAGCCACTTAGTTGGCTATTCAAGAAGAGTTTGTGTGCACTTGCTGTGTTAAGTGTTCTTGCAGAATCTGTGTCCAGGAGTATATCATATGTGCCTTAACCACAAAGGAAATAATATGCAGTGAGGGGACCCTGCTCCCTCACCCAGTAATGGAGACTCCAGGGAACACCTCAGGAGAAATCTAGACCAAGGGGAATGAGCCAAGAACTAGCAACGCCGACAGTCTTCAAGTCAGGTCAGTTTGCACTGATGTTGGGTGACCTCAAGCTACATAGTTCAAAGCAGCAACCAATAGCTAGACTTCAGCTGCATACCTTCCTCCTCTGGGACCAAATAGTAGCCTGTCTTCCATTCATCCATGACCTCAGCCAAGTCCCCCAATTTGTCAGATCTGAACTCAGTGAGATAACAGGGGTAGCTTGGTCCACTCATACTGTAGATTTGCTTCCTATCTGATGTCTGCAGCCCGCTGCCCTCACTGAGGCACTGGGGCTCACATCCTGCTCCTTTCTCATCAGTCCCAGCCCAAATATCTGAGTGACCCAGAACAAGCATACAGATAGCAGCCCACATACGATAGTCCTAATATTTAAAGTATGTATGTCTCAAGCCAATAAACCAAGCCAGCCAAATCCAAAGTCAATCTGTAATACTTCCTTTCGGACCCACTATGTGTTAAGTTCTATTTGTCTAAGTTTGAAGATTGTTTTTACTTTGCAACTAAATAAGTTTTGATGTGAGAAACCAAGGCAGAAGAAAAATGATTAAATCTCCTTACTACCTAGAGCCCACTGACAAGTCCTTGAAACAGGCAGAGTGACACTCCTCTAGGGAATCAACTGCCTCAATGTTAATACTTTGCTAAGGGCAAAAGGCAATCCTAGCCTGACACCCCCCCCCCACACACACACACCTGGGATAAGTGTACTTTAACATATAAAAATTCCTTTGGAAATTTCCTGTATCTCTAAACCCCCCAAGATACATGTTGGCAATCACCACCCCCCCCCAAGCATACGGCCCACTGATATACATCTGAAGGGTCTCATGATTAAGTTTCATTAGATGGTAATAAATGACCTTTTCCCAACAACAGCTAGCTCCCCTCAAGGTCCTTGAAACCTTGTTTCCAAAATTTCTTAGAGACTGATGCTCACCCTAACTGCCTCCCGACTTGAGAGTATATAATGGGCCACTCCTCATGGCCCCGGTGCAGCTCTTTCTGCTTATGGGTCCTGTCCCCATGCTTTGATAAAATCACCTTTTCACACCAAAGACATCTCAAGAATTCTTTCTTGGCCATTGGCTTTGAACCCTAACATCTTTCCTACATCAAGTTTCATCTAATGGAAGCATTAGCTGACATTTTAGATGACATTATTAATTAACACATTAGAAGACTAGTTTAACACCACCTCAAACACAGTAACTGAACTCTATATAATTCCAGACAAGAGTAAAACCAAATGGCTAAAGCCAAAATGATAAATGAATGTGCCATAGAATTTATGCTGCTCCTTGGTGGGGGACACTTTTTCAGCTTTAACTCAGCTTTGAGCTTATACTTCTCTTACAAGAGGAGCAAATTTAAATTTCACCCACTGCCAGGATCAGGCCACAGCAGCAGCAGGAGGAAGGATGGGGAGGAGGAGAAAGGCCAGAGGGTAAGGCCCACTAGAGAAACACCTTGGGGCACTGAGTAGATAGCATTAGGGATTTGACAAACGCCATGACTTTGAAATAACAGAACTCAAGAGGCAGTAAGGTTGAAAAACCCGAACTTTGAGAAATGACGTGTGCAGAGTGAGACGTCTCTATCACCAGTAAATAATGCTGTTTTTACCAAGAAAAGATAGTACTGGCCCGTCTGATGAGGGCCTGAAACAACATACAACACCCCGAAGAGGAACAACTTTATATGGATGTCAAAATAAAACAGATCAGCACACTACAGAGTGTCCCTTTGGCTACAGTGGGCCAATTCTTAATAGGAAACATTATGTTAAGATAAGCCTATCTTTATATTATTTTAAATGTTTGTACAAAATTACATTTAGCCAGAAAATGAACCATATCCAATTTTCATTCCAATGACATTTGTGTGTATAGGCAGTTTTCAATTTGTTCTTTTATTTATGATGAGTATTTATAACTATGTTTGAAAACTGGATTTAAATTAGCACAAATAGTTATTTCAATAAACATTCCCAGGCATGGAGTGTGTGGACCAAATAAATACTTCTCTTTAAAGAAAGTGAAATTAGCCAGGCTTCTCTCTGGCTGATTTGTTACACCTGCCATTAGCATATCGTACCCCATTTTAACTAATTTATTCCGGAAGAGGCCCTGTTAATAGCCTCTTATGTGTGTTGACACATTAATAATAATAGTAATAACCTTCTGAGAAATAAGACTGCTTTTTCAAACAGCTACAGAGGAGGTCCCATATAAGGAAATCATCACAAAAATTACAAATCCAAATGCTGAACAAGGGTCAAAGCCAAGCAGCATACACATTTTTTTTAAAGAAAGCAATATGGAAAAAAAAAAAAAAGCAAAATATGCCAAATAAAAGTGCTTTCGTTCCTATTTCTATGCTAATTTAGAGGGTTTGCATAATAAAATAAAGAGCATCAACAGGGTGTTTCGTTCCTGAGAGCATAAAGAGAGACACCTCACTACCTACAGGAGACTACAGATGATAAAGACTTTTATCTTGCATAGATTTTGATGACAATAGCATTTTGTATTTTAACGAATTTCAAGTTCACAGTTGTATCCTTAATGATCTTGCCGGTGACAATGTGCTACTCAAAGGTAATTAAAACCTGCTTCTCTGAATATTATTTTTTACACATGCTACGGAGGCAGACAAAGCCATTGGATGGTTGTATTGAGACCTTTTGTTTCACGATAAAATAATTTTTGAAAAGGGAAAAGATAGAACATCCCAATATAATGAAATTCTATGAAGGAAAATTCTGCAGAGAGACAACTGATATTTAATTTAGTGAATACTGAGAATTGCTTATCTTTAAAGTTTGACCTGTAATTACAGTGCACAAGATACAAATGAAATCTTAAGCAACTGCCGAAGGGACAGTCCCTGGAAGCTGAATTTATTAAGCCTGATATCACCTTTGTTTCAATGAAGTAGAAATTTAGAAAACTTAATCTTTAAATGTTGGAATAAGATTATTTATATATAGTCAGTATCTAACTGCACATGTTTACCACCCAAGTTACCAGAATGTGGAAGTCAAAAATTGCTAGTCATTTTTTTTAATGTGGTCTCTCCTTTCCACTGAAAAAACTGATAGCAATTTAAACTAGGATTGCAGTTGGGGAAAAGCTGTCGAGTACAATTTGCATCATAAATAGAAAACATGTAATTAGAGATACCCAGATAGAAATGCTGACAGGTCATCTGTCTGTGTTAGGTTGATGGTCATGTAGAGGAGGGAAACTTGCATGATACAGGCTATTAGTAAGATGCTTTACATCATTTGTATGGGAACAAAACAAAAAGTGGAATGGACAACATAAACCCCAAGACAGGTGAACCTCCATATTGCATTACATCTGTTCTTGAATACAATGAGAAACAGTCAGCGTATGATTTCCAAACAGTTACCCTTATCACAACAAGAAATATGTTATATGCTGTGTGTGAAAGGTAACTCCAGATCAGTCCCGTTAATGGACTCTTCTTCCAATCCCATCACTTCTACCCTAGTGCTGTGTTCTCACTCTTCGGTGGATCATACCTACAATGCTTTCAACTGCCATCAGTTTGCTGTTGGCACTCGGATCAAGATCCCCATCTCTGTCCAGTGCCCTGAGATCCTGGAGCATACATCCAACAGCTCGGTGCATGTTTCCATGTGCTGGTGATACAAACTCCTTAAGTCTTTCTGTCCCCAAGTCAGTTCCCCCTCCACCATTTCCCAACCATTTCTGCTTTCAGTGCTCCCACCCCTCCACCTACTCATTTATTCTTGAATCATCTTTGACATATCCCCCCTATTTTCCCTTCACACTTAATCTACTGCCAGAGTCTTTTGGATCTACCTCCAGCATGTACCTCGATGACATTTTCTTCATACCACCTCCACGATCACATTATTCGTCCTAGCTATTATCAGTGTTTGGCCACACCAGTGTGATGTGGCACTCCTGCTCCTTTCCAAGTCATTCTCCACAAATAAGCCAGAGCAATACCTCATGAAACAATGCCCTCATGAGTGCTTGAAAACCTGAACTGCTTCTAATTAATCTTACGTGACAACTGGAGGATACAAGTCATTCTTTCAGAAAGTCATACTGGGTCAGATAGGGTGACAAGCAAAAGCAAAGGTGTCTAGCAGGCCTCAGATCATTCTCTCTTCTCTGTTTCAGGTCATTTTAACAACCTTCTAGCCCTATTGGTCAAGAAGAGCCCCAGGTTCTCTACTAGATGCTTGGATGTGTACCTACAGGGGAAGCATCTACACAGAGACAATGGATTCCCATAATCCTCCCTGCAATCTTCCCATTTTGTCCCATCTACAGTGGCTGAACCTGGTTGTTTTCTCAGATTTTCTCATTATTCAACTACTAAAAACCAAAATAGAGGGCAAATCGTGAAAGCAGCAAGGGGAAAATGAAAGATTATAAACAGGGGAACAATGGGAAAATTAGTAACTTTTTTTTGATAAGAAACCATGGATATCTGAGTACAGATCCTTTGCCCGTTTGGTTAGGTTTATTTCTACGTATCCTATGGTTTTTGGTGTAATTGTAAATGGGATCAACTCCTTAATTTCTCTTTCTTCTGTCTCATTGTTAGTGCATAGAAAAACTCATGAAAGAAACTGAGGAAGACAAAAAGAAAATGAAAAACATTCCATGCTCATGGATTGGAAGAACAAATATTGTTAAAATGTCTATGCTACCTAGAGCAATCTGTAAGTTCAATGCAATCCCTACCAAAATATCATCAACTTTTTTCACAGAGCTGGAACAAATAATCCTAAAATTTATATGGAACCAGAAAAGACCCCAAATAGCCAGAGAAATGTTGAAAAAGAAAACCAAAGCTGATGGCATCACACTGCCAGACTTTAAGCTCTATTACAAAGCTGTGACCATCAAGACAGTATGGTACTAGACAAAAACAGACACATAGATCAGTGAAACAGAATAGGCAACCCAGAAATGGACCCTCAACTCTGGTCAACTAATCTTCGACAAAGCAGGAAAGACTATCCAATGGAAAAAAGACAGTCTCTTCAACAAATGGTGCTGGGAAAATCGGACAGCCATATGCAGAAGAATTAAACTGGACCATTTTCTTACACCATACACAAAAGTAGACTCAAAATAGATGAAAGACCTAAATGTGAAACAGGAATCCACCAAAATCCTAGAGAAGAACACAGGCAGCAAACTCTGTGACGTTGGTTGCAGCACCTTCTTGCTGGATATGTCTCCAAAGGCAAGGGGAACAAAGGTAAAATTGAACTATTGGGAATTTATCAAGATAAAAAGCTTTTGCACAGCAAAGGAAACAGCTGACAAAACCAGAAGACCACCAATAGAATGGCAGAAGATAGTTGCAAATTTCTTATCAGATAGAGGGCTAGTATCCAAAATCTATAAGGAACTTATCAAACTCAACACTCAAAGAACAAATAATCCAATCAAGAAATGTACAGAAAACACGAACAGACATTTCTCCAAAGAAGACAAATGGCTAACAGACATGAAAAAATACTCAACATCACTTGGTATCAGGGAAATACAAATCAAAACCACAATGAGATACCATCTCACACCAGTCAGAATGGCTAAAATTAACAAGTCAGGAAATGACAGATGTTGGCAAGGATGCGGAGAAAGGGGAACCCTCTTACACTGTTAGTGGGAATGCAAACTGGTGCAGCCACTCTGGAAAACAGTATGGAGCTTCCTCAAAAAGTTGAAAATAGAGCTACCCTAAGACCCAGCAATTGCACTACTAGGTATTTACCCCAAAGATACAAATGTAGTTATTCAAAGGGGCACCTGCATCCCAACATTTATAGCAGCAATGTCCACAATAGCCAAACCATGGAAAGAGCCCCGATGTCCATCAACAGATGAATGGATAAAGAAGATGTGCTGTATATAAACAATGAATATTATGTAGCCATCAAAAAAATGAGATCTTGCCATTTGCAACGACGTGGATGGAACTAGAGGGTATTATGCTAAGTGAAATGAGTCGATCAGAGAAAGACAATTATATGATCTCACTCATGTGGAATTTAAAAAACAAAATGGAGGATCATAGGGAAAGGGAGGGAAAAAACAAGACGAAATCAGAGAGTAAGACAAACCATAAGAGACTCTTAATCATAGGAAACAAACTGAGGGTTGCTGGAGGGGAGAGGTGGGGATGGATTAACTGGGTGATGGTCATTAAGGAGGGCAGGTGAAGTAATGAGCACTGGGTATTATATAAGACCAATGAATCACTGAATTACACCCCTGAAACTAATAATGCACTATATGTTAATTAATTGAATTTAAATTTTAAACAAAAGCAGAAATTGAAAAAAAAACACACAAAAAGAAATCATGGATATCAGCTTAGAGTAGAACAACAACTATAAAATGTTAAGAGAGGGGGGCCTGCTGACTCAGTTGGTAGAGCATGCAACTCTTGATCTCAGAGTTGTGAGCTCAAGCCCCACAATGGGCTTAGACCCTACTGTTAAATGCTAAAAGAAATCTACCAAGAATTCTATATCTTAATGAAAATATTCTTCAAAAATGAAGGCAAAATAAAGGAATTTTCTGAGAAAAGAAAATGGACAGAATTCTTTGCCAGCATATCTGCTTTATATGAGATGATAAAAGAAGTTCTTCAGGATTAATGGAAATTATATCAGACAAAAACTCAGATCCACAGAATAGCCAAAACATACTAAAAACGGTAAATGTCAAAGTAAATTTGAAAAGTGAAAGAATTTTTTTTATTCTTCTTCATTTCTGTATAAATCACCTAAGTGTTTCAAGCAAAAATTATAACATTTTCTTCAGGGTTTATAATCTATGTGGATAAGATACATATAATAATTACAACATGAAAAATTAAGGTTAGTCATGGCAATATGCAATTGCAAGGTTTGCTATGTTTTACATGAACTGATACAGTATTAATAGTAGTTAGAATTAAATGTTAAGGACATATGTTTTATATGGGAGAGCATCCTCTTTTTAAAAAAAGAATTTAGCTGAAGAGTCAATAGAAAAATTAAAGTGAAATTCTGAAAATATTCAAATAATCCACTAAAAGTCAGAAAAGGAGAAACTGAGGAATGAAAACAAAATAGAAGAGAGAAGTGGACAATAAATAATAAAATGGTAGCCCCAAAATCAAGTATACAAACAATTATATCAGATATAATGGACAACAACAGAAAGAGATTTCAGAATGGAATTAAAAACTAGTCCCAACTATAGGATGTCTATAAGAGTCACACTTCAAATGTAAAGAGAGGCAACATGGAAGGAAATATATGGAAAAAACACCTGTTATGCAAACATTAAGCACAGGGAGGCTGCAGTGGCTAAATTAGTAGGTGCTACAGTCCCCTGTGTGGGCAGATGAATCTTACCCCAAAATTTGATTCAGTGGTTGAGACTGCTGAGGCCATATGCACACACCAAAAGGGTAGGAAATGGTTTATTACCTACATAATTGAGGTCTTGCAGAAGCAGGGGCAGACCACTAACGCAGGTCCAACAGGGATGATCTGGGTCTTTATGTAGTCAGGGGCTGGGGTGGGAGTCACTGGGCTCAGGAAGTTCAGTGAGATTTCAGTTTCCTACCTGCACCAAGGAGGAAGCAGTCACACTTGCTTTTCTCTAAGGAAAAAAGAAAAATTGAGCACTAATGATCTGTCGCCCACCCTAAGGAATAGGAAAGAGAAGAAAAATTATCCAAAGTATGTTGAGGGAGGGGGAAAATAAAGTTAAGAGCAGAATTCCATCAGAGAGAAAATTTTTAAAATAGAGAAAATCCATGAACCCAACCAGATGTGACTATTGAAATTCAAACGTAAGTTAATTAAAATTAAATAATATCCAAGTTTAGTTTTCTCAGTCACACTAGCCACTTTTCCAGTTCCAAATAGCCATGCATGGCTGGGGACTACCATATTGCACAATGTGGCTACAGGGACACTTCCATGATCACAGAACACTGTATTACATTGTGCTTCATTAAAGATATTACCCAAGAGAAACCCAAGAAAACATATGTCTCCACAAAAACTTATCTCGTGATGTTCACAGTAGCATTATTCCTAATAATACAAAATTAGAGGCAACCCAATTGTTGATTAACTGATAAAGGGATAAGCAAACTGTGGTATATTCATATTATGGAATACCACTCAACAATACAAAAGACCCAAATACAAATAGACACAACGGTAAGGATGATTCTCAGAAATATGCTAGAGAAATAAGTCTAATACTGAAGACTTTACACAGTATGAACATATGTATATGAAATTCTTGAAAATGCAAAATTATAGTGACAGGAAGCAGATCAATGACTGTGTGTGGCTGGTAGTCTGGAGGGAGCTGGCTGCAAAGGGGTCTGAGGAAACTTTGTAGAGTGACAGAACTTCTCTTATCTAGAATTTGACGGGGCTCCTATGAATGTATATGATTAGTGAAATCCATATCTAATATCAGCGAATTTTTTCATATATAAAGTATATTTCAGTAGAACCAAAACAAACATGCACACGTACATACACACACATACAAAACCACTAAATACTACTTAGTTTACCTGAGTTTCATATTTTCAAAAGAGAGAGCAACCACACACCTGCATGGGTACTTTGACAAAGATGATACTGCAATGCAGGAAGAACTTTTTTAAAAATAAATATCGCTGTGCCAATTGGATATGCATTTGGAAAAAGTGACTCTTGATCCCAGCCTCACACAACATATCAAAATTAACACCATGTTCATTGCAGATCTAACTGAAAAAGGTAAAACATATAATATCTTTGGGACTTTGGAGAGGCACAGATTTCTTTCACAGGACATGAAAATAAATAATCATAAATAATAACAAAAAGTTTAATGAGTCAGAACATATTATAATTAAGGATTATCATGGGTAGGGAGGAAAAGGTTTGTCATAGAATGGGAAAAGGTGTTTGTGATATCTGACAAAGGATCGAATCCATAATATAAAGAATTTTTACAAGGTGCTAAGCAGTCAAGATGAAACTTAAATATTGGCCAAAAAACTTGTTAAGGAAATTCATACAAGTATACTCCAATGGCCAAAGGGCATATAATGTGTACTCAACCTTTCAGACATTAGGAAACTGCAAAAATCACTCCATAGAATTATATTCCTATTAGAATGGATACAATTTGAAAAGAAGATGAAGGAAAAGGAGAAGAAGAAGAAAATATATACCAAGTTTAGGTGAGAATGTAGTAAAACTATGACTCTCATGTATTGCTGAAGGTGCTTATATTGATGCACTCACTTTGGAAAACTATCGGAGAGTGACTAATAGAACTGAATATGTGTGAGGCCTATGACCCAGCAATTCCACCCATAGGTATATGTCCAACAGGTTTGCATTCGCGTTTACCAGAAGCCATGCAAAAAAATGTTCAGGTAAACATTATTTGTCAAAACAAAAGAAATAGAAACCAAAAAAAAAAAATTCTCAATAGTTGAGAGAGAAAATAGCCTTTACTGTTATCAGACAATGGACTTCTATAGCAGTTGGAATGAATAATCTGCAACTATATGCAAAGAAATAGATGAATCTCATAAACTCAATGTTCAGTGAAAGAATCCAGACAAGGGGCGCCTGGGTGGCTCAGCGGGTTAAGCGTCTGCCTTCAGCTCAGGTCATGATCTCAGGGTCCTGGGATGGAGCCCCCCATCCGGCTACCTGTTTGGCGAGGAATGTGCTTCTCCCTCTCCCTTTGACTCTCCCCGCTGTTCTTGCTCGCACACACACACTCTCTCTCTCCCAAATGAATAAGTAAAATCTTAAAAAAAAAAGAAAGAAAGAAAAAAAAAGAATCTAGACAAAAAAGGAGTACATAGCGTATAATTCCAATTCCTAGAAATATCAAAAAACAAGCAAAACTATTCCATGCTGTTAAGAGATCAGGACAGTAGTTGCTCTTGGCAGAGAAAGTCACTAGACATTAAGGCGAGTTTGTGTTTTGTTTCTTTATCTCTATGCTCTTTATAAAGATGTGAGCAATTTGTGAAGATTTTATTAAACTGCACACTATTTGAATGTTTACTATATTTTAAGAAAAGTTGCTTTTAAAAACAGCAATCCAAGGAAAAGAAAGAAGTAGTTTATTATTAAAAGCACGACATCAAAAGCCCGAAGGGGTAAAGATGGGACAGAAAAGAGGAATTTTCAAGCTACCCAGAGAAACATTATTTATGGAGGTATGAAAAGTAGTTTTCTAGATTCTCATCCCAGCTTCCTCAGAGATGCATTATCTTGTCGAACAGCATCGTTTGTTCTGCTTTCATTTTATGAAGCTGGTCCTAAAAACTAAAAGATCTCTGGATCTTCACACTGCAAGTGCTCAAGATGTCCACATTAGTACCAGACGGCCGACAATGTGAGCGTACAGGAACGGCTCTCCGTGATAGCCAGTAACATCATGTGAAATACAAACAAATATCTGCTTATTTGTCGCTTTGTGCAGAGCGCTTTCAATTCCTTATAACATTTTTCTTTCAAATTGTAGCTTCCTTTCTGTAAGAGCCTGGCAAAACTTGGAGAAAACAGTATGGCTTTCAGGTTCAGAAGGAGATAAAACACCCTGTATAGTAAAGAAACAAAGGGAAAAAAAATTGTCCTTAGATTGAGTCATTTGCATGATGGTATGAAGAGAAAACTCAGAATCTTATTCATGAAAAGTGAAGGATCGTTGCAAATAAATGAAAAGGGCATGCAAGTGATATGAGCTTGAAAAACCTATGAAAACATATTAACCAAATACAATGGTTCCTATAAATAGAACAAAGCCAAATGGATTCTCCCCTTGTGAAACTGACATAGCAGATTTTCCACACAAATGGGAATCACATAAATTTTTGTCTATTTTAAAGTTGATGAGTAGGATAAAATATTAAAATGTAGGCAATCCATAGTAAAAATCAAATGGCAATGCTATTTCTGTCAAAGTAAAATGTCTTCCAATTTACATGTGAATTACCTGTGGTAAAGAAAGGGAAATTCACATGCACACAAAAGAAAAAGTTTCCTTGATGTCCATTATCTGCACAAGCATGGTTCCCAGTTTATTTGTAACCATCCTTCCTGTTAAATTATTCAAACACTTGCCAGACGATACAGAATTTAATTTGAATATACGGCGAGCACTACAATTCCTATACTAATGTCTTTGGCAAACATGCTCAGATTACTCTCTCCACCTCTACCGCTCACTCACTATCCAATATTTTGAAGACGCCTTCAGAAACAAAAGTGCTAAGTGTAATTTTTTCAGAAAGATTTTCCCTATTAAAAGAAATTTAACAATTAAATCTTCGGAAATATACGTTAAGTCTACTGAAAATGAATTTCACAAAACAAAGGAACAGTGCTTGAGATCCTTGAAGAAAAAAAAAGCAAATAAAAGGAATCCCTGAGAAAAGAAATGAGGCTTAAGTTTCAAGGAACACACACAAGAGTTTTTGAAGTATTTTATACTATTTTTTCCATCATGGTGGTAGAATGTTTGAGAGCTTAAAATTCACGGTAAGCCCCCTCAGTTCAACTTCAGTTTAAACAAGTGGGAAATGGATGACCAGCAGAGTTAAATCAAGTTCTCAAATCACATAATAAGCCTGTTTCAGAGGCAGCGCTGGCCCCCAGCCTCCTGATTGTCTCATCCATGGTTCATGGACTCTTCCACACCTCATGTCTTTAGGAATACTCCTTCCAATCGTGAGTTATATCGGCTTGCTATGTACGCATTGCTATAAGAAAATGAATGTAATTTTTCCAAAACTCCCAGTGCCCTGGATCAAACCTTGCCAGCTATAAAAATCAAATTATTCTCCCCAGGCTTTGATTTCATGACATTAACTAGTGTGTAATTTCACTGTGATTCTTGGGAGGTCAGTCTCCTTTCTTGTAAATAATTCCTTAAATATGAGAGCTCTATATCTCCAGTTTGTCAACCCACTCTATCATGCCTTCAGTAGTATATTTGTGAGTGCCTATAAAATCCTGTTTTTATTCCCTAAGAAGTAGCCCTACACTATGCTGAGTACAAAAGCTGACAGCAGGGTAAAGGTTAAGTGCCAGTGTTTGAGTTTAGACTAATTGAACAAGAAAGCCGTCTACTGGATGAAACATTGCACTTGAGATCTAGTCCCTTCTTGCCAGTGAGTGACGGTCCCCTGCAGCAGCTCTCTTTCCCTCCTTTGTTCCCCAGATAAATGAGATTCGGTAATAACATTTGAGAGCAGAATGGCAAGGATTGAAGAAGCAAGCAGTTCCTTTCACGTACTTCCCATTTATCAAAGATACACGGAAGCTGGCATAAATAGTCCAATTTCTGGATTCCTTCTACCTGAAATGAGCAGGAAGAAATAACAAATAGATTCTGTGTTCACCCTTGACTCTTTAATCTCTTCACTAGACAGCTGGAATACCCCAAAGTATGTCTCAAACTCTCAAACTACCTTTCTGTTGATGGTGACTATTCCTCTACCCACCTCTTAAGTGTAGATACTGCTTACTATTCTCTCCTAAACAGTCCCATGTTGTAAGGATCAATAGAATCATACCGTTGCCATGCTCAAAGATTGTTGAAAGTCTGCTCACCCTAAAATACACAACAAAGTCATTGGTATGGCATCCAAAGCCATGTACCAACTGGTCCCAACGTCTTTCTATCTGCCAATATACTCTCAACCCACCATGGAAGTTCGCATTATTTTACAAGTATTTCAAACACCTCTAAAACACTATCCTTCTATTGAAGTCTCTTTTTTAAGGAGGCTCTTCGCCCAGCATGGACCCCAACACAGGGCTTGAACTCAAGACCCTGAGATCGAGAGCTGAGCTGAGATCAAGAGTCAGACGCTCAACCCACTGAGCCACCTAGGTGCCCCCTTCCTTTTCTTGAATTCTAACTGCATCCCTTTGTCAGCTTTTAACAAATAAATTCCATGTTTCTTATGAAACTTTCCCAAACCTCCCTTGTTCAAGTATTTTTAATTTCTTTTTTTTTAAAGATTTTATTTATTTATGTGACAGAGAGACAGCCAGCGAGAGAGGGAACACAGCAGAGGAGTGGGAGAGGAAGAAGCAGGCTCCCAGTAGAGAAGCCCGATGTGGGACTCGATCCCGGAACGCCGGGATCACGCCCTGAGCCGAAGGCAGACGCTTAACGACCGCGCTACCCAGACGCCCCAAATATTTTTAATTTCTATTTGTATTCCCTCTATTCTGCCTCTCAGATCATGTCGCAGTCTGTCTTCTATAAGCCGTGTGCCTTTTCTCTTCCAGCACGTGTTCTTTAAGCTCCTGAATCTTATCTTCATGCTTGATCAGAACCACAAGCAATACTCCTCATAAGTAGTACACACACACTATACAGGCGTACAGAAGTGTGTATGCCACACTAACAGAGAAGTGAATACAATAAGGCCTCGTCTGACTTGGCAAAAATAGAAGGACTTACTCTAGAAAGAAATTTGACATCAGTTTTTTTTTTCCAGAAATGAAGAAAATTAGTATATCAGTGTTTCATTCTGGAAACGGACATTATAGCAGCTATTCCAAGAAGGAAAATATTTGATACAGAAAATTAGCAGCTCTCAAAACCATTTGGAGACCTAGCGAGCAAGGTCAGGAAAAATCTACTGCTGTTCAAGATATCAGGAACTGCAGGAGACAACGGCCAGGGAGGTCAGCTACCTGCTGCTCCGCATGAGTGACTGACTCGCAGGGGGATGCCCAGAATCACTGGAAATGCCTCCCGGCTTCCAAGGCCAAGGCCTGCACTCCTGCCCCAACCTGCCAAGAGGCATCAGGCCTTCTGTTTGTTTTCCACCTCCCAAATTTCAGACAAGTGTCTCCAATTGATTTCTCCGAGTGCTGGCAGAGGTTCTGGGAAATGTAGTTACAGGATTCTAGGCCCTATTATGTAAGAGGCAATATTGAAAAGGCAAAAGATTGTTAAATATTTAATGGCTAATTGGGCACACAAAGACCCAGAGGTCACCATGAGTCAGGACTGTTTTTCTGAGCTGTGGAATTTTGATACAAACATACATGACTAAGTGAGAGAATTGTATGCAACAGCCCAGAATTTTAACCCAGTCGAGCTAAACGAGTTGACCCAGGATGTCACAGTGTAGTTATTTAGCTGACAGAGACCCAATTAAAGACTTAAAAAACAATAAATTATGTATTTCTTGAAATGTGTCTTATTGCAAAGTCTAAGTGATACCATTTAAAAAGAGGGGAAATAAAATTAATTGATAAGAAAAAACACTTTAAAATTTCATTATTTTCATGTGAAAGAAAGACTGTTTTTACCATTAACAGGGATCTCAATATTTTAAGAGGCTGAAAAAGTTGCCAAATCAGTAGTAAAAACTATTACTTCGATGTGGAAGAAAAAATAGAGCCCTTGACATGAACTCCACCAGGAAGCTACCAATGTTCCATAATTGGCTAGAAGGAAACCCACATTTCCCATGCTTCTTTCTTTCATATAACCACATTTATATTTTTAATGCAGCAACTTCTGGAACATTAAAATTCTGTCAATTTTCACTCATTTCTTTAGCCTGCCTTTTTATTTCTCTGTTCTCTGTATTTGCATATGAGCATGTTTTAGGAGCAAATAAGACCTGGATTATAAGAAGACCATGAAACCCACAGCTGTGAAGTTAGGCATGAGTCATATTGGAAGCAAATATTGTCAACATATAGGATGGCACATTTTTAGGAAAACTTCCCCCTTGCCGAAAAGGATGGGGCTAAAGCGGTGTAGAAGAAACAAAAATGAGAAAATATACATGATGTAGGTAAGTCTGTAAAGCATTATGAAACGTTAGTGGTTCTCCTGCTAAGAGCTGTGTGACATTCGACAAATTGTATAATCTCTCTGTTCCTCCATTGTGTTTGTTCTTTAACCATACAGGTGATGTAAAAACTGTGTTGGCATTCCTCTGACAGGAGCACCCCAAACTGTGAGGCTTGTGGTCCTCCCTCTGCTTCAACCTGAGCAATCATTCCCCCTGCAAAGTCTGCATCAGATTCCACTGGAGCTGAGGATGGCTAAGCTGAAGGACAATTTGAGAAACACTGGTTTAGTGAACTACAAAAGGTGATGCCCTAGGACTGTGATGTTTTCTTTTTGTCGGGTGGCATGAGATGAAACCTCTCAAGGGATATAAACATCTGTCTATTTTAAAAGGTATCCAGGAAAGACTTCATTATGGCTTTTGTGCTATATTCCCCAGCCTTACTTTCATCCTGAATTTCTCTTTGGGGGATTTAGTTCTGCTTCACCAGTAATCAAAGAAATAAATTAATGCCCATATAAAAGACCATTTTTAACCTATCAGATGAGAAAAAAACTCAAAAGGAGAAACTTTTTAAAGGATGTGTATAGATAACAATTTCTCGTATTTCCGAAGAAGTTCTCACTTGGGATGGACTTGCGGGAAAGAAAGCAAATTGGCAATATATGTCAAAACCATAACATGTTTCTGCGCTTTGAATCCATAATGTCACTTCTACAAATGAAGCCTAAAAAAATAGTCCAATGAATGAAATTATTTGTCAATCCAGATATTCGTTTCTGTACTATTCTCTAGCAAGTACATCAGAACTAATACAGATTAAAGGTATCATATTAACTGTGCTACATACATGCATATATTGGTATATGTAGGCAACAAATACAGGCTTTTGAGAATTGCTAATGACACAGGAGACTCTTTTGTGATATAATGTTAATTGTAAGAAAACAGAAAAATGCATAGCAGAAATGCTACAATGTACTAACAGTGGCTAAGGGTGGTGAATATATGTAATATTTTCCATTTATAATATGTTCTGTATTTTCCAAAGGATAAATATTAAGTCCATCATAAACAAAAGACTATTTATATAGAAGTTGAGCAATTTTATACGCAGTGGAGGTACAGAAAAAAAAATGTTTGCTCTCTCAGAGAAAACATTTTACATAATGAATGTATTTTAGACTGTGTCTATCCTTGCAAGTAAAAGTGGAGAACATTGCTGGTCTACTTTATATTATCTCAATTTCGATATGATGCAAATCATTCTTCCTTTCAGCAATCTATTATTTTACATGAGAGTTGACATTTCACCTCAGAATACTGACTCATCTACATTCAGTTTCCCAATACCTGAGTTTAAAGATGATCACTTGTTTGCTAAGCTATTGTCAAAGATAAACAAAGCTGGACACCAGTTAAAGTGACGACAGATTTTAATTAGTAATAGCTATTGCAATGGGGAAAAGAATGCATCTTGCACTGAACCCTCCTTTGATTTGTAGAGATGACTGGACATACTGAAGGAAGAATCATGGATTAGAAAAGGGGGCAAGTGGGTGCTCAGTAGACTCTGGGAAGTGAAGAATCACCAAGGGTTGGTCAGTGTAGATGCAATTGGGCCAGCTGGGTCTGCTAGCTGGCAATTATCAAGCTTAGGATTCTATCCTCCTGCAGAAATTGGGAGACAGAGGCTGTGTCTCAAGTCACTGTAGGGCAGAGTTTAGACCTAGCAGAGACAAGAGCTCAGAGAACCCTGGCTGGAATTTGGTCAAAGAGAATCTTTGTCAGTATCAACATCTTCCAGGTGGAATCTGACTGCCTCAAGTACATCACACATGAAAGAAGAAAGTTCTTGCAACTTAGAAAGTCCTTCCATGTACTTACCTCCTTATCCATATATCTAGCAGCAGTTTTGGTTTTTTTTAGCTCCCAATGATCGACATATATGCCAGTTGAGTAATATTGAGAGCTTAAGTATGATCTATTTAAGTAATTATTACTCTTTGTTTTTACTAGAGAATCCCAGAAAAAGTACTTAAAGCAATCAATAATACATATTAATTAAGTTCATACTACAAATTCAGCTTGTAAGGACAATATTTATATATCAAAAGTGATTTGGGGAAAATGGCAAAAGTTTTAACTCACATACCTATGCATAATTCATCTATTACCTTCAATTCAACAATAATTTATTGAGAGTCTGCTTATAACAGGCAATGTGTTTCATAACTTACTCACTACGCATCTCAACAAGCTGTTCTCAGTGGCTAAGACAGTAATTGAAGATGAATGTTTTTGTGTAAGATTTTTCATGAATCTTTTAGAAATAAAATTTGTAGTGGGGCAGACTTCATCCTGATCTTTAGTGTGAATATTCCCATACTAAGCTGGGGTACCATAGCTATATTTTCAAACACAACTGTATTTCAAGTTGTATTTTCAAGCTGTATATATCTGTACTTTCCAGAAAGATATATTGGAAACTGACCAAAGGCATGTATAATTTAATAACTTTCCAGAAGTAAGATCACCTTAAAAGAAACATCTAATATTGTGTTTAGAAGAAAGATCTTGGAAGTTAGGTAAACCAACGATTGATTCCTCAATTGTTCTCTAGCTTTGTGACCTTGGACAAGTCACCAGGCTTCTCTGGGACTCCATTTCATCTGTAAATTAAGGATAATTCTTATCACATAGAATGTTGCTCTAAGGTTAGATAAGATAATGTAAATACAACTCCTGATACATAATAAAGTCTCAGTAATAATTGTTATGTAGACTTTTTTTATTTATTACAAGCATGCCTTGGAGATATGCCAGGTTCAATTCCAGACCACCCACAATAAACCAAATACTGCAATTAAGTGAGTCAAATGAATTTTTTGGTTTCTTGGTACATGTAAAAGTTATGTTTAGGGGCACCTGGGTGGCTCAGTGGGTTAAGCATCTGCCTTCAGCTCAGGTCATGGGATTGAGTCCTGCCTGGGGCTCCTGGATCAGCAGGGAGTCTGCTTCTCCTTCTCCCTCAGAACATGAAATTAGTGTCATTGAGGTAGAGACTTGGTTGGGGGGGGGGTTGCAGCGGGTTGGGGAGATTAAAGCTTCATTTGGGACTCATTATGCAGGTGTTGACCTATAGTTGTTTCTTTTACATAGTAGGTACCCAAATGAAGAATTATTATATGCACATCTGTGTTTTAGGATAATGGCTTGGACTTTCCTCCATACAGTATGCAAATCCTAAGTTTTCTCTCAATAGACATACATTTTGAACAAGTTCATGAGTTACAGAGAGGCAGGGAGAGCTCTCATTTAGCAAACTACTAATAACAAATGAGAATTATTTAATTTGTTTGCCTTGAGGTTTACAATACCTAGCCTTACTTTTGGGCCTAGAAAAAGTGCAAGTCCCCTCTCTTAAGTGCCCCACCAGAGAATCCACAACAAATCTGCAGCTGAGGGTCTCTGCCACATATTCAATTGCTCCTGTAAAGAAAGAATCAACATACATGAAAACAGTGGTCAGTGCTAAGCGAATGTATTCTACATTAGGAAGGCAAGAAACCGTGCCATCGGTACACGAGTAGGCTTAAATTGGAGAAGAGCTTTCCATGTTTGTCTACACCTTATTGCTACTCTGATGGACATTTGGGATAATACCTGAGGAACATTTCTCCATTTAAATCATCCTTTTGTTAATGATATTTATTTATTTATTTATTTATTTATTTATTTTAGAGAGAGAGAGAGAGCCAGGGAGAGGCAGAGGGAGAGGGAGGACAGAATCTCAAGCAGACTCCCCACTGAGCGTGGCACCCAATGTGGGGTCTGATCTCACGACCCTGAGATCATGACCTGAGTGGAAATCAAGAGTCAGAAGCTTAACCGACTGCACCACCCAGGTGCTCCTGAATTGTCCTTTCATTATTGCACCAAAATAAGCTGTCAAGTATTCAACAGTACTGCACCATGTTTCTATGTTTCCAAGTTTATTTCCTAACATAAATACAGGGACTTTTCCACATTTCAGAGTGTAAAAATTCATCAGGATAAATGGCTTTGTAAACATACTGTGCAGGGCAGATCACCTTGATGGTCAGCAAAACGCTATTACAAGATTTATTTTAAAATTATAAACTGTTGAAGATAATGCTACACACTCTTCAGGCCTAATAGTCATTTCACAAATGTAGGTTCATCAAAAGGACTGATTTAATATTTATTAACATGATCATTGAGAACTAGTGACCATGATGACAATCTGGCGATGTTCAAAATCAAATCCTTGATATATCTGCCAACCACACCAAACCTGATTGTAGTCCTATTGTTTTTACTTCTGTTAATAGGACCATTACCCTTCTAGATATCCAAGCTTTAAACCTCAAAATTGTGTTTAAATTCCTCTCTCCCTTATCCCTTCAAAATCTGGTTGGTCACAAAGCCCTATAGATTAAAATATACTACTTCTAAGATATCTGTGATTCAATACATATATATACAGACACATATACATATATGTTGTATATATATTCTGTGTGTGTGTATATATCTATATATCTATATATCTATATCTATATATAGATATATATTTGCCATCTCACTAGTTTAAATCCTTATTACCTTATCTGGACTATTCCAATAACTTCTAAATTGCCTTATTGCCTTCAGGCTCTCTCTGCTCAAGCCAAACCACACAGTGTTGTCATAGGAACTTTACTCCCTTCGCTCCCTGATCAAACACTTTCAACAGACTCCCCTTCGCCTACAAGATAACTCATTAGCATTACATACCAGACTCTCCAGATACTGTTTTCTTTTTTTTTTTCAAATACTGTTTTCAAACTGTCTTTCACTAAACCTTTTCACTCAGTGACTGTGTATTCCTCCCAAATAGGACCTCACCATGGTCTAACAATCATCAGGTGCATTTTGAGAATATTTTTGTTTACATGATGCATATCAATAGATAATGCTTCCCTCTTGAAGGGCTATAAAATTTGCTTCTAAATATTGTTGCATTTTCTAGCGTGCATGACACACACACACTCACACACACATAACTTTATGTTATGTTCTCCATAATAGCATTTTTCCCCATAATATCATTTTAAAGCTTTGTTCATAGGATCTAATTGGAAGGCACAGGGATGACTATAAGGGAAGATAGAGGCCTGGAGAGGACTAACAATAGCAAGCTCTTAGCACACCCACCCACTACTTCAATCCAATAGCTAGGATTTTAGATTTTTATTTAATGAAGTATCATATGGTATTCAATTTTATTTTTTAAGTAGATTTATTTATTTATTTATTTATTTATTTATTTATTTATTTATTATTTTTTTATTTGAGAGAGAGATAGAGAGTGCAAGAGTGCAAACACAGGGTAGGGAACAGAAGGAGAGGGAGAGAGAGAATCTTAAGCAAGCTCTGCGCTGGGCTTGGGCTTGATCTCAGGACCCTGAGATCATGACCTGAGGGGAAATTCAGAGTCCACTGCTTAACCGACTGAGGCATCTCCCTTTTTTAAGTAGTTTCTACTGCTTTTTTTTTAAAGTTTGGATTCTTGTTTCTAACTTTAAGAGATGTTCTACCCTGACCTCCTAAATATCCATATTGACAGGAGATCTAACACAGAAACTCGCAGGATTCTCCAGAATCAAACTTCATCTGGAAGGAGGTAGCTCTCCCAAGAGCTTCAAATCTAGCATCAAAGGAGATTATTAGACTGAGATCCCCACACTCCAAGCCTCTGACTGCCAGCCTACTTACTCTTTCCACCATTTTCTTCCCATTGTCATTTCCCCCCTTTCTCTTGCATTAACATTTTTGATTGCTAGCATGAAGTTCTGAAAGTTTCTTCTCCTAACCCTGGTTGTCTGGGCTAATCTAGGGAATGAACACAGAGTCATGGGTATCAAACTTGCCTTATGTAAAAATTCCAGAAAGAATGGGATCTATTCTCCTGGCTGATTCCAACTGGGGCAGAATTTGTTCTAAGAGGCATGGTCCCAAGCTTCCTGATAATTATCCTGTCCATGCTTGGGTTTTTTGTTGTTGGTTTTCCTTGTTGGTGTTTTTTTTACCACAGTTTACTGT
Organism: Ursus maritimus; assembly: GCF_017311325.1. Classification (NCBI taxonomy): domain Eukaryota; kingdom Metazoa; phylum Chordata; class Mammalia; order Carnivora; family Ursidae; genus Ursus; species Ursus maritimus. Next base: position 81,484,622 of record NW_024426885.1, on the reverse strand, counting down.
GTTTTCTCCTGATTCTTAAATGCTTCTCTACCATTACTTACTCAACCAATGACTGAAATCCAACCTACAAATGACAGCAGTCACGCCCAGCTAGTCGGAGATCACACTGGATGGAAGTGAGATTGCTATTTCAGAGGTCAGATTAGAGCAAGTTTTCCTGCTGNNCAAGAGGACAGCCCATAAGAGACCTTGAAAGATTAAAAATTTCTACAGTGGCATTAGCATTACTTTGATCCCTGGAGCTTTCTCTTCCCACCATTTTTATAAATGACTTTAGCATCTGCTACATTTCCTATTCCACCTTCTAGCTAAACCTAAACTGTCCAACCAGCACCTGCCAACTACTACAGTAATTCCTCCCTTTTCCAAAAATCATTTTGACCCACTCTTCCTTACACTAGCTGAATTTCTGCTTATACCTCTGGCTAAAGCTTCGTAAAAACCCCACCTTTCTTTCCCAAGGTAAAACACTACTTCAGAGTTCTCATGCCAGAGTATTACAAATAAAGGCTTATGTTTAACATGCCCTGGTTCATCTTCTTCCATATTACCTTGCTCGAATCAAATAAGAACTGGCAGAGCCCCAGCTCACACTCAGGTCTTCTGCCAACCAGCATACTTCTCTTAGTGACATGTGACACCAACTCACAATCGCAACTGTCATATCAACACAAAGAAGAGAGAGATTTTTTTCCTGGTGATATGTGAAGGGGCAAATGCCTAGGAAAATACAAAATCAAGCCTGATGCTCTGGACATGAACATGTAATGAGATATCCTTCTTGAAGGCGTGTATGCAACAAATACCGAGCAAGCTATGACAATTTCACAACAGCCTATCCTATTTACCTCATGAAGGAGGAACAGGATCCCTCACTGAAGTCCTTCATTTAAAAATTCTGCTTCTCTGCTTTTTCACATGTAGAGATCAGGAAGAACCTTGCCTTTAGTGTCCAAAATAAGCCAAAACAATGTTGACATTTCCTTTCTTCAAGGATCAACAATTTCTGCTCAAAGCAATGGAAGTACAGGTTAGAACACTCTTGAAGCTTGCTGGAATGGTCACTGGCTACTCTGAGTAGGAACTCAGGGAAGCTGCTGTCTAGAGTTGACCCCTTCCCTATCACCCCCATCACAATCAAGGAATAAAAAATACCAACTGTAGAGCTCCGGAGGGTGAAGACAGTTAACATTTTCCACCCTCAGGAAAATTGCTAGAAGCAGGGCAGGGTAAACATGAGTGTAATGTAATAGGTGCTCTTTATATTAACTGATGTGCTGCTTTTAATGAAGAAAGACCTTTGACTGATTTTCTGGCTTTTGGTCCCCTTGTATTGTAATTAAAGAACCAAAGCACAGCACAGTTCAGAGAAGTAGGAAGTGCTAAATTCAGCAGACTACACAAGATGTGGTTAGAAAGAAGGCATATACAGAGATGAGAACAATGCGGAGCCTTGGCAGACTGTAAGGAATGGTTAAACAGGCAGTTTCTCACAGTTGGATAGAGGGTAACATCTCTGGAATGAGGAGACACCCAAAAGGATAAATACTATTGATCACCTCTGCTTGAAACTACGAATCAGTGAGCAGCTGTATTAGCTGTTATGCTACCCAGATCCCCTCCTCAGAACCAAGACGCTCATTCCCCTGTTGGTGAGTCCCTCTGTAGGTAAGATCTTCAGGCCAAAGGGAGCAGCCTTGATCGAGGATATAACTCTGTCCAGGAACACCCAGCATTCGTTGATTGGTGGTATAAGGACCAAATCTGGTCTCTGATTAGAGCAGTTCTGAAATTGCTGAGACCTTTGCTCTCATTTTATAATAGGTCAGCTTCTCCATCAGCCCAGTCCTATGTCCTTTACTGCCTTCCAGGTGTTAAAGCACCCACAGAATACTCCACAATAAACCTCCTACACACACTACTTCTTAGGAAAACTAGCCTAAGACAACAACTTTCCTAGCGACAAACTTCTCAAATGACCAGTTCCTTCATAGATGTTATAAAACCACCAGTAATAGAAACTTTGATTTTAAAAACAGAGACAACTGGATGAATGATCAGAATACATTTAACTCCAACGGAAAAATTTGTATCCTGAGCTTAATTTTCCTGATCTTACATGGGACACTCTGGGAGCCATAGTTCTATTTTTAGAGCTCACTGGTTTAGACAAATGTGCATAATTTGGATAGGTTTCAAAGGCAAGTCAAATGATTAAATAATGAGAATGAAATTAGTATAAAAAGTGCTAGGAATATTTAGGCTTTTGCAAGAAAGGGGAAAGGGCTCTCTTAAAAATAGCCTTCAAATAATGCCTATTTATTCAAGCGAGTTGAGGATAGCACGTCGTGAAGTCAAACTGGAGGGACAGACCAAGATGGGGATTACCATGGACCCGGATTTCCACACTGGCCTCTGGACGTGGCACCTGGTCTCCAGTCTTGACCCCTTACATTTCATTCTCTTTACAACATCCAGAGAAATCCACTAAAAAGCATCAAGACAAATCATGCCTTTCTTCCTCTCAAATCTGTCTTTTTGCTTCCCATCTCACCTAGAATAAAATTCTAGGCCCTTATCATGACTTAGAGATATTCAGGGATCAGGCCCTGGCTGTGTTTGTGGCCCATCTCCTGCCATCGGCCCTGCACTGGGATTCGTGGGGGCCTCCAACAGGCCAGCCACAGTTGGGCTCAGGGATCACTCCCTGGCTGTGCTGGTAGACCAGACGTTCTTCACACAGCCGCCACACACCCACCACTCTGTCACTTGCCCCCCTGCTAAGTGGCTCCTAAGAAGGGATTTAAAGTAGGACTGCTACTTACACTTTATTCTCTTTCCCTGCTTTCCAATTCTTCAGAGAATGTATTAGTTCTCTAATAAGCTCAGAGCATTTTCTTCTCCATCTTCTAATATAGGTATTTATATATTTCTCTATAAATATCATTATAGATTACTGCATATATATTACTGCATATATATTTTTTAATTTAGACTAATTCATTACCAAAATGTAATCTTCCTAAGAGTAGAGTCCCCTACTCTCACTTAACTGCTGTATGACCAGTGTCTAGAAACATGCCATACATTTGGTAGATAATAAATAATTGGTAGCTGGATGAATGCATGAATGTGATTGCTATACTCTGTATCCTCACTGTTCCAGCCCCCATAAGTATCCAGTAGATAATTAACCCAAACTTTGTTTGTTTACTCAAGTTGGGTGTGGGCCTGGTCTTTCCCACCTCCTCAACCTAGTACTATGGACAGCCACACAGCGGTCCTACACTGCCAGCCTCCTTTCTCTGTTTGCTGGAATAGAAGGAGGATTATTTATAAAAAATGGTCTAGTCCTAGTATCTTTTTGAGGGGTTTTGTACTAAGGGAGAGGTATTGGAAAATTTAAATCTACATCCAATCTATAGTTAGGAACACTTGATCATGTGCAGGCAGAGCAAAAGAGACCAACATGCTGAAACACCTTCACATTAAAACTACAGCTGCTGCTACAAACAGAGAAAGGAGGCTGGCAGTGTAGGACCGCTGTGTGGCTATAATCTTGCATTATCTACTGACCTGATGATGCATGTAATCAGTTTCCTCCCAAATAGTCCTAATTTACCTGTTGTTCCAGCATCCTGTTCCATTTAGTACTAATGGTTAGGGTACCATTGCTGCCCTTGGAAGCCACTTGGCTTACCGGCCAGCTGTTCCTTTACCAGCATGAAGTCTGCAGAATGTAAAAGCTTTCAGGACACCAATTAGGGGGTCAGTGGAAAAGTAAGAAATTATAGTTCAAATAGTTGTGAAATATATGTTTTTTTTAAAAGGCTGAGCCATCCTGCCATAAAATCTCCTTTTTTTTAAAGATTTATTTATTTTAGAGAGAGACAGAGTGTGCATGTATGTGGGGGGAGGGGCAGACAGAGAGAGAGAGAATCTCAATCAGACTTCCCTGCTGAGTGTGGAGACCGACATGGGGCTCGATCTCATGACGCTGAGATCATGACCTGAGCCGAAATCAAGAGTTGGATGCTTAATTGACTGAGCCAGCCTGGTGCCCCCAAAATTTCTAACTAATAAACTGAATGCTATTGCTACAGCACTTTTGGTATTTATCATAAGCTGTACATCTATAACTATTTTATTTATTCTGATGTTTGATAATATTTTATTTTTATTTTGTAATAATCTCTTTCAGAATAAATGGCTCAAAAGTCAAAAATTACATATAAAATGCAAGTAATATAAACTGAACACATGAACTATGGATTTTCATTTCTTAGAAAACTGAAATGGACAAACATTTCACAAAATGTTTATAATGTTTATGATTTTCTTACATGTTAGAGTGATATTGTTGTCAATTTTTTTTAAATAAATAAGACACAATCCTGTGGAAGGATACTCAACATCCACTTTAAAAGTTAGTAAAGTTAACACAACCACCCCAAAAATGGTGATTTAACACACAAAACTGAAGAAGATGCATGTTTTTGAGAGAGCGAGTACACATGTGTGGGGGGCTAAGGGGTTGCACAGGTGGAGAGAGAATCTTAAGCTGGTTTCTCACCGAGCATGGAGCCCAGCATCAGGCTCAATCTCTCGACCCTGAAGTCATGACCTGAGCTGAAATCAAGTCTGTTGCTTTACAAACTGAGCCACCCAGGCACCCCAGAAGATGCATTTACATATGAAACATGTAAGCCTGTGAAGCATGACTTTTCATTTAGATCAGATGGCTAATCTCTTAAATAAATTTTTCTCATATCAATGAAGTATTGTGAAAAATTACAAAATGAATTGACACCTGTTAATGTGATGACTCCAGTAGTTTCATCAGATGCTTTAAATAGAAATCAGCTATTTCCAATAGCATTTTTTTTTTATTTTTTTTTAAATGATTTTTTATTATATTATGTTAGTCACCATACAGTACATCCCCGGTTTCCGATGTAAGGCTCGATGATTCATTAGTTGCGTATAACACCCAGTGCACCATGCAATACGTGCCCTCCTTACTACCCATCACCGGTCTATCCCATTCCCCCACCCCCCTCCCCTCTGAAGTCCTCAGTTTGTTTCTCAGAGTCCATAGTCTCTCATGTTTCATTCCCCCTTCTGATTACTCCCCCTTTCTTTATCCCTTTCTTCCCCTACCGATCATCCTAGTTCTTATGTTCCATAGATGAGAGAAATCATATGATAGTTGTCTTTCTCTGCTTGACTTATTTCACTTAGCATTATCTCCTCCAGTGCTGTCCATGCTGTAGCAAATGTTGAGAACTCGTTCTTTCTGATAGCTGAGTAATATTCCATTGTATATATGGACCACAACTTCTTAATCCAGTCATCTGTTGAAGGGCATCTCGGCTCCCTCCACAATTTAGCTATTGTGGACATTGCTGCTATGAACATTGGGGTGCATATGGCCCTTCTCTTCACTACGTCTGTATCTTTGGGGTAAATACCCAGTAGTGCAATGGCTGGATCATAGGGTAGCTCAATTTTTAACTTTTTAAGGGACCTCCACAGTGTTTTCCAGAGTGGCTGTACCAACTTGCATTCCCACCAACAATGTAGGAGGGATCCCCTTTCTCCACATCCTCTCCAACAATTGTTGTTTCTTGCCTTGTCTATTTTTGCCATTCTAACTGGCGTAAGGTGGTATCTCAGTGTGGTTTTGATTTGAATTTCCTTGATGGCTAATGATTTTGAACATTTTTTCATGTGTCTGTTAGCCATTTGTATGTCTTCATTGGAAAAGTGTCTGTTCATATCTTCTGCCCATTTTTTGATTTGTTTATTTGTTTCTCGTGTATTGAGTTTGAGAAGTTCTTTGTAGATCTTGGATACCAGTCCTTTATCTGTAGTGTCATTTGCAAATATATTCTCCCATTCCGTGGGCTGCCTCTTAGTTTTTCTGACTGTTTCCTTGGCTGTGCAGAAACTTTTAATCTTGATGAAGTCCCATAAATTCATTTTATCTTTTGTTTCTCTTGCCTTTGGGGATGTGTCATGAAAAAGGTTGCTTTGGCCGATGTCGTAGAGGTTGTTGCCTATGTTCTCCTCTAGAATTTTGATGGATTCCTGTCTCACATCGAGGTCTTTCATCCATTTGGAGTTTATTTTTGTGTATGGTGTGAGATAGTGGTCAAGTTTCATTCTTTTGCATGTAGCTGTCCAATTTTCCCAGCACCATTTATTGAAGAGACTGTCTTTTTCCCACCGGATGTTTTTTCCTGCTTTATCAAATATTAGTTGCCCAAAGAGCCTAGGGTCCATTTCTGGGCTCTCTATTCTGTTCCATTGGTCTGTGTGTCTGTTTTTGTGCCAGTACCATGCTGTCTTTGTGATCACAGCTTTGTAGTACAGCTCGAAATCTGGCATTGTGATGCCCCCAGCTTTGTTTTTCCTTTTCAACAGTTCCTTGGAGATTCGGGGCCTTTTCTGTTTCCATACAAATTTAAGGACTGTTTGTTCCAGTTCTTTGAAAAATGTCCTTGGTATTTTGATCGGGATAGCATTGAAAGTGTAGATTGCTCTGGGTAGCATGGACATTTTAACTATGTTAATTCTTCCGATCCATGAGCATGGAAAATCTTTCCATCTTTTTATGTCTTCCTCAATGTCTTTTAAGAGTGATTTATAGTTTCTAGAATATAGGTCCTTTACGTCTCTGGTTAAGTTAATTCCAAGGTTCCAATAGCATTTTTTTCATTGAAATTAAAGAGTCAAAGTTAAGTGTTTAGAAATTCATTCTGACAAAGGTAAAACATGCGACTTTCTAATAAATGCTTTTGTGAACTTATTAAAAAGTTTAAAGATAAAACTGCTTGCTTTGTGGTGATAATAGAAATACAAATGTTCATGGACCATCGCACCATGGTGAACAGAAAGTTCTCACAAAATTAACAAACCTGGGTAACAGAAATGCTCTCGGATCTGTGGTGCATACATAAGTGCATCTAAATAAATTGTAATATTCCAATGACCTAGACAGAAGCCATAGTGTCGAGTTGTACAATATACATGATTTGAGTAAATAAACTATGAAGTTTTATAATAAAGTTGATGTTGAAAACAAACAAACAAAATCCTTCAGTGCCTTAGTATGCACCACACATGGGATTTTACAAATGTCTGAGTCTTTGGGGTACCTGATTGGCTCAGCTGGTTAAGCATCTGACTCTTGATTTTGGCTCAGGTCCTGATCTCAGGGTTGTGAGATCAAACCCCACATCTGCTGAGTGTGGAACCTGCTTAAGGGTCTCTGTCTCCCTCTCTTTCTGCCACTCCCCCCACTCTGTCTCCCACCCTCTCTAAAACATAGATAAATAAAAGAAAAAAGAAGGAAAAAAAAAAGAAATGTCTGAGCCTTTGAAGAATTATTTCTTAAATAGACCTAAGTGTACTACAATTGTATTGAACCTTTTTTTTTTTTTTTGGATAAATGGGTCCTCCGAACTTAGAGAACCTTTGTTTTTCTAACACCAATAAAAATATTCAAATTATTTAATAAATTTAGTACCAAAAATCTTTGACACTTTTACTGAATTAGTTATTGAAAATAAAGTATATGGACATTCCCCAACTTATGATAGTTGGACTTAGGATATTTTGAATCTACAATGGTGTGAAAGTGATACGCATTCATAGAAACATTCTTCAAATTTTGAATTTTGATCTTTCCCCAGGTGTGACATGCAGTATGATACTCTCTCAGGATGCTGAGTGGCAGCAGCACCCAGGCAGCCACGCCATCACAAGGGTAAACAACCGATATATTTAACCATTGTGTACCCATACAACCATTTTGCTTTTCACTTCCAGCACAGTATTTAATGTTGTATATCAGCTTTGTGTTTGATATTTTGCCCAACTGTAGACTAATGGAAGAGTTCTGAACATGTTTAAGGTAGGCTAGGCTAAGGTGTGATATTTAGTTAAAGTTAAGTGTATTAAATGCATTTCCGACTTACAATATTTTCAATTTATGGGTTTATCAGGACATAATCCCACCGTTAAGTCAAGGAAGATCTACACAAACAAAGATACATCACAAGATCAAGAGACAAACGGAAAAAATTAAATAAAGAGCATCACCTGTTCATAAAATTTCATTTTTAAATAATATAATCCCTTTCTATAGAATCTTCTCTTGCAGGAGGAAATTTATCATGGAGTTTCTATTTTTAATAGGATAAGTGCATTTTTTTTACTAGAATGGAATGAAATTAAAAAGGCCTATAATTTTGTAACTTAAACAATTTGAGAGGGTTTTTTCCCTAATGAAACTATTTGGAAAAAGAAAAAGATTCTTAGTAGAGCCTAAAAGACAGTATCTGTGAAAATAGTGTAAAACAATGAAAATTTTCAATAAAAATATTCTCCAGTGAGCAATATTTTTTCTGAGTTTAGATTTATGTTACCCCTTTCAGGTAGGATATCTTTCTCAATTACAGAGAAGAGTGGAAAATTTAGATTTATTAACCCACTAAATAAAATTTCAAGGAACACTTACTGCAATAGTGGAAGAGACTTGAAAATATTAAGACTACATTAAAAAAATACATTCAACATGCAAATAGTGATCCATTAATGAACTGGTTAATAAAAGTTATTTTACCTAAATCTAAGATTATTCTGCTTATTTATTTAAATGCTTAAATAATAAGCACAAAGGCTTTTTTCAATTTTATATTCATTGTACACAGATATTATCCTTATTTTTCAGAACTAATTTTATTTCTAAAAACTGTTTTAGGACAGGACTATTTAACTAGCCAACCAGTATATTATAACCTATTTGTCAGTCAATAAATATCAAAAATAAAATTAAAATTATACAATTTTTTTAAGAACACCTTTAACTCTCCAAGTGTCCCAGTGTCTATAACAGCTTGTATGGTAACCTTGCCTATGACTAATATCTTTCTTATTATTCACCCAAAAGAACAGGAATCCAAAGTGACAGATTCAAAAATGTTCACAGCTCTATTATGAGGTTAAAATTTTAAAAAATCCAATTGTTTAAATAGTGTGATATACAGAAAAGTCTTGAAGAGAATAAATCCTAAGAGTTCCCATCACAACGAGAAATTTTTTTTCCTTTTTTTTTTTCTTCTTTCTTTCTTTCAAGTTGTATCCATATGAGATGACGAATGTTGGCTGAACTTACTGTGGTAATCACCTCACAACATATGTAAGTTAAACCATCACACTGTATGCCTTAAATTTATACAGTAATATATGTCAATTATTTCTCAATAAAATTGGGGGAAAATCCAATTGCTCAAAACTGGAAGGATGAATAAATATAGTTTGTTATAGATTACTATATTACTAATGAAAACAAAAAAATGCAACAACACAGATGAATCATACCAACATAAAACTAAGGAAAAGGAGACATACATAAGGGGATACATACTCTATGAGTATACTCACAAAACTTCAAAAACAGATTAACATTATTAGTCAGATATTCACAGGAGACAAAACGATAAAGAAATTTCAAGAGTGTTATTACTTATAAAGAGAAGAAAGAATCAAGGTTTTAGGGGTTCTGGAAATATTCTATTTCTTGACCTTGATGGAGTTTAGACAAATGTCTCCTTTATAACAATTCATAAAGCCTACATTTGGATTTCATTTGTTTTACTGTATATGTGTCAAATTTTCATTTTAAGGAATACCAATGAACATTCTGAAAAATATTTTGAAAATTTTTATTCTAAAAGCCTCCTTTTTCATTTGCCAGAATCATTGATACTTTTGAAATATAAAGTTGTTACAAATTTTAAAATATATTTATATCAAGGTGATTTTCCTAATCTCAGTGAGCATGTGTGTGTATGTATGAGTCGTACTCATGTGTATGTTTCTGTGTGTATATATGTGCACCTCTGCGTGTGTTTGTCTGCGTGAGTGCACGTGTGTGTGTGTGTGTGTGTGTGTGTGTCTACATATGCATTTGCCTGTGAGAGTGGTTTGTATGCTTTGGGGTAAGGTAAGGATACAGTTTTTGGCATGGGAAAATATGATGATCACAGAAAAATTAAGATGAACTGGGAATCTGAAAATGAAAACTCCAAAACAGAAAGAGAAGTTCAAGTAAAGAAAATAAAAGAAATAAGTATATTGTTTTCATCAACTTTGGTGTTTTAAAATACATGCTAAATTAATATTAGCTTATTCCCAGATTTTTGTTTTCTCAGTGTGTAGTTCATGCAACTATAATGACTTTGTGAAAATAGAGCCCTTAGCTAGGAGAGGAAGAGCTCCACCTGCTATTCTCAGATTACTCTCATTTCATACTTCTTTTCACTACCTCCTTATGAGTATTATGCCCAAACAAAAACAAGAAACACCTGCTATATTATACACAACTTTCAATCAATTCATCAGTAGCTTTAGCATAAAAAAAGAGAAATCAAGCAAATTATTAGTCTGTTTGGGAACTGTAAGAACAGATTTAAAGGATGTGAATATTTTCATTTCAAAGTAATTCGGTTTCTTCACCTTTTGTAATTATGGAACACAAAATTCTTTTTGCCTTGCCACTTACAATCTTTATCATTGCTTTTTATAATATGTATTGAAAAAGTCTCTAAATATTAGGCACCACCAAATACAAAGACACGCACACACACCCCAATCCCACATATGCAGATAACATGACCCAGCATTTTCCAAGAGATTCAAGTTTCATTATAATCATTCTGCCATTCTCTCAAATTCTGAATTCACTTCTTTAATCCTCTCAGCCTTTAATTTGGTACTTTGATTCTCAGGTAGCAACATTCACTTAAATTAAACAAAGATTTATTGATTGGCTGTTACATAATATATTGGATAAGTGCACTAACTCTGAAGCTTACAGATTTGGCTTTGAATAGTATCAAATGATAATTAACTATATTTTGGGGGCACATTAGTTAACCTGCATTATTTCCTCTTCCTCACCAGTAAAATGGTCATAATATCCTGAGATAAAACTTTAGTAATGTAGAAGTTAGCTAACAAAATCAAGAAAAATGAAGTCATTATTAGAAAGGTAGTCAAATAAGATTATTGAGTAATTGTCAATTCCCCAGCTTTATCTAGTAATGCAAATATTTGGTGAACACTTTTTTTGGTTGCTTGGTTTCACCTTAAATGAATGGAATGCAAATCAAAATATTTCTAGTGTTATATAAAATTTTGTGTATCTATTCTAAAAGTTGAAAAAATAATAAATAATTGAACTTTATCACCAAAACAAGTCATTTGTATTGCATTTTTGCATAATCAAATACATACACAAGTGCCAACCATTTGCCAATATCAGTAAATACAATATAGCAAATAACCTCACTGGTCCTCATCACCCTCCAGGTTGGAAAGCCTAGGGAAAACATACAACCCATTTTCATTCTATAGGATTGGCTGAGTGAAGGAAGGAAGGAAGGAAGGAAGGAAGGAAGGAAGGAAGAAAGAAAGAAAGAAAGAAAGAAAGAAAGAAAGAAAGAAAGAAAGAAAGAAAGAAAAGAAAGAACTAAATGTCCTCATTTACCATCATTAAATATTACTTTTTTAATTTTTAAAATATTTGGAGGTTCATTTTCAAATTACATAGTATGATCTCTCCACAGGGTAGTAAAGTTAAAATAAAATAATTGTTTGGCTGTGAATTATATTACCATGTTCAAGGTATATTTTGATTTTGAAAATGTCTGACCCGATCCTTCTAGTCATATAGGCTATTTACTATAATAGTCTAAGTTATTAGTACTTCTATTCCCTTGTACAACACAATAGATCCATAAAATGGTGCAAGTTTGGGTAGCAGATGAAGGAAGCTCAATGGAAGGCTATAAGCAACCAAATGGATGAACACCATGATGAACAGAGCAGTGCTGGGAGCAAAGAGATAACTTTTCTTTCTTTCTTTTTTTCTTTTCTTCTTCTTCTTCTTCTTCTTTTTTTTGTGTTTTTTTGTTTGTTTGTTTTGCTTTGTTTTGTTTTTTTGTTTTTTTGTTTTTTTTGGAATCAGATAACTTTTTACTTCCCCGTATCTATGAGAACAAGTCCAGCTAATTCCCTCAGGTTGGTGGTTTTCTCTGTGAAATAGAAGGGAGAAATAAAGTGGCAGTAGTATGGTCTGCTTTTTAATTTGAAGAGTGAATTTGCTACATTCAGAGCAATTATGGGTTTAATGCTCAGGACTGTGAACACTGAGATCCCAGTGCAGATACAAATTAATGTCTTCTCACAGGCTGGGGCATGGCTAATGGACAGACTTGGCCTGAGGGCCTGGGAGCTACGAATGCACATGTATTAATGGAAGGAGAGAGCAAGTGTGAGGCAATATGGAATCCAGTGTTCTGACCTTATACTTGAAAAAAAAAGAAGCTACAGGAGTGGCAGTAATTCTGGTGGAGTCATGGCAAAAGGGCACTTTGAGTGACCCTATTGTTCCTGCATGATCCATAGAACGAACCTCTAACCTCAGTCCACAGGGGGTATGACAAGCAAGGAAGCAGTCAGATGTGGCTGGTGTCTAATCCCTTGAACTGGATGGGTCCTGGATCATCTATCAAACAAAGACTTGTCTATCCCACTGAAAAAAAATATCAGCCTTCAGGGAATTAGCCAGGACTTGCTGTCACTGATGTATGGAGGTGAAAAGTTGTCTGTTTTCTCTCCAATATTGGTTGGTTCACAGTTCTCATTCATTCATTCAACAAATATATATTTAGAAATGGCTATACCAGGCTTTGATTTAGGTATTCAATTGCAGGTGAAACAGACATATTCTCTGTTAGAGCTTACTATCTAAAGGCAGAGAGAAATAACATAGAGTAAACAATCAAACACAAATATGAAATGATGATCTGAGAATGATGCTATGGTATAATCAGACATTTTAACAATATGAATTCTTCCAATTCATGAGTGTGGTATCTTTCCATTTTCTGTGTCATCTTCAATTTCTTTCACCAATGTCTATGGTTACAGGGTACAGGTCCTTCAACACTTTACTTAAATTTATTCCTAAGTATCTTATTCTTTTTGGTGCATTTGTAAAAGGGGTTGTTTATTTAATTTCTCTTTCTGCTAGGTCCTTATTAGTGATAGAAATGCGTCTGATTTCTGTATATTAATTTTGTATCCTGCAACTTTACTGAATTCATTGGTTAGTTCTAATAGTTTTTTGGTTGAGTGAAAATAAGTTTTAGCTTGAATGTTATTAATTTTTCAAAACTTCTCTTAATTTTTTATGCTTCTTTATTTGATTTAGAGAATCCCTCACAAGCCCAAGGTTAATTTTCTGTTAAAATTTTTAAATTTTGTTTTTCATTTGTCTTTAACCTATCTGGAATTTATTTCTGTGTATTGTAGGAAATAAAGATCCCATTAATTCTTTCAAAGTCCTATTCCTGAACAGTCTGCCCAGTCACTACTGATCTGCAATACCATCTCATTCATATACACCCATGAATCTGATCTTGGGTTCTTTCCTCTGTTTTGTTTTTGTTTTTGATTTTTTGAGAGAGAGAGAGAGACAGGTGGAAGAGGGGTAGAAGGGGAAGGGGAAGGGAAAGAGAATCTCAAGCAGGCTCAAAAATGGAATCCGATGCTGGGCTGAATCTCATGACCCTGAGATTATAACCTGAAATCAAGAGTAGGACACTTAACCGACTGAACCACCCAGATGTCCCTGTTTCATTTTTTCACTTTTCCTATCATTTAACCAAAAGAACACACCACTAGTTACTACAAATATATATATTTGTATATATACACACACACCAAGTACAAATGTTCCTCCTATTCACTCTTACATGTACATTTTAGAATCAGCTTTTCAAATTGAAAATAAACATTATTGGCATTCTCATTGGAATTATACAAAATAGATCTAATGTTTTCAGAAAAATTGACAATGTATGACATTTAATGAGCATTTTATATCTTTCTAGTCAATTTCAATCTTATTTAACATCTTTCATTAAAGTTTTCCTGTTTTCTCTGTAAAAGTTTACATAAATTTGTCATATATATTCATAGGTCATTATTGTTGTTTTGCAAAATAGATTTTGTTTTGTTGAGGAATGTTCACATACTTTTAATAGCATTCAGACGTAATCTTTGGTAATTTATTTTTTATTTAACTTAATTAATTTATTTATTTGAAAGTGAGAAAGAGCATGAGCAGCGGGAGCAGCAGGGGGAGAAGCAGACTCCCCACTGAGCAGGGAGCTCAATGTGGGGCTCGATCCCAGGACCCTGAGATCATGACCTGAACTAAAGGCAGTAGCTTAACGGAGCCACACAGGCACCCCAATCTTTGGTACTTTAGTATTCTATTGTCATTGCTATGCTAGGTAAAATTTTTCTTTGTATAACATTAGGAGAAATGAATTTCATTATCTAATCCTGCTCTTACTTTCAGTAAATTTGCTATTTTATTCATGTAAGTAATTTCTAAGTCTTGCAGGATTTCTCTTGGAAGTGTTCTCACATCTTACTCTTCCTCCTGTCTGTCCAGCTTGCACACAATAGCACTTTCTTACCCCAGCCCCCCCATCACATCAAGCCTGAACTTCCAGAGTCGCTCCTCAAGTCAATCCATTGTCTAAGCTCCACCAAGCCCCAAATAGCTTATAATCTCTTGATGAATGAAATGGGTCATTTTCCCTAATAAAAATGTTTAATGGCTAAAATTCTTACCCTACTAGATTCTCCCTGCCTCTCATTTAACTTCCTCTAGAAGGACTTCTGTAATGTATACTTACAATCTGCTTTTCCATCTTGGTATCCTTCTCTCCCCTCAAACCAGCAGGCATCTTTGCCACCTCTCTCCCCTTATTCCAACATGCCACGTTCGCTCATATCTCTGAAAGCTTCTGTCATATTGGTCCCTGTCTTCCAATGTTTTCCACACTTCTCACATAAAAAACAATACTCTCACCTTTGACATCCAAGTTAAGCCTCACTTTGATTTTAGGTTTTCTCTTGTTACTCAACCCACATTCATAACTCACGATCCTGAATTCTTTAGTAATTATTCTTTGCACATGTGTGTTGTTAGAATACCATATAATGTGCCGTTTTCCCATTTTTATATTTCATCTGTCA
Source organism: Ursus maritimus (assembly GCF_017311325.1). NCBI lineage: Eukaryota > Metazoa > Chordata > Mammalia > Carnivora > Ursidae > Ursus > Ursus maritimus. Next base: position 81,469,496 of record NW_024426885.1, on the reverse strand, counting down.
GCAATAATGGATCGAGTTTATAATATGGTCAGACACTGTTTCTGCAACCAAAACTCTTTGATATATTTCAAATGGGACTTTTTGCATCCTCAAAAGGAAATGCGTTAACCTGAAAGTAATAACTCCTCAATCAATATTTAATTAATTTCCCTTATTTACTCTTCAATTCCTGTAACAGAACAATTGTGCACACATTAAACATTGAATGTACAAAGTTATGCACATTATGTACCTCTCCTGAAGGTAAAGTGTGTAGTATTTTTTCTCTTTCTAACTTAGGAAGTTTTTATACAAAAGATGGGGTTTCTATGAAAAAAATCCATATATAGTGTCATGAAAATGCCAGAATCTTAATTTAGTTTTTGTCTGATTTGCCTAATTTTTATTATTATAGTTTGGCTTATTCCAAATCAACTTAACGGAATAAGAATTCGGAATAAATTTAGAATAAAGCAACAGCACTTTAGTGTTAACATTAAGTGGGCTCTGTTAACACTTCATTATAAGTATATATTATTTATTTCTCTCTCATAAGCCTATCATTAATGAGTATAAATGATGATCCAACTCCTCATCTATAAAAGAGGATATTTTCCTATGGTTATCACTAGCCATTTACAAGGTACAATTCTACAGTCCACCTATTTACTTAGAAGTCAATTAATTTGCTTCCAACCACCTCTTTTAAAGACTGCAGTATTTCTAACTTCATCTACAGTTTAATCTGTTTGAACTTTGAGTTGTGAAAAGCTGTCATGAGTGAAGCCATTTTAAAATGGAACTGGAGGAGCGACTGCAGAGAAACTGCCTTACCCACCTGTGTTTGAGCTGGGCTCAAACCTTGGGACTGGGCAAATGGCAACTGTTGTGAGCAATTACTTGAGGAGTCAGAAGGAGCTTGGTCACAAGACTGATAGACGTGGGGTTTCTATAGGTATGGGGTTTCTGAAGATAAAATCAGTCGTCAGTTGATGTCTAACCAAGTTACCGTGTTAAAACCCAGAGAAAAACTTTTTTTTTCTTTTCTTCAACTTATGTAATTAATCCCCTTCCTTTTCCTCATAAAAAACCCTTGCCTTCACCCTAGAAGCAGGAACACTATTCGGGTAACCACCTGGATCGGTGCAATGCTTTAACCCCAAATAAACACTCATTTGCCTCTCATTGTGGCTCTTTATCTCCAGGGTGACAAAATAAAGACAGGACGCAGCCATTAATGATGCAACACTTTGAATAAACTCCCATTTAGGGAAACAGATTTTGTAAATCTAAATACAGAAGTTTGTAATTTAATTGAATGGCAAGTATTTTTAAAGATTTATTTATTTATTTGAGAGAGAGAGCAAGGGGGAGGGGGGAATAGGGCAGAGGGAGACAGAACGAATCCGAAGCAGACTCCGTGCTGAGTGCAGAGCCCAATGCCGGGCTCAATCCCAGGACTCAGATAATGACCTGAGCTGAAACTGAGTCGGATGCTTAACTGACTGAGCCATGCAGGCGACCCTTGAATGACAAGTATTTGAACCGATAAAGGAAAAATAATCCATTTCTCCTGTCCATTTTATTTCAGAGAAGTAGTAGACGCTAAAAAAATTGGAAGTATGTTTCCAATTATAAGTCCTATTATTCTGGGAATACGGATATAGATAACTAATTAAGCTCTACATAAATACCCTTATGAGTAGCGAAAACATAAAGTCTCAGTTTTTACTCTCTTAATAGCTTCTTATAATCTAATCTTATTTTCTTCCAGAATGTATTGACTATGATATTTCATCATGTTTGTTTATCAATGATATAATTTCTTTTACTATTATGGATAGTAAACATTTCCTGCCATTTTCCTCCCACCCTTCAAAAAATATGCCATCTAAAAAAGAAATAAAAGGGCCACACACTCAGGCGTGTGTGGCTCAGTTGGTTAAGCATCTGTCTTCAACTCAGGTCATGATCTCAGAGTCCTGGATTGAGCCCCACGTGGGGCTGCCTGCTCAGTAGGAGCCTGCTTCTCCTTCACTCTCTGCCCCTCTTCCCCACTTGTGCTCTCTCTCACTCGCTGTCTCTGAAATTAAAAAAAATCTTAAAAAAAAACCTGCAATAAACCACCTCTGAGAAATTCTGACAAAAACAAAGTTCAAACAATGCTTAACTAAAAGTCTTATCCGAGCTTTCTGCCTGTGGACGCTGCCGTGTAAGCATCCCTAAAGTCTCCCTTCCCGCCACTGTCGATCTAAGGTAGAATCTCCTAAAGAGCCTGAACAGCTGCAGAAGCTCTTCATCGGAAGTCTGAGCTTTGAAGAAACTCAGGAGGAGCCATTATGAGCCATGGGGAACATTTATGGACTGTGTGGTAGTGACAGATCCAAACATCAAGGCCCTAGACGTTCTGGGTTTGTCAGGTGTGCCACTGTGGAGAAGGTGGATGCCGCCATGAATGCGAGGCCACACAAGGTGGATGGAAGCGTTGTGGAACCAAAGAGCACTGTCTCAAGAGAAGATTTCTGAAAGACTTGGTAACCATTTAAATGAGAAAAGGATTTTTGTTGGTGGCATTGAAGAAGACACTGAAGAACATTATTCTGAACAGTATGGGAAAATTGAAGTGATTGAAATCATGACCCACTGAGGCAGTGGCAAGAAGAGAGGATTTGCTTCTGTAACATTTGATGACCATGACTCCGTAGACAAGATTGTCATTCAAAAATCACATACTGTGGGGGCGCCTGGGTGGCACAGCGGTTAAGCGTCTGCCTTCGGCTCAGGGCGTGATCCCGGCGTTATGGGATCGAGCCCCACATCAGGCTCCTCTGCTATGAGCCTGCTTCTTCCTCTCCCACTCCCCCTGCTTGTGTTCCCTCTCTCGCTGGCTGTCTCTATCTCTGTCAAATAAATAAATAAAATCTTTAAAAAAAAATCACATACTGTGAAAGGCCCCAACTGTAAAATAAGGAAAGCCCCATTTAAGCAAGAGATGGCAAGTGCTTCATCCAGCCAAAGAGGTCAAAATGCTTCTGTAAATGTTGGTGGTGGTCATGGATGTGATTTTGGTGGGAATGACACCTTTGGTTGTGGAGGAGACTTCAGTAGGCAAGGTGGCTTTGGTGGCAGTCAGTGTGGCAGTGGATATGGTGGCCATGAGGATGGCTATAACAGATTTGATAATGAAGGAAGCAATTTTAGAAGTGGAGGAAGCTATAATGATTTTGGCAATGACAACAGTCAATCTTCAAATTTTGGACCCATGAAAGGAGGGAATTTTGGAGGCAGAAGCTCTGGCCGCTATGGTGGTGGAGGCAAATACCTTGCCAAGCCATGAAACCAAGGCAGCTATGGTGGTTCCTGCAGCAGCAGTAGCTATGACAATAGTAGAAGGTTTTAATTACTGCTGGGAAACAGAGCTTAGCATGAGAGGAGAGCCAAAGAAGTGACAAGAAAGCTACAGGTTACAACAGATTTGTGAACTCAGCCAAGCACAGTGGTGGCAGCACTGAGCTGCTACAAAGAAGACATATTTTAGACAATACTCGTATGTATGGGCAAAAAACTCAAGGAGTGTATTTGTGACTAATTGTACAAAAGCTTACTTTAGTTTCTGTTCTGTGGAAAATTTAAATCATTCTAACAAAGGGTTTTAATGCAGATTTTTTTCTGCATCCATATCATTGATTGCTAAATGTAATAGTCTGATCATGATGCTGGATAAATTGTGTTTAAATAAGTAAATAAATAAATAAAAGTTCTATCAGAGATTTTAATATTTTAATATGCCATATGAAATTTTAGGAAGGATGATACTCTGTACAGGATTTCCTAAAAATCTGTAACCATGGAACTGAAGGACAGAAAATTCTTCCACCTCAGATATGGTTCTTTGGCATGTTGATTATTTTAAGCTGTTTTTTTTTTAAGATTTATGCATTTATTTTAGAGAGAGAGAGAGACAGCATGAGTAGGACAGGCAGAGAGACAGGGAGAGAGAGAATCTCAAGCAGATTCCATAGTGAGCATGGAGCCTGACACAGGGTTTGATCCCAAGACTCTGAAATCCTGACCTGAGCTGAAACCAAGTATCAGACACTTAACCAACTGCACCACCTAAGTGCCCCTGGTTTTGTTTTGTTTTGTTTTGTTTTGTTTTGTTTCTTAAGTTAGCTCTACACCCAGTGTGGGGCTTGAACTCATGACCCTGAGATCGAGAGTTGCATCTTCTATCAACTAAGCCAGCCAAGCACCCCTTAAGATGGTTATTTTTAAGAAACAGCAGACACAAGAGAAGCTCTGAAAACTGAGTAGAAGTTACTCCTTTGTGAGAAACATTTACATTTATAATAGAAATCTCCATTTCTAAGGATGTCTCCCTTACTATATCTGGAAGGCAGAATGGCCCAATCTCTAGAAATTTATCAATGGAGAAGGTAATGAGTGAAATCTGGGTAACAACCTTATCTTTGTTGACTGTGCTTTTCCTAGCAACCTCCCATAAAGAACACCCCATCTCCAATACCTTCTTTTGTCTTTAGCTGAAGAGGGTATTTAAGGTGATGGGTTCAGTCATTTTTAGGTGTTACTCAGTTTTTGGGTCTTTCCCATGTATACATATTATTACACTTTTGTTTGTTTTCCTCTTGTTGATCTGCCTCATGCAAATTTAATTATTAGATCAGCCAAAGAACTTAGAAAGGTAGAAGGATTTTTTTTCCCCCAACAGAACTGTTCCTTTTTCAACTTCACCATAGGATTGAAGACATTTTGAAAAATCTTGTTATAGTGGAAACATTGTGGGTTTTTGGATTCCTGGAAACTACATTTAAATCCCAATCCCTTCCAGCTCTGCCTCTGTTAATTAAATATTTGAGCTTTGATATCATCATATGTAAGCAAGAAATATTACTGACCTAATGGGCCATTGTATAAATGCAATAAGCTAATTCAGATAACTCATTTCAACATTTACTTAGGTCCTAGGCAAAGACCAGCAATTGGATAGAAGCTAGAGATAAAGAGATAATTAAGACATAACCTCTAACCTCAAGGAGTTCACAATTTTCAAACTTACTGGCCATTTGTTACTATGGGAATTCCCTCTGGCCACATTCTTCTTATTTTCTACATTCTTCTCTGTATCTTTCAGTCACTCTTTCGTGGCTGCCAGCTCCAAACTATCACATTCCTAAATCAGAGCTTTAAGCTCTCTATTTCCCCAAACTTTCCTCGAATATCTAAAGCCCCAAAATGGAAAACAAAAGCCCATATATTCTGGATATCTATCCTTACAAATACAAAGGATGGAAAAATATTTGAAATCAGAAATTTTTCTTGAACAGACTTCAGATTGGATTCATAACAATTATCTCATCCAGTCTTGACATAGGTAGAGTGAAGCAATGTCACTGTATTTTCTTGAAGGCTCTGAGATCATCTGGAGGTGTTTGTCACTATTATTTTGTCCATCTTCACTTAGTCCTATTTACAATAAAAGCTTTTTCAAAAAAATAAAATAAAAATAAAAGCTTTTTCAGCCAAATAATATATATACAAAGAGTAGATCTTTTATCTTTAAGAATCAGCAGCTGTTCTGATGAATATAGCAGTGCATTCAAATGTGGAAAGAAAAAATAGATATAAAACTGCAAATTCACAAAAAGAACATATTCATATGAATATTAAATGTTTCTTTTTTAAAGATTTTATTTACTTATTTACTTATTTATTTATTTAAAGAGCACATGAGTTAGGGGAGGGACAGAGGAAGAAGGAGAGAGAGAATCTCATGCAGACTCTGCACTGAGAGAAGAGCCCGACACCAGGCTTGGGGCTCGATCTCAAGGCCCTGAGCTGAAATCAAGAGTTGGATGCTTAACCAACTGAGCCACGCAGGTGCCCCAAATATTAAATGTTTCTTAAGTAATAGATGAGTTAAGAAAAATAACTTACTCCAATACAAAATAAATATTTGAGTAACTAGTATATCAAAGCAATAAAGGCAGTTGCAAAAAAATTTTAAAAAGGGAAAACCTCAACATTAAAATAATTTACATTTTGTACTAATGACAATTAAGCATTTTTTGAACCACTGCTGTGTGTTTAGCATTGTTATAGGTCTTTTTGTTTTTGTTTTGCTTTGGATGTGAAGGAAAAGATCAGAAGCTGAAGCTTCTGATTAGAATTTGCAGGAAGGAAAAAAGTATCTTGTAATTTTGGGCAGGCAATCCTTACTTCTACCTGTTAGATAGTAATAATCATAGAACCCATGAGATATATTTCCTCAGGGAAAAATTCATTCAGGTAGTCTGTAAGTTTGGGTTGATTTTTGTTTTCAAAGCCGGTTACTGTAATTGACCATATTAGAGGCAAATCTAATTTTTTTAGATTATGTTTTGCCAAAAAAAAATAAAATAAGGTAAAATGAAACACACCAAATAAGGAGTAACAAAGTTAAATTTTTAAATCTGGTCTGAGTTGGCTCAAAAATATTTCCAACAGTGTTTCCTTCTACTCCATAGCCTGTTCGAATTTGGATAGTAGAATAAGCTTTGGACACCCATGTTTTTATCCCAATCCATAAAAATCCAGAAATGAGAATATACAGAAGAATAAAGATTGTAAGGGCAAAATTGGTTTCTTGAATCAACTAAGGATTTAGAAAATAAGGGTGTTTTTTTTTACATTTCATGAATAATTTTATTCCCAAATTTATAAAAATGTTGTAACATCATCTTGTCTTATCTTCTAATTTTTCACCTTGCAAAAGGAAAATATTGCTACTCACTTCTTTCTATGGAAATAATATATAGAAGGAAAACCTCTCCTTCACCCTATTAACTGTAATGACCAGGGCCTAAGAATTAAATTGACAAAAGACAGATTAACAGGAGAAAGGGCATACACATTTCATTGATGTTAATATTCTTTCATTCATGGGAATTTCACAGAAAAGAAGTGAAAATCCAAAGAGATGGTTAGACCTGAGAGTTTATATACCATTTTAACAAAGGGTGGTATATTCTGGAGAAGTAACTAGATAAGAGAAAAGGGGTTTGGGGCTCCTAAGGACAATAAAGTGTGGGGAGGTATGTATATGGAGAAACTAGTGGGAAATGAGGGTGGTTTTGTTTGTGCAGATTCATTTCCCTGTTTTCTGTCATCTCCATGGCCATAAAATTCCCCTAAAGAAGGGATTTACGGCAGTCTTCATTTCTTAGAAATTTCTGCTTTTCATCAGATAAGGGAAGCTCCAAGAAGACCTTTCTGAATCTGTTAATTCTCAGCTGCCGTCAGCACAAAATAATCCACATTCCAAAGTGGCATATTTCGAGGTGACATATTCAGATCCCCTTCAGTAGCAGTTTCAAATGGCAGCCTCAAACAAAAGCCTTGTCACTACACTTTTACAGTTTCTGTTACTGGAAATTAAAGTCAATTAACATTTGATCATGAGCAGTTGTCAGGAGTCATCCGCAGTCAGGATTCCAGCTGTAGTTTCATTTCCTGGCAGAGCTTCAGCTCAAGGTAGAAAGCCAGATTCCCTCCAGCACTTGGCATGTGGAAGATTCTTCCTACCTTTGGCAATGCTAGAGATTCCTTCCCTCACGAGTTTCACTTAAATTTTCAAAGATCTTCCAATGAACAAATGTACCCACCTATTCAGAACTTAAGCTCCCAATTTCTGAAAATGCATTATTTCTATAATGTAAATACCCAGGAAAAGGAGCCTACTCTGTCTTGTTTCACACATCCTACGTGATGCTGTGGCTTCCAGAATAGGAGCCATTAATCGAATCAGTTACCACATAAAAATCAGAGATTAATTGCTTCCCTTTGTCTTTCATCTTTGCATCTTGTTCAAATGCCAAATACCTCTTGTTAACAGAATCCAGGTAGAATATTGCTGGCAAGTAAGTCAGAGAAAAATAGTTTCCAGGGTTTACCTTCCTTTAGTAAATGGGAGACTTTAAAAAGGTGAGCATAATAAATACATCCTGATATGTTACATGTAGGTATGATTTAGAGTTATCTGAACAATTCACAAATATTATCAAGTAGCTCCCTTGGCAGTTTTTGTTCTACTCAACATCACATTAGAGTTGTTTTCCTTCAGATTATTTTATCTGCTATGGAAACTTTTATTTTTTTTTAATTGTGCAATCACCAAAATAAGTCTTCCAGAGTTAAGTTCTGACTAATAAGATTAGTGAAATGACTGAAGCATTCTCTACATTTACCCCAAAAGAGTACTGTCTTTTGACCAAGGAAATAAGGCTTACATTCCAAAACAATTACATGCAGGTTTCAGAGTTGGGTAAATATAGAAAGTAACTTAGTACTAAATCCAATGTCCCTTATTTTAGGCAATAAATAAACCAAAGGATGGTGTTCTTTCAGGTGGTCCTCAAGACTTTCCCTAATCTTAGCATTAAGAAGCATGTTAAATGTCACCTATACTTCCAAAATATTCATGCCCATATTTGCAAAAACACTGTTTGCTATTAGACTATATATTTAAAAAGTAAGAATAATTCCATAAATTACCATATCCTGTCATGTTGGGCTATCTCTTATGTGTCGTAACAACAAATGTGAAAACTGAAAGACAATGTGTGAGGCCAGTTCTCTATCATCTTCGGGTCAAAGAAGTCTTTCTCAGATGGCGCACTCAAACTAAAAAAGGATAATAGAGGAAACTCTACTCATATCTTATTTGTGTATAGGAACAGAAAGTAAACTACAGCTCCCAGACCAGGCCACAGTGTATATTTTACTCATATGTCTAGATAAGTGCACTGTACATGCTATATGATATGACACGGAATCTATATCTGTATACACTTTTAAAAATGCCATTTCTGTTACTTTATTTTTTTTTAAGATTTTATTTATTTATTTGACAGAAGGAGAGACAACCAGCGAGAGAGGGAACACAAGCAGGGGGAGTGGGAGAGGAAGAAGCAGGCTCCCAGCAGAGGAACCTGATGTGGGGCTCGATCCCAGGACCCCGGGATCATGCCTTGAGCCGAAGGCAGACGCTTAATGACTGAGCCACCCAGGCGCCCCCATTTCTGTTACTTTAAATCAAAATGCAATTGCCTTGGATGAGAGAGAAGATCAAGTGCAGGATGAATTATCAGAGTCTGACTACAGGGGCAACACACTGCAAAATAAATACAAAATTTAGTTTTGGGTAATGACTTTACTAATCAACCTGCATTTTTCAGTTTAGGTTATATATTTTTGAGGTTAGGTTACAACCTACAATTTAAGAATGGAACATTGAATCAAATCTCCAATGAATTCAGTTGGGTAATAAAAATGTTGCTAAGTGAATTGAGTATACATATGAATAAGAACATAGGCATTTATTTGGCACAGAGGGTGTATGATGTATTGGTTGGAAGTTACAACTTATTTTATCAAAGCTGCCCTTAGCAAATCCTACTGCGCAGTATTTGGCCGTCAAGGTTACCAGCTGTTCTTCACAACCAGCCAGGTTAATAATTTTTTTTTCTGTTGTGTAACAACAGAAACTGAGATAGGTTATATAAACCTTGGAACAAATACAGAATAGAGAATGTGTTATTTTAAATATTTTGAACGCTATATATACACATGTAGTATAAAGTATCAAATGAAACTAGGTAATTATCCTCTTAATTTGGAAGATCCATTTAATCAAGCTAGAAATTTTGAGCAGTATCAGAATATCAGTATTTGAGATTTGGGGATAACTTAACTGAAGTAGTTGTGTGGGTTCTACAAATTCATTTTACTACATTGATGTGATTGCATGAAAATATGAAACTTTAAAGTAAAATTGTAATTATGAATGAGGTAAATATTATTTATGTTGTTCTTTGAACCCAAACATGATGGCTATTTAATAAATCTCTTATCAATATTTCTGGCTTCAGATCAATCATTTAAAGAGCTTGAAAGTCATCAGTCTCATTTTTACGAAAAGAAAACAAACCAAACAAACTGAAAACCAATGACTTTTCTTAGATCCATCAGAAATTGAGGTCACATGACAAATAGCCTCTCGGAATTCCAGAGTAGCAGGTATATTCCTTATGTGACACAGATCTGAGAATTACAGACTGGATCAGCTTACCTGGAACACCAATCACTGGACACAGATAGAAACACTGAAATGGTCATTTTCATGAACTGCCAGAAGCTGAAAGTGGACAAGCTCAAAAGCAAAAAAATCCTGAAAGCTTTAGTTTTATGAGAACCCCACACTTCTATCGGTTATGCCTCTGGGAGCCCCACAAAATTCTCATGGTGGGGAGCCAGGAAAGATCCCCTTATGGCTCTCATACAGAGAAATAGGCATTTTCCATGATGAAGACTTGTTCTCCAATTTAAAAAAAAATAGACCTCAGTTACACCTAGAAGTAAGGGCAACTTACCCACCTGATGGCACCTCTAGGCTGCCTGTGTCACCCAGAGTGGGAAAGGAAAAAAAAAAGCCAATATATACTTGCAAAGGTCATATCCCAGGCACACAAATCAAAAGATTACAGAGTACTTCCCATCCCCTACTCTTTACCACCATCAAAGGCTCTGGGATAATAACAGCGGATGCAGCTCAATGAGCTGCAAAGTAAGACTCTAAGAAGTTTTAGGGGGAAATCAGAGACAACATGAGAAACAAAGATACCGGAGGAATTTGAAGACCCTGGAAATTGCACCAACAGCAAATATTACACAACACCCAACTCTTAGCTAAGTTAATGTAAAACTTCACATTCATTGACCTTATTCCTATTAGTTAATATGTTATGTCCATTTTCAACAAAATTACAAGACATGTTAATAAGCAAGAAAAAAAATACAATCTAAAGAGACAAAGCAAATGTTAGAAGCAGACTCAGATATGACACGAAGTTGAAATTATCATTTTAAGGTAACTATAATTACTATAAGAATTCTAAAGGCAAAAGTAGACAATATACAATAATAGATGGGTAAAATAAGCAGAAAGATAGAAAATCTAAGAAAGAATAAACAGAAATACTAAAAGTAAAAAACACTAAAAGAAATGAAGAATGCCTTTGATGGGTTCATCAACAGTATTAGTGAACTTGAATAGTAGGGGACCTCAACACTCCACTATCAGCAATAGACAGAGCACTGGAGCAGAAAACCAACATAGAAACAAGAGCTTTGAATGCCATACTCGACGAGTTGGACCTCATAGATATATATAGAACACTACACCCCAGAACCAAAGAATACTCATTCTATTTTAATGCCCATGGAACATTCTCAAGAATAGACCATGTTCTGGGACACAAAACAGGTCTCAACCGATACCAAAAGATTGAAATTATCCCCTGCATACTCTCAGACCACGTTCTGAAATTGGAAATCAACCACAAGGAAAAATTTGGAAGAAACTCAAACACTTGGAGACTAAGAACCATCCTGCTCAGGAATGACTCGATAAACCAAGAAATCAAAAATCAATTTAAACAATTTATGGAGACCAACGAGAATGAAAACACAACGGTCCAAAACCTATGGGATACTGCAAAGGCAGTCCTAAGGGGGAAATACATAGCCATCCAAGCCTCACTCAAAAGAATAGAAAAATCTAAAATGCAGTTTTTATATTCTCACCTCAAGAAGCTGGAACAGCAACAGAGGGACATGCCTAATCCATTCATGAGGAAGCAGTTGACCAAGATCAGAACAGAAATCAATGAATCAGAAACCAGAAGTACAGTAGAGCAGATCAACAGGACTAGAAGCTGGTTCTTTGAGAGAATCAATAAAATTGACAGATCACTGGCAAGACTTATCCAAAAGAATAGAGAAAGGACCCAAATTAATAAAATTATGAATGAAAAAGGAGAGGTCACGACCAACATCAATGAAATTGGAAGGATAATTAGAAACTTTTATCAACAGCTATATGCCAATAAATTAAGCAATCTGGAAGAGATGGAGGCCTTCCTGGAAACCTATAAACTACCAAGACTGAAACAGGAAGAAACTGATTTTTTAAACAGGCCAATTAATTATGAAGAGATTGAGTCAGTGATAAACGACCTTCCAAATAACAAAACTCCAGGTCTGGATGGTTTTCCTGGGGAATTCTACCAAACATTCAAAGAAGAAATAATACCTATTCTCCTAAAGCTATTTCAAAAAATAGAAACAGAAGGAAAGCTACCAAACTCATTCTATGAGGCCAATATTACCTTGATCCCCAAACCAGGCAAAGACCCCCTCAAAAAGGAGAATTACAGACCGATTTCCCTAATGAATATGGACGCCAAAATCCTCAACAAGATACTTGCTAATAGAATCCAACAGTACATTAAAAGGATTATCCATCACGATCAAGTGGGATTCATACCTGGGATGCAAGCGTGGTTCAATATTCGCAAATCAATCAGCGTGATACATCATATCAACAAGAAAAGACTCAGGAACCATATGATCCTCTCAATCGATGCCGAAAAAGCATTTGACAAAATACAGCATCCTTTCCTGATTAAAACCCTTCAGAGTGTAGGAATAGAAGGTACATTTCTCAATCTCATAAAAGCCATCTATGAAAAGCCTACAGCAAATATTATTCTCAATGGGGAAAAGCTGGAAGCCTTTCCCTTAAGATCAGGAACTCGACAAGGATGCCCACTCTCGCCACTATTATTCAACATAGTACTAGAAGTCCTTGCAACAGCAATCAGACAACACAAAGGGATCAAAGGTATTCAAATTGGCAAAGAAGAAGTCAAAATGTCTCTCTTTGCAGATGACATGATACTCTATATGGAAAACCCAAAAGAAGCCACTCCCAAACTATTAGAAGTTATAGAGCAATTCAGTAATGTGGCGGGATACAAAATCAATGCTCAGAAATCAGTTGCATTTCTACACACGAATAACGAGACCTAAGAAAGAGAACTTAGGGAATCCATCCCATTTACAATAGCACCAAAAACCATACGTTACCTTGGAATTAACCAGATATGTAAAGGATCTATATTCTAGAAACTATAAATCACTCTTGAAAGACATTGAAGAAGACACAAAAAGATGGAAAAATATTCCATGATCATGGATCGGAAGAATTAACATAGTTAAAATGTCCATGCTACCCAGAGCAATCTACACTTTCAATGCTATCCCAATCAAAATACCGATGACATTTTTCAAAGAGCTGGAACAAACAGTCCTTAAATTTGTAATAAAGCAAAAAAGGCCCTGAATCTCCAAAGAAGTGTTGAAAAGGAAAAACAAAGCATCACATCACAATGCTGGATTTCGAGCTGTACTACAAAGCTGTGATCACAAAGACAGCATGGTACTGGCACAAAAACAGACACATAGACCAAGGGAACAGAATAGAGAACCCAGAAATGGACCCTCGGCTCTTTGGGCAACTAATCTTTGATAAAACAGGAAAAAACATCCAGTGGAAAAAAGACAGTCTCTTCAATAAATGGTGCTGGGAAAATTGGACAGCTACATGCAAAAGAATGAAACTTGACCACTCTCTCACACCATACACAAAGATAAACTCCAAATGGATGAAAGACCTCAATGTGAGACAGGAATCCATCAAAATCCTAGAGGAGAACATAGGCAGCAACCTCTAGACATCAGCCAAAGCAACCTTTTTCATGACACATCTCCAAAGGCAAGAGAAACAAAAGATAAAATGAACTTGTGGGACTTCATCAAGATAAAAAGCTTCTGCACAGCCAAGGAAACAGTCCAAAAAACTAAGATGCAGCCCACGGAATGGGAGAAGATATTTGCAAATGATACTACAGATAAAAGACTGGTATCCAAGATCTACAAAGAACTTCTCAAACTCAATACACGAGAAACAAATAAACAAATCAAAAAATGGGCAGAAGATATGAACAGACACTTTTCCAATGAAGACATACAAATGGCTAACAGACATATGAAAAAATGTTCAAAATCATTAGCCATCAGGAAAATTCAAATCAAAACCGCACTGAGATACCACCTTACACCAGTTAGAATGGCAAAAATAGACAAGGCAAGAAACAACAATTGTTGGAGAGGATGTGGAGAAAGGGGATCCCTCCTACATTGTTGGTGAGAATGCAAGTTGGTACAGCCACTCTGGAAAACAGTGTGGAGGTCCCTTAACAAGTTAAAAATTGAGCTACCCTATGACCCAGCCATTGCACTACTGGGTATTTACCCCAAAGATACAGACGTAGTGAAGAGAAGGGCCATATGCACCCCAATGTTCATAGCAGCATTGTCCACAATAGCCAAATTGTGGAAGGAACCAAGATGCCCTTCAACAGATGACTGGATTAAGAAGTTGTGGTCCATATATACAATGGAATATTACTCAGCTATCAGAAAGAACAAATTCTCAACATTTGCTGCAACATGGACGGCACTGGAGGAGATAATGCTAAGTGAAATAAGTCAAGCAGAGAAAGACAATTATCATATGATTTCTCTCATCTATGGAACATAAGAACTAGGAAGATTGGTAGGGGAAGAAAGGGATAAGAAAGGGGGTAATCAGAAGGGGGAATGAAGCATGAGAGACTATGGACTCTGAGAAACAAACTGAGGGCTTCAGAGGCGAGGGGGTGGGGGAATGGGATAGATTGGTGATGGATAGTAAGGACGGCACGTATTGCATGGTGCACTGGGTATTATACGCAACTAATGAATCATCGAACTTTACATCGGAAACCAGGAATGTACTGTATGGTGACTAACATAATATAATAAAAAAACATTTAAAAAAAAGAGTATTAGTGAACTTAAATATATAGAAACTTAGCAAACTGGGATATGAAGAGAAAACAAATGAAAAAATAAAGAAATAGAACACCCAAGAACTGTGAGAAAATTTCAAAAGTTATAATATCCATGTAATTGCATAACAGAAGGAGAAAAAATAAAGAAGAAATATTTGAAGTAATAATAGCTTAAAACTTTCCAAAAATTAATGACATACACCAAGTCAGTTCTAGGAAGCTCAGAATATGAAACAGGATAATAAAAAAACCAGCAACCAAACAAACAAAACAAACAAAAAAACAAGTCTACACCTATTCACATCACATTCCAAGTATAGAAAACCAAATAGGAAGAGAAAGTTTTGAAAGAAGCTAAAGCAAAACATACCTTACGTATAAGAAAAAGAATAAGAAATACTGGCCACTTCTCATCAGAAACCATGCAAACAAGAAAAGAGTGGAGCAACATACTGAGTGTTGAAAGCAAAATCCACCAATCTAGAATTCTATATATTCAAAAAATTATCCTTCAAATGTGAAAGGAAAATAAAGACTTTCTTAGGAAAACAAATAGTAAGGAAACTTATTGCAAGCAAACCAGCCCTGCAAGATGAAATCAAAAGAAGTTCTATACAAAGAAAAATGCTACAGGTCAGAAACTTGGATCTACATAAAGAAAGAAAAATAGTCAGAAAAGGGATAAAAGAAGGGATAAATGAAATATTTTTGCATTCTTAATTGATGTAGTAGGCACCTTTGTGTTCAAAGTAATGATAATAATAATGTGTTGTGTAGATAAGTGAAATGAATCATAGCAATATTACAAGAAAAGGGAGGGAAGAATTGGAAATACTGTGTTTTAAGTGACTTGCACTATCTATGAAGTGGTATAATGAAATTTGAAAGTGGATTTAGATTAGTTGTTAGGGTATACTGCAAGCCATAAGGTAATCCATAATTTAAAAAAACAAAAAGAGATCTAATATGCAAGGAGAGGAGAGAAAATAAAGTCATATAAAATGTTCTGCTAAAGCCAGAAAAGGCATGAAAAAAAAAGATTTTTTTAAAAAGAAACAAAGAAGGGCATCTGCCTGGCTCAGTCCGTAGAGCATGTGACTCTTGATCTTAGAAAAGAAAAAGAAAAGAAAAGAAAAAAGAAAAGAAACAAAGAAGGACAATGAATAGAAAACAGTTACAAATGTGGTATAAATATACATATGATAAACACATGATATAAATAAGTAAGTGCATACATAAATAAAAGGAAGAGAAAAGACAAATTTCCATTGTAGAATTCTGCATAATTTATATAGATATTCTTCCTTCAGAGGGAAAGCACAACCACTCCCTTGCCTTGTTAAGTATTATTTAAAAAACAAAATTCTGGGCACCTGAGTGGCTCAGTCAGTTAAGCATCTGCCTTTAGCTCAGATCATGATCCCAGGGTCTTGGGATCAAGTCCTGCATTGGGGTGCTCACTCAGAGGGGAGCCTGCTTCTCCCTCTCCTTCTCTCTCTTTTCTCTCTGTCTCTCATGAACAAATAAATAAAATCTTTAAAAAAAAATAAAAATAAAAAACAAAATTCAACTGAATGCATTTTAAAGCTCTTATTGGCTTTATTCCATGATTCATGAATGGGCAGAATCCTATCTAGTAGATAGAAAAAAGCTCCAAAGGGCTGTACAAAATGAGAGACATTTATAGGCAGAAGGACACTGCATAAAGAAGTAACTAGCAAAGCAAAAAAATATTGGGACACATCAAAATAAAAAGATTTGCACAGCAAAGAAAATAATCAGGAAAACTAATAGGCAACCTATGGAATGGGAGAAGAAATTTGGAAATGACTTATCTGATAAAGAGTTAGTATCCAAAATATATAAAGAACTTATAAAACTTAACACCCCCAAAACAAATAGTCCAATTAAAAATGGGCAGAAGACAGGAACAGACATTTCTCTAAAGAAGATATTCAGATGGTCAACAGATAAATGAAATGATGCTCATCATCACTTATCATCAGGGAAATGCAAATTAAAGGTAAAAGGAAATATCACTTCACACTTTTCAGAGTGGCTAAATTCAAAAACACAAAAAACACCAGATGTTGGCAAGGTTATGAGAAAAAGGAACCCTCATGCACTGCAAACGGGTGCAGCCACTCTGGAAAACAATATGGAGGTTCCTCAAAAAGTTAAAAATAGAATTACCTTATGATCCAGCAATCACACTACTGGGTATTTACCCAAAGAATACAAGAACACTAACTTCAAGGGATATATGCAGCCCTATGTTTATAGCAGCATTATTTACAATAGCCAAGATATGGAAGCTGCTGAAGTGTCCATCAATTGATGAATGAATAAAGAAGATGTGTTAGATGATAGATGATGATAATAGATAGATACATACATACATATATCTATAGATGTAGCATATATATTATTTAGCCATAAAAAAGAATGAAATCTTGCCATTTGCAACAACATGGATGGAGCTAAAGAGTATTATACTAAGTAAAATAAGTCAGTCAGAGAAACACAATGCCCTATGACTTCACTCATATGTAGAATTTAAGAAACAAAACAAATTAGCAAAGGGGAAAAAAGAGAGAAGGAGAAACCAAGAAACAGACTCTTAACTATAGAGAACAAACCGATGGTCACCAGAGGGGAAGTGGGTTTGGGGATGAGTGAAATAGACAATGAGCACCGGGTAATTAAAATTAAAACTTAACAAAAAAATAAAAATTAAAAAGAAGTTACTAGCAAAGAGCTAATTGTTTCAGGCAAGGTCACCTCCTTTTTGAGGACAGCAGGGGTCTATCAAGAAGATTACCCTATTAGTTTTAACCAAGTAATTCTAGAATGACTAGGTAAGATGACATTCCTGGAAGAAGCTAGTACTGTAATTACATTAGGTATTAAGTCTTGGTTTGGGACACGGGCTTAGCATAAATCACTCCATTTTGGGTCTGTTGTCTCTTTTTTAACAGTATGAACCACACATAGTAACTTCCTTCTTACATACAAAAGTATATATGAAAATGGGGGGTATGATATAAACTTTACAGTGGAGAAAACTGATAAAAACTATGTCAGCCAGATGGCCAAGGTCAATATCAAGAGTGATATGTCACATTGATAGTATGTACCCTTGATATGATATTAACATCATACTTGACCTCTGTGGTCTTTACGGATTAAAAACCCATAATCTCGGTCTAATCGTGGGGAAAATATCAGGCAAATTCCAATATACAGGAATCCTACAGAATACCTGACTAGTACTCCTTAAAACTACCAAGGTTGAAAAACAAGAAAACAAGGAAGTTTTGAATAACTATCCCAGCCAAGAAGAGAGTAAAGAGATAATTCAACTAAATATAGTGCTCTGAGATAGGATCCTGGAAGAGAAGATGACATCAGATAAAAATAAGGAAATCCAAATAAACTATGGTTAATAATAATGTATCAATATCTGTCCATTAATGGTAACAAATGTACCCCACAAACATAAGATGCTAGTTACAAGGGAAACTGGATGCAGGGCATATGGGTATATGGGACTTCTAATAGGATCTTAACAGGTTTTCTGTACATTTAAAAAATAAAAAGTGCAAATGTTCTAAAAAATTAAATCTATTACTTGAAAAATGTTTTCATTATGTATTAGTAGTTTCATATAATGTCCTTATTGGCACTCTTAAAGAATACATGCCTATAATATTTCCTTCTGAAGGCATACACTGGAATTATATCTTAATGTTAATTTAATGTGATTAATATTGCTTATATGGATAATTAAACATAAAAGTTTACTTAAGAAATAGAATAATAACTGTTTTTATATGTTGCCCAATGGTCTAATATGTAGATTCAGTGAATATTAGTGAAAGAGCTCACATTATGAACCTAAGAACTATTGTTGAGATCTGAGTGCGCAGGAAAATGCATGAACTAGTTTAAGAAGGACCGGGCTTGGTGTCCTTCAAAACACAGTCCATGGGACTTGACAGCAGGAAGTTAAAGGAGTAAACCCGGGAGAGAAAATAGACACAAAGCACAGTGGTCCCATTTAGATTCTCCCTTTCATATAAAGGTCGACATAAAACTCTAGAAACTCTTCATGAGACAGAATCTGGCTTTCTCCACAGCAGAAGCTGTGTATGCATCAAATTACAATCTGGTGTCCTTGCTGGCCCTGAAAGCTCTCAAAGAATCCTTCTTTAATGTCTGCTTATTTGAAAAGATGAACTTTTTTTAGTAGCAGCCATAAGAAACATGAAAACATGAGCCAGAAAATAGATCTTCTGAGTTAGGGCAGAAGAACCCAATGCTGTACTGAGGGTTGGTGGTGAGAATATGCCTTCCTTACAGAGGAGGATGGGAACCCATGTGTCTTTTCAGATGGTATTAGAAGAATAAGATGCTGCCAGAGAGAGTAAATCTCATCATGAGGAGATTCATTACAGGCCCAAGTAAGAGAAATGCCTCCTGGGGAGCTGGCTTCCTGCTGGAGGACATGCTCAATAGTATTTAAGACTGTTCTACTGTCTGGGTGTCCCTCAGTCAGAGACAATTAACCTGCCAGCCAAACCTTCACATGAGGGTCTGTACTTTAACCAGAAGAAGGGGAGGAGAGTAAAGTGCCTTGGGTCAGAGATGGTGTTTATGATTTTTATTCCATTAGGAGGTTGAGACATTGGAAACGAAAGAAGTGTTTGGAGAGAGAAGAGGAGTTTCTACAGAGTGTGTGAAAGAACAGGAAGTGGTTTTGCACCTTGGAAGGATGCCAGCATGTTTCCAAGTCCAGCTTCCTCGTAACCAACCCCCTCTCCACCAGCAACTAGAGCAAGTGCAACAAGGTGGGTGCTCACCAAGGCCTGAGCATTCAATATCTGTCATAGCATAAGCCTGTAATAGAAGATGGAGATCGTGACTTGCTGTGGTATTCCCCAGACTTGACTTACAGGTCAAGCTTTCAAAAGAGGAGGAATGAGCTGAATGGAACACCAAGTAAGAGGGCAGTTTCCATATCTCTAATATAAACTCAGCATCAAGTGTCATGCCTGGCATAGAGTAAGGTCTCCATAAATTTCTGTTTAATTAAACCTTTATCTAATTCATTACTGGGAGGTGGTGGTGTACATTTTGGAAGGAGAGAAACCACTGGGGTCAAGTGGACATGGATTTAAATCTTAGCTCTGCTACTTACTAACATTGTGACCTACAGGAAGTTATTTGAACCTTGGTTTCTATATGTGTACAAGAACCCAACAGAATACCAGGTGTAGTAGACCACAGACATTGAAGAAATATAGCTATGATTAGTCTTATTATTGTTTCACATTACTTTTTCCCTAAATGCCAGGGGTTATTTGTTATCAAGGGTAGAGGAAATCTCTGATCCTTTCTGTCTGTTGCGATGGCCTAGCTAAGTATGCAAATGCTTCTATTTAACCAAACCTATGTAAGTGAATAAAACTAACTACAAAGTAGAATTGGCATACAAAGCATGCAAAAATAGCATAATGCCATAAAGTATGTGTGTATCTCCCAATGATATAGGGAGGATACGTATCAATTCACAGTTACTCCACCTAAAGATTCACAAACGGTGTAACTATGCATTCCAGAGCTCGTCTACTTCATTTGCTAACCCATTGCAATCAAGGAAGAGAGTTCAACCAGTTATTTAAATTAAAACTTTGTCATTTTCCAACTATCACTCAGGATTTCTGTTAGTCATGATTTCTGGAGACAGAACCAGCAGTTTCTATGTCTTCCTCAATAAATAAAGTACCTTTCTAATAAACAAAGTGCCCATCTAATAAACAAAGTTTCATTTAGTCATCATTTTCTGTCCATGTTGAAGAGAAACCTTTGAAAATTCATTTATTCCTACCCACCAAGGAGGGACGACACCAGCTATCCACTTCATACAATGTTATCTTTCTACAATTACTAGTAGTAAAAGCAATCCACTTCCACTTTTAAAGCTTGTTCCATAATAAAATATGTAAAGAATAGTACCAAATTTTATGTTAGCCTCAGGTAGGCAATTTTTAAAAATATTTATTACTGTGCTTGCATTTAAAGAAAAATCAGAGATTTTAAAGACACCTTGCAGGTGTCTTCTCTGGCCCACTCACTCATCGTTTTGAATGGCTTGTGTCATCTTCTGAATGTTTATTACCAATTTTGAAAAAAAAATAAATCTAACGAATATCTAGCCCTTTTTTAGATGGCTGTTTCTCTCAAATTCACAAAAGAAAGAAAAAAAGAAAGAAAATAAGAAAGAAAGAAAGAAAGAAAGAAAGAAAGAAAGAAAGAAAGAAAGAAAGAAAGAAAAAGAAAGAAAGAAAGAAAGAAAGAAAGAAAGAAAGAAAGAAAGAAGAAAGAAAGAAGAAGAAGAAAGAAGAAAGAAAGAAAAGAAAAGAAAGAAAGAAAGAAAGAAAGAAAGAAAAAAAGAAAGAAAGAAAGAAAAAGAAAGAAAGAAAGAAAAAGAAAGAAAGAAACCTCCTTCCCAATGAGACCACTTGGTATATGCTTGCCCTTTAAAAAACAAGATAGAAGTCAAGTAAACCAAAAGAAAATATTAATAGTAATATTAAGAGACTAACTTCAGTTTTTATGTCTAGATAGAGCAACTGGATGTGATTTTTTTATTTCCATGCTTGTCTGCAGGATCAGGAGAACAATAGTACATCATAGTGTGTGTGTCTGTGTGTGTGTGTGTGTGTGTGTGGCTTATTTACATGGTAAATACAATTCTTCCTTCTGATCCAAATGTGCATAATCTCACTAAATATTTGAGCTCTATTGACAGAGTTTGTTTAGCAACTTAAGACACCTTCACAATCGGATTTGAATATAAAGCTCCCTTGAGCCCCCACAAGAGCTCTGTATGTGAATGTCTTCCACAGCGGTGTCAACCTTATATGACTCCTAAAAGGAGTCAGACATAAGTGCACAGTTGTTCTTCTGTTCTTTCACCTGACTTACTAATCTTTATATAATTTGCTGGACTCATTCCTGTTCTTTTTAATAATAGCTTTATTGAGACTATAGAATAGAGTGTGTGAATTATATTTCACATACTAAAAAATTCACCCTTTTAAAGTGCACAATTCAACAGTTTTCAGTATATTCCCAGAGTTGTTCCGCCATCACTATCTAATTTTAGAACATTTTCATCCCCCCAAACTCCATTCTCATTAACAGTCACTCTCCCTCCAGCCTCTGGAACCCGACTAATCCACTTTCTGGCTCTGGATTTGTCTCTCCCAGACAGGATGTTTTCATGTTGCTCCTTTTCTTTTACTCCCTTACATAGATTTTCTCAACACCAGTCACCTGGCATGTTTCACTTGGGCATTTAAATCAGAGTTATAGCTCCATAGAGAAATTATATGTTAAAAATATCTTTTTCTTTTTTATTATTTGAGGCATAATTGACATTTAACATGACATTAGTTTCAGGTGTACAACATCATGATTTGATACTTGTATACATTGCTAAATAATCACCACAATAAATCTAATTAACATCTGTCACCACACATCATTACACAACAGGTTTTCATCTTGTGATGAGGATTTTTAAGATGTACTCTCTTAGCAGCTTTCAAATAAGCAATACAGTGTTATGAACTGTAGTCACCATGCTGTACATTACATCCTCAGGACTTACTTATTTTATAACTGGAAGTTTATACCTTTGGACCCCCCCCTTATGCATTTTAACCACTGCCTCTGGCAACCACCAATCTGTTCTCTGTATCTATGTGGTTTTTTTAATTTTTAAGAGAAGAATTCTTTACTTATTTCTTAAAGAATAACAAATTATGAAATGATTAAGTTCCTTAGATGAGTTAATTCATTCCAACAAATATTTATTGAGGCATTTAACCAGTGTGTCTCCAAGTGCAGACTTTGTATGACCTGAACAGAATCACCTGGGGTACTTTATAAAGAAGCAGCAATTTGGGACCCACCTTACATCTACTGAATTAGACCTTCAAGGAGAGGACAAAGGATCTTCACCTTATAGGGCTTCTGGTTATTCTTTTTTTTTTTAAAGATCTTATTTATTTATTTATTTGAGAGAGAGAAAGAGAGAGAATGAGCAGTGGGGAGGGGCAGAGGGGGAAAGAGAGAAACAGGCTCCCCGCTGAGCATGGAGCCTGCCGTGGGGCTTGATCCCAGGACCTTGAGATCATGACTGAGCCAAAGGCAGACGCTTAACTGACTGAGCCACCCAGGCGCCCCACCTCTGGTTATTCTTATGACACTAACATTTGTCACTCAGACGTCAACCTTGAGGAAGGTCTGGAGATAAGACAGTGATTAAGACACACCATTTGATCTGAGATGATTTCAACACATTTAGTCTATACATTTTTCCAATCATATTTTAGTAAAATTATACAAATATGCTGATATAAAAAGGAATACTGAAAGAAAAGATTCCCAGTGAACAGCCACTTTCTGCTTCTTACAGAATATTCCACAAATACAGTTTTTTTCACTACTAGGTATATCATGTGGTACAAGATGTTGTGACATATATACATTTTCCATATTTTATCTTATATTAAAAATACTCATGTTAGCATGAATTCATTCACTTATGTATTCATTAAATGAATATGCATTGAGTTACTCGTATGTGTCATGCAATGTTAAAGGCAGTAAAAAAAATAAATCAGGTCTTCAAACTGTTGAACTAAAGGAAGAGGGTGAACACAAGAGACATTCAGAGAAGAGAACATTGGATCGGCAAAGGCTCTATGGAAGAAGAAAAAGGAACTGTTTCTCTGAGGATGTATAGGATTCCTCTGGGAACCAATAGACAGAGGCTATTCACATAGTGGATAACATATAAATAAAAGTGTATATAGCACCAAAACATGTTACTCAATTCAAGTTAAATCAAGTTTAGAGTTAGATCGAGATTGCAGTTAGATCCAACGAATCAATCTACCTCTTTGGAGTTGAGTATCTGCTGATGCCTGGACTATATGAGAGAGACTTGATCAAAAAAACTGGTACATGACCATCTTATATTTGGGCCATATATGAATCTGGAGACCAGTATTGGGGATACTCAGGGAGAGATCCTTAAAATAGTATATCCTAGTGAGAACCACTGTGTGCACTCAAGGGGAAAATGTGTCCATCTGCCACTATAACCTTGGTCTTCTCACTCTTATATTGCTGAAATGCCAAATGGCGTCCTCAATCTTTTCTCCAGATAAAAGAAGGAGAAGAGATAAAAGAACAACATGTCAACCTTATGTGCTGTAACGGGGAATTGAGAACCTGTTGCTGCCCAAAGACTAGCCTGTAAGTAAAGAATCCTGTTAATTCTGCCCCTAATGTGGCTATTTCCTTTGGATATGCCCCAGAACGTGGATCAGAACATCAACAAACAAGGAAAAAAACAATACTAATACGTCTAACACAGTCAAGCAAGCAAGGAGAGAGAAAGGGAAAAAAGTAAGCTTAGATTCAGCACCCCAAAAATATAAAAATTAAACCACTAGAAGAGATAGACCAGACCTTGAATAATAGTGAGTATTTAGGGAGTTTCAATCATGGTACAAAAGACTTTATAGAAATATAAAACTAAAAATATTCAATAGGTGTAGAAAAATAGGACAGTTACTGGTGAGATCAGAATTGGTGACCTAGATGACACAATGTAAGAAATATCTTAAAACACAGAGCCAAAAGCATAAAGAGACAGAAAACTATACTGGGAACGTGAGAATTTGGAAGAGAGTTCTTACAGAAATGCATGTGGATTGTTTTGGAGTTCTGGGGAGAAGGACAGAAACAGACAGAAGACAGGAAATGAAATAAAATAAACATGTATTTTTTTTTCACTTGAGCTGAATAAAGAGCCAAGCCCGCAGATAAAAATTATTCATTAAACAACCCAGGCAAAGTTAATGATTAAAAAAATGCTTGGAGAAATTCCAGAACTTCAAAGAAAAGGAGAAAACACTTACAAGCTTCCAGAGAGAAGAAACAAATTACCTAAAAAGGAAAATGGATCAAACCAGCCATAGGCAAGTTATCTGCCACAGGGGCAAAAACAAAGCAGCAGAAAACCATGTACAGAATATTGAGAAGTAAGAATTATAGACTGATCATTCCATTCCTAGTCAAGATACTAATCCCTGACAGGGAAAAAAGACAGGTATATGTCGATATGCTACCCTTCAGGAAATACACAATTCTTCTTCCTCATCTAACCAACATAATTATATTAGGGCAAAACCTCAAGAGACAGGAAGGCAAAGGGAATAACAATGGAGGAGAGGAGGGATGGATGTCCTATTTCATATACCTATAACTGAAATGAATGCCATAAAATGGTCATAAGGATGCTCAAGATTGAAGAGAAATCCTTGAAATCAAATGAATGTAAATCATCAAGACTGAAGAGAACTGACATTGATAGGAAAAATGTAAGAAGACTCTGGGATTGAAAATATTAAATAATGCCAATTAAAACTCGGAGTTAGGGTGTTGTAAAGGAGAGAGAGAAGAAAAAAAAGAAAGAAAGTCTGTTTGAAAAAGACGACCAGGGAAATGAATATGTGCCAAAAACCTCAGCTTGTGGAGAAGGGTGCTGGAGAGCAGGGGGTGAAGTCCTCATGAGATAATAGCTGGTGACTTGCCCCCAAGTCCAGCAGGGAAACCTGAGTGTGCCAAAGCAGAGATGGTGACTACAAATAAAATAAAAGCAACAGGAAAAATAAATACAACTTGTTCAAGTCTTTAAAAACAATGTTTTTAAGGAAAAAGAGAAAAGAAACTGTAAAAAAAAATAGGTCTATTAGAGTACAAATAAATAAAAAGGAGGAAAACAATTGAATAAGTAATCAACAATGTTGAAGACATGCACAAGATATATATTAGAAAGAAACATAGATCACATTTCTTTCTTAAACAAATGAAATTGGAAATAAATTACAAAAAACATACCAACATAATCTTACTACTTAGGAATGAAGCATAACTTCATTTGGGTCATAACTCTTGGATCAAAAGAGAAAATGCACACCACTTATAAATTTACAAAGGTATAGAAAGAACACATCATGCCAAAACCAATACAATCTAGCAAATCTGTAAGTGGTGAAATGGTATTGCCTAAAGTGCTTTATTAAAGAAAACAGTTACTGTGCTGAAATTTCTCATTATCAAAATGTAATTTTAATATTTTGTTCTGAATCTAATTCAAACTATCTCTTAAGATTCATGGTTTTCAGTCATTTTAATATCTACATTTAATCAGCCCCATCAATTGAATAATTTCAACAGAAGTCTTCTTCTCTACTATGTGGAATAAAAAATACTCTACTATGTGGAATAAAAAATATTCCACATAGTAGATTATTGGATGAAAATGGAAACAGTCATTAAAATGTTAAAATAAGAGCATTTGAAATAACTGGATATTTAGGTGAATTTTTAAAACCTGTACTAATCAGCTTGGGTTGCCATAACGAAGTATCACAGATTGGGAGGCTACAACAGGAATCTATTTCTCACAGCTCTGGAAGCTGGGAAGTTCAAGGTCAGTATGCCAACCAATCCTGTTCCGCAGTGAGGGCTCTCTTCTTGACTTGAAGCCAGCTACCTTCTCCCTGTATCTTCCCTTACAAGGCAGAAAGAGGCAGAGAGCTTTGGTCTCTTTACCTTCTTTTACGCACACTAATCCCATCATGACTGAGCCATCCGCATGACCTCATCTAAACTTAATTACCTCCCAAAGGTCCCATCTCCAGATATAATTAAACCAGGGATCAGAGCTTAACATAGGAATGGCAGGGGGGCACAATTCAATCCATAGCAGGACCCATCACAGATTTTGTATTTTCATTGTCTTTATTTAGAACTTCTATTCAATTTAAAATTAATCCAGTTTCATACTCAAGCCCAACAATTTTGCAACATACTTTAATGTTATTATAAATGTTTATATATAGTGAGTTAGCAGTCATTTTATTAGTTAAGGAGTAATTCTGAACTTGCTTCCTGCATATCGCCTAAGAAGGACTTTGATATCTAGGCAATCGGAGACCTTTAAATACACTCTTTCTTCAAAAGCTTTCTAAAAACAGTGCACAAACTAAACACAGCCAGCCGTTGAAAGTATCCGTTAAACATTAACTGTTCCAGGTAAAATTATCACAATCTATGCTTTACACATAAGAAGCTATCTCTGAGATTATTACTGTAATACTTAACTATACTGCTAACAGTGGAAGAGAGCTTAACAGCTAGTAAACTTGCCACTCCAGGTATTACAAAGGGAAGTTAATATAGTTGAAAGGGGAGCAGTAAAGCAACCAGGGCATCATAAAAGTACGGTAAACAGGGGTGCTTGGGTGGTGTAGTTGGTTGAGCGTCTGACTCTTGATTTCTGTTCGGGTCATGGTCTCAGGGTAGTGAGATCCTGCCCTGTGTTGGGCTCCACGCTCAGCGGGGAGTCTGGAGTTTCTCTCTCCCTCTCCTTCTGCCCCTCCCCCTGCCATGCACACACGCACACTCCCCTCTAAAATAAATAAAGAAAATCTTTTTAAAAAAGTAAGGTAAACAAAATCACATCGTAGTAACTAATTAACATGACACATGCAAATCTTCAGAATTATTCATTGCTTGAAATCCTTTATATTGAATGATGATATGAATTCTTTATATGAAATGATTTCATATAATCCTTTATATGGAATTTTCTTCTTCTGTTCTGTGGAAGTAAACAAAGCCCACCCAGATGAAAACAAGCAAAGACTTTATTCAGAGCTTGCTGTAACAGAAGTCAGTCACCATCACTTGTGCCTGGCAGAGACTCAAAAGGCAGACCAAGGAGCAGGAAAGCTTAAAATAGTGGGGAAAAAATGGAAGGTTTTGGGTCTGCCCTGATTGGAGGCTGTTGGCATGTGAGAACTGGAGGCAGGCTAAGCAGACGTAAGGCATTCTAAGTAATTGGTTAGCGGAGCTTTTTTTGGTCATAAGTTAGAAGAGGAAGCAGAAATTAGGAAAGCTGACAGTTATTGATTACTTCCATTTTGGGATCATGGTTTGGCTTCCTGGACTGGTTGCTACATTGTGGATGAGGGCTCTATTTTTATATGTGGTCTGGCTCTTGTCCACTTGTATTCAGTCTCTCAGTTTCCATCCTGATAAATGTCTGACAAATATTGCCCCAATAGAATTTTAATTCAGGGGCGCCTGGGTGGCTCAGTCGGTTAAGTGACCTACTCTTGGTTTCATCTCAGGTCATGATCTCAGGGTCGTGGGATGGAGCCCTGCCTTGGGCTCCACACTCTGCTTGAGATTCTCTCCCTCTGCCACTCCCCCCACTTGTGCACATGTGCTGTCTCTCTCTCTCTTAAATAAATACATAAACCTTTAAAAAAAGAATTTGAATTCATAATGGTTTGGGGCAGTGAAAGAAGAAATATACAAGTTTTACTTCTGAGAAAATGCAAATCAATGTGATCATCTCTCATTTTTGGTACATTGTTTTACAATAATAGGCTTCTTCCTTTTATTACTACATTTTGTGCTGCCTCCTGTATTAACTAAATTGCTTTTCAAGCATATAATTTTAAGCCCATGAAAATAAATATGTAGGACTAAAATAGGCTTATTTCATTTTACATCATATATATAAGTTGTGAAAATATTTCAGAGTAAGTGTCATCTTGTCATTTTACCATTATTACAAAAAAATCCTAAGTGCTAAACTATATGATATATATTGATGGGGACTATATTCTAGGTGTAGCTTTTAAGTTCACTAGAATGAGGCTTTTAGTATCCCCAGGCATTCATATCAACACAGATATTCTACTCTATTACCTGTGGTCAAAGGGCAGATGTCAGCTTCAGGCTAATAAAAGCCACGACCACCATAACAACAATTATTATTACCATTTATCAAGCTATGACTGTCTGCCAGGATTTCTGTATATATTCACATTTAAGTTTACTTAATCTTTACAACACTTTAAACGTAGTCTAAAATAGGAAGTTAAGTTCTACTGACTATGCATTTATTCATTCAAGAAACATGTATTCAAAAAAGTTAAAAATAGAGCTACACTATGACCCAGCAATTGCACTACTGGGTATTTACCCCAAAGATACAGACGTAGTGAAGAGAAGGGCCATGTACACCCCAGTGTTCATAGCAGCATTATCCACAATAGCCAAACTGTGGAAGGAGCCAAGATGCCCTTCAACAGAGGAATGGATAAAGATGTGGTCCATATATACAATGGAATATTACTCATCCATCAGAAAGGATGATTACCCAACATTTGCATCGACATGGACGGGACTGGAGGAGATTATGCTAAGTGAAATAAGTCAAGCAGAGAAAGACATTTATCATATGGTTTCACTTATTTGTGGAACATAAGAAATAGCAGGGAGGACATTAGAAGAAGGAAGGGAAAAATGAAGGGGAGGGAAACAGATGGGGAGATGAACCATGAGAGACTATGGACTCCGGGATACAAACTGAGGGCTTCGGGGGGGGGGGGCTGGGATAGGCCGGTGATAGGTATTAAGGAGGGCTCGTATTGCATGGTGCACTGGGTGTTATACGTAGACAATGAATCATGGAACACTACATCAAAAGCTAATGAGGTACTGTGTGGTGACTAACATAACACACACACACACACACACACACACACACAAAGAAACATGTATTGAGCCTCTCCGAGGCCCCAGGGCAACTGGCTAAAATTGATGAGTCAGGACTCAGACCCAACCCTGTCTGCATTCACTTTCTGTGTTCTTATTCAAATATGCCCAGTCTTCTTTGTGGGCTGAGGCTCATTCAAAAGAAATCTTTTCAATTTTAGGCTCTAAATTACAGACGAGAATGTCCCTGATAAGTTTTTCTATTACTAAAATTGAGTTCATAGAGCACATGAAAAGAAGAATCCAAAAATCAGATTTTATACCTGGTCTTTAATATATTCTTCTAAAGGGGCGCCTGGGTGGCACAGCGGTTAAGCATCTGCCTTCGGCTCAGGGCGTGATCCCAGCGATCTGGGATCGAGCCCCACATCAGGCTCTTCCTCTATGAGCCTGCTTCTTCCTCTCCCACTCCCCCTGCTTGTGTTCCCTCTCTCGCTGGCTGTCTCTATCCTGTCGAATAAATAAATAAAATCTTTAAAAAAAATATATATATATATATTCTTCTAAAGTAATGTTTTGTAATTTTTTTTTCCAATTGACAAATAGTAATCATGACATGTTGCTTGGGGATGTTAAGTGGTTGTCCGTATGAGCTAAGACGGTGAACAGAAGACAGGAGTTCATAAAGCAGTAACAAAAATATTCCATGTGATGGTTAATTTTAAATGTCAACTTGTTGAGGCCATAGGATGCCCAGACATTTGGTCAAATATTATTCTGGGTGTTTCTGTGAGTGTGTTTCTGGACGAGATTTGCATTTACCGGTAGACTGAGTAAAGAAGATTGCCCTCCATAATGTGAGTGTCATTCAACCAAGTGAAGACCTGAATAGAACTAAAATGCTGAGTAAGCAGGAACTCCTCCTGCCTGAACGCTTGAACAAGAACATTGATCTCTTTTCCCCCTTTGGACTTGGATTGATCATTGAATTTCTTAAGTCCCCAATTTGCTGGTTTTCAGACAGGAACTTGCGCCATTAAAGCTCAGATATGTTCTCGGGCCTTTGGACTCAAGCTGGAAATACACATTGGCCCAATCTGGCCCCTGAGTTGCCAATTCCTTATAATAAAACAATGTCTCTCTTTCTACAGAAAGAAGGAAAGATAAATGATAGAGAGATACATAGATACATAAATATGTAGATAGATAGATTGATTGATAGATGATAGATGTGTGTGTGTGTGTGTGTGTGTGTGTGTGTGTATTTTTTTTCTATGCATCCTATTGGTTCTGTTTCTCTGAAGAACCCCGACTAAAATAAACCACCTTAATTCTCTGCTGGTGGCAGAAAACAACAGCACAATTCTTATAAAGGGCAACTGACCTGTTTATTAGGAAAAAATGTTTTTAAATAAACCATGCATTTTGGAAGTCTTTCCAATTCACAGATCTATCATAAAGAAATAATTAGAGATAAGCACAAATTTATTTACACAGAGACCTGTTGCAAAAAATAAAAATTTATATGATTTAGATATACAATGATAGAAGAACGGTAAGTAGAATGTAGAATAGCCAAGTGGGGAAATAGACAATTTATAATTACCATGTTTTAAAAATCAAGTTATATGTTAATATTTGGATAATTTTTATGTTATTTATAGTTCTCTGTATTATAGTAGGTTTCTTGGTTGGTTGGTTTGTTAGCTTTTTAATGGTCACTATCTTTTGTGGCAACTTCTTCAAGAATTGTGCTCTATTTCTCTATCCCTTGCATCTGGGATTGGTCAGGTGAGAAACTTCTAGAAACATAAAGAAGCATATATGTACCGATTATAATGTATGCACACTTTAAACCATTTAAAATCATGCTGTGCATTGTTTATGGACAAATTC
Source organism: Ursus maritimus (assembly GCF_017311325.1). NCBI lineage: Eukaryota > Metazoa > Chordata > Mammalia > Carnivora > Ursidae > Ursus > Ursus maritimus. The sequence continues at coordinate 81,438,168 of NW_024426885.1, read as the reverse complement.
ATAGGTAGTAAAGTTAACAAACCACAGATAGGAAGGATAATTGGTTACTTCGTGATCATGGTTTCTTCCGATAATGAAGGTAGGAAACAAGATTGAGAAGAGGTGTTATAAAAGGACTTTCAACCATCTTTATTTAGTTTTACTTATTTAACTTTTAAATACAAAAAATAAATATAGCTAAATATTATCTTTAAGAGATGGATACAAATGTTTGTTATATCATTTTATGTGTTTGACATATGTCTTCTTTAAATGAAAAGATATAGTCAAGTTACCTGACAGCCTAATAGAAATAAGGAAAAAGGTTTAAGATGAACAATTGCAAATGATTATATGAAACATCAAATGTTTCTTAGGCATCATTTTAACCAGAGAGGCCATGCAATGGAAAAAATATTACATTCAAAATAATTCTGAAATATAAAATTCCTAGGAATATTTTAACAGGAAATATGCAGCACATATGACATATTTAATTAAAGAAATGGAGAAAAACGTGTCTGAACAGGTAGAAGAAATTTTTCAAATGCTAATTCTTCAATTAAATAATTTTATATAATTTCAGCTGAACCTCAGTGAGGTTTAATTTGAACTCCCGGGGAGACTGCAAATTCTGTGAAATCATAAATGGCCAAATAGTTAAGATATTTAATAAGACCTAAAAAGAAGGACCTTGAAATTTCAGTAATTAAAAGAATAGGTTACTTATGAAAAGATATTACTAAAATTTCAATGGATCGTGTTTCTGGAGAGATATAACTTAGCATTCTTATTTATAAGAATTTCTATTTATAATTCTTATTTATATGAATTCAGTACATAATTACATTTCATTACAAAGAGCTATGAATGAAGTCAATCAAAAATAGTGGAGAGTCAATTAACTATACTTTTAGGGGAAAAATTAGTTTTCCAGGATCTCCATCAAACATCTGAACACAGACTAGTTGGATGCTGAAGCCTCTACCCCTGTTGCTGCGACCACCGTGCCAGGTTTCCCACAAATACAGCAAATGCACTAAGGAAGTGCAGACCTGTGGCCGCAGTGCCTGCTGGAGAAATTATCTCTGGCCAACAGAATCCCTGGAGGAACCAGCATCAGCTCCCCAAACAAGGAGCTACCCTTTCAGTTTTTTTTAAATATGAGCAATCAGTATACAACACTGGACACACAAGGCAAAGAGCAGCCAGAAATGGTAACTCTGCACTCTGAGATGAGGAAAAAAACAAACAAAAAAAAACCTACCAAAGAAAACAGAATTAATGAACGACATTAGAGAGGACTTTGCAAATAGGTAATTAGTATTCCCAGGCAGATTCAAGAGAATTGCCATGATAAAAACAAGAGCAAGTTGCAAAGAGAGGCAATCAGACTGCAGGAAAAGGTCCTGGAAATTGAAAGCATGATCAAAAAAATTCCTACCTTGTTCATAAGTCAAGAACAAATCGCAAGTTCTAGAAACGAAATTTGTGAAGATCAACTGTATTAAAACTATGGGAGAGTGAAAAGATTCGACACAGAGGGGAAAAAAAGGTAAAATATGTGCTAGGCAAATGCAGGCACGCCAACACCCACTGAACAGCCTACAGAAAGAAAAGATATGGAAATTAATAATCAAGCAAATTAATTATGACAAATTTCCATAGCTGATGTCAACATTTTAAGAAAACACACACACACATGAATCCTTATTAGAAATTTTGACTTCCTGCAAGTTTCCAGAGACACACAGATACACATGCAAAAAACACAGCACCAAAATAAATGAAAACGGCAAACAAACACACATAAAAACTCAGGTTTACAAAGGAAAGACACCACAATGGCTTTGTGGTTCTTACCTGCAATACCGCAGTCAACACCACAGAATTACAGGAAATCATTGCAAACCTCTTAAACTAGAGCTCAATTGGGAAGACAATAGGAGAAGCAGGTTAAGTTAAAGAATATTAAACATGTTCCCCCTCCCTTTTTTTTTTTACTATATATGCAGAGCCAAACAAAAATGTGGAAAATTTGATATTGTGGCATGTGTTAACATTCGTGTCTAAAAGGGTATGCTGGAAACAATTCCAATGGCAGGAGTGGATTTCCCCACTACCAACAGGCAATGCTCTGACACCAACTGGGTGTCCTGCAATTGAACTCAATTCTGACGCCATCTACCTGGAGATCAGATCCCACAGGTGATGCACTCAGTCCCACAAAGACTGCCCCTGTCCCCCCTTCTTCAGATGCCAAGCGCAAGTCCAGGTTGTCACCTGTGCTTCTGACCAATCAGCTATAAATCCGAGGTTCCCACCATCTCCTCCTCGGGTTCGATTAATTTGCTAGAGCAGCTCACAGAATTTAGGAACACTGTGTACGTAGTGTAAACCAGTCTATTGGAAGAGAATATGGTGAAGGATCTGGATGGAAAGGATGCTTAGGGCACAGTATGTGGGAGGGGGCGGGAAGCCTCTATACCCTTTCCAGGGGTGCCCCTCTCCCCACACCTCCACATGTTTGCCGACCTGGCCGCTCTCCAAACCCCATACCTTTGGGATTTTTATGGAGGCTTTATCACATAGGTCTGATCAATCATTAACTCCATTTGTTGCCCTTCTCCCTTCTCAAAAGAATGGAGGTAGGATGGGGGAGGCCAACAGTGGCTGAAAATTCCAAGCTTCTGACATGGCACGGTCGTTCTGGTGACCAGCCTTCATCCAAGAGCCCACCCAGAGTCACCTCATTAGGGCCAAAGACACTGTTGTCACCCAGGAAGTTTGAAGGATTTCAAGATTCTATGTCAGGAACTCAGATCAAAGATCAACTACGAGAACAAAAAATGTTCCTAGTGCTCTTGTCACATAGGAATTTACAGGAGTTTTAGTTGGGCTGTGCCAGAAATGGGGATGGAGAAGTATAAGAAAGATATATTTCTTATTATAAATCACAATCTCACAATGTCTCTGTTAGGGGCCAAACATTGTGATTTCTCTGCCCACAAGGAGCTCTCCCTCCATTCGGGCAAACCAAAAACCCAAATGTAAAGCCAATGAGGACACACAGTAAGGACGATCTCCTTCCTGTGGTACAAGGAAAGCCAGCTTTGAAGGGATCCTCCCCCAGCCACATGGATATGTGCAGGGAGGCCCCTACTGTTGATGCTCAAGTTCTAAGGGGTAGCAGGACTTAACCAACTCACAGGAGAGGAGAAAGCATTGCAGGCAGAAGGCAAAACATGAGGCAAAAACAACACATTGTGTAGGAGGAAAGAAGCAGGACTAGAAGCTGAGCAGTTGTCAGAACGTTTACAGAATGAGTCATTATGTAGACAGAAATGAGGCCAAAGAGTTTAGTGAGTTGGACCCAAATCAGACTGGGCTTTCTAACCCTATGCGAAATACTTTGAAATTATTCTGCAGGGCATTGCTTTTCAATCTTGAAGTGAAATAAATAACCCCTATTCAAACAATATCTACCCAGAGATCCAGTATATAAAACTTGAGAAAAACCAGTCCCTTATTAGTGTAATTACCTGAGCTCCAGTTGGTGACATCAACTTACATAGTCAAGCATTAAGTACAATGCTGCTACTTCATTGAACCCCCAAATCTCACCCTTGGCATATTTTATTTCTAAATTGAATTTTACTTGCACATTAGCCAAGACAATTTCTTAAGTCACAGAAAGAAATATTTGCAAATAGTCATTCAAATTTTATTAAACAGAAGTAGCAAATGAAGCATTATTCTGGGACCTTGGTGGACAAAGGGAGAGTGAGTGCCAGCAAACATGCAGTACAGGTAAATAAGCTGACCAGGGATGGATCCTTCAGGTGAGTCCCCAGGACTGGCTAAGGATTGTAGTAGCTTGTCACCAGGAAACTTTAATACTTGCTTAACATTTATTAAAGGCAGTGGTAAGGCTGGGGCTCTTTTAGGAAACAATGTGTTCATCTGTATCCAAATTTTTTCATTACCAAGTAAGAAATCCAAATCTGGGTATTTAAGCAAAAGGGATAAATTATGGGAAGGTATGGGGGCTCACAGAATTGACAAAGGGACCCAGCTTAGGAAATGCACAGGAACCAAGACAACCTTAAATCAGGAAGAATGGCAACTCTACCCTCAGCAGGAACAAGCTTGCTAGGATGCATCTGTGTGCAGCAGGGCACGGTCTCCACTGTGGGGACACTGCAGTGGCTTCATGAGTGATTCCTACCCGACCTGGGGCATAAATGTCTTCTTTGCTGAGCTCAGGTCCTGAGGCCATCCCCGGCTCTCTGGGGGTAGGGAGAAAGAGAACTTCTCTCTGCAGCTCCTAGAATGGGAGGATGAGCAGTGGTGGCTGCCAGTGAGACAAGGATCTTATGCATGAAGTTAAGATTATAGGTCAGTCCATCACTGAGGAAAGAGATTGTCAAGATTTTCCCTTGAAACTCAGAAAGGAATGGGAGTCGTACGTATTCTGTGAATAGCATGGGCTCATTACCTGTTCTTTCCCCACCACCCTAGGGAATTCATAAAACATCAGATTGGTAACCTAAGGAGTTTGGTCTTTGGTGACCTTTCCTCTGGCCACAGTGGGAAAACCCCTGAGATTGGCACGGAGGCAGAGAAACATCCACCTTCATGGGACGTCATTATTCCAACAACACGCCAGTTATTATCAACATGGACAGAACCTCAGGAGCGCTCATTTCTTGAAACTTCTACATTCCATAAGACAGGTAAATATTTCTAGGGAGGATAAATCAGTGGGTAAGTACTAGAGTATATCATACAGTTTAGATGCTGAGGAAAGAAATCTTAATTCAAACACTTACTATGGGCCAGACAACAGTCACAACATTTTACATATTCAAGTCATTTTATCCTCACATCACCCCATATAACAGGTACTAGCAGTATCCCATTTCACTCATGGGGGAGTGTGAAACAGTGAAATTAAACGACAGAAGTGTACAGCAATTAAAGAACAGACCCAGGTTTCTAGTCCAGGCCGTCTACCTTCAGAACCCAGCCTACTAATCCCAGAGGTCTGCAGACCAAAACTGATATCAGTTACATTTGCATGAAAAGACAAAGAATTTCTAGACACTAAATACAACTTTCAGAATTATTTTTCAAGTTGTTCATCACTCCTAACTAGTTAACACCTGTTATTCACACTCATGAAGAAGAGCAGTTAATAATTCTTGAAATTTTCTTTGAAATGTATTTAATCTTGGGGTGCCTGGGTGGCTCAGTTTGTTATATGTCTAGCTTCAGCTCAGGTCATGATCTCAGGGTCCTGGGATTGAGCCCCAAGTCACGCTCCTTGCTCAATGCAGAGTCTGCTTCTTCCTCTGCCCCCCCAATAAATAAATAAAAATCTTCATATATATATATATATATATATGTATATATAATCTTTATAGTCTTTTATGTGGGAAAACATTTCCTACCATTCTATTACTCTTACTTTCTCTTCAATGTTCTTTTGTAATTTTCTAAATCAAACATTTTCCTGAAACACACATTAAAGATTTTAAAAATATAGAGTTACCAAATAAAACACATTCCTGATAATGATTAGCGGGCCACTGTTTATTTAGGTTAGAGTGCATGGTTACTGGGACAGTCAACTTCAGGGGACTCTTGGCAGGCATTTCATTTGATTGGTAGTGAGGTCTTGGATGGTTTGTAATTGATCCTGAAATGCTTCAACAGGGACAGTTTGTTTTATACAAAAAATACCCACGAAAACTCACATTTAATCCTTAATTGGTTAGGGATTGCATCCCATCATCTGACCAGCCCTTGTTCTCCAATGATCTGCTAGTGGACTCTATTTCTTACTCTTTGGAGGATCAGGCAAGCTCCCCCTAGGGTCTATATCTCAAGATCACCTCCGAATGAATTAAGTGAATGAATTTTTCGGATCCCACTTATTTCGTTGTAGTGAGGGTGGTGTCCAGGTTTAGTTTTTCTCTGTCTCTTAGAGGTGGTTAATAAACAACTCCAGTTGTAGTTATCCTATAAAGGTCTATTATTCAGAAACTCACAGTTCAAATACAGCTGCTATAAGTGTTAAGGCCTTCTCCATCAACTACAGAGATTGTGCTGCTTAGCATAATGGACCTTAGCAATTTTTCGAGATATACCTATTGACTAGATATTTTTAAGAAATCCACCCATGAACCCATTGAGCCCAATGCTTTACACATCATGGAGCAGTGCTCTAGGCTTAGGTTTCTGCAGCCAATAATCAGAGAAATACTTCCTTCCCCTCTCCAGAAAATTAGCTGCTAAAATGCTGTCACATCTGGCTTGAGTGACTGTTTATGTGAAGTGCAAGGAGAGCTGGGACTCCAAGTCTTCGGAAGTGATAGTACAACTTTTTGTAATCTCTTGCTAACAGATGGTTTTCATGTGTGGTAGAAGCTGGTCGGGGACTCATCCTTGATTTTAACACCTTCTCTCATGGCACAGCTGGAGGGTTGGAAACCTAAAGACCTCAGGATCTCTAAAAATTAGACAGTGCCCATATCCACCTAAAAGAACTGATACTTCAGAATAACCACATCAGTTACATCAATTTGCAACAGTACTGGGATTGGGCATGTGCTTAACCTGTGTGAGCTGTAAAATAGTTAGCAAAGAGAGGTCAGTACCAGTGAAAATTGTGGGAGTTTTATTATTGATTTATTTTGCTTCTTTTTGTTTGAGAGCACGAAATACTCCAAGAGAAGAAGAACAAATGTACATTCTGCTGATGATGTTAAGGGGTCCCTCATAGAAATCTGAGTTTGCTGGCACTAAAAACACCTATTCTTATTAGGAGGTTTCCATGACCCTTATACACGGGCATTGTGAGCAGCCAACTTATAGCCTGCCCCTTAATCCTACACCAATTTTAAAGGGTTAAAAATAAATTTTATTGGGATGCCTGGTGGCTCAGTAGGTTAAGCATCCAACCCTTGATCTTGGCTGAGGTCATGATCTACAGTCATGGGATCAAGCCCTGAGTCTGGCTCCACGCTCAGCTCGGAGTCTGCTTTAGATTCTCTCCCTCTGCCCCTCCCCACCTCACGCACTCTCTCTGTCTCTCTCTCTCTCTCTCTCAAAAATAAATAAGTAAATCTAAAAAAAAAATCATAAATATATTTTATTAAAACACACTTGATCTTTCAAAACAGTATAGAGTATTAAACTATTTCCAACGAAAATCATTTTTGAGCATTTGCTGAATGGCTAGAGCACCTGCGTGTAACAGTGTAGGTGAAGGGAAACTACCAAAGGGTTTTAGGGAAGAAAATAATACTATCAGATTTACATTTGAAAGCCATGTCTAGCATCTGTGGGAAGAGCAAATTTGACAGAAAAAAGACGGAAAACACAGAGCCCCTTAAGAAGCAATTAGAAGGAGAGCAATGGTGCTGGGAATGGCGAGAAGTTGGACTGAAAGCTGATTTAGAAGTAAACCTGCAAGAATTTAAGTCATTTTCCTATCTGTTGGTCTCATTTGTAGTCTTTCTTTGCAACCATGAGATCTGCTGATGTAAACTAGCTGGGTAGGAATGGAAGTAACACAGACCTCAGATTAAATTCCAAATCTGGAATTTATTGACTTGTGATGTTGAGCAAATCACTTAGCCTCTTGATCTCCATTTCCTCATCTGTAAAATGGAAATAATAATTTCTATCTCACAGGTTTAATAGCAGAGAGAAAGGAAAAAAACAAACACTTACTTTTAAGTATTAGGATAATGTGTACCCACACGAACAGTAAATGGTTATTGCTTTCTCAAGAAAAGAGCAGTTTAGGACTAGCCAATCAAAGTGGAGAAGGTATGTTAGTAGTTTAGATAGAAATATAAGATAAGGGGCGCCTAGGTGGCGCAGTCGTTAAGCGTCTGCCTTCAGCTCAGGGTGTGATCCCGGCGTTCTGGGATCGAGCCCCACATCAGGCTCCTCTGCTAGGAGCCTGCTTCTTCCTCTCCCACTCCCCCTGCTTGTGTTCCCTCTCTCTCTCTGGCTGTCTCTATCTCTGTCAAATAAATAAATAAAATCTTTTAAAAAAAAGAAATATAAGATAAGGCTGTAGGAATTAAGCTGTATCTTCACATGGAAACCAGGCGATCTAAGAAAGAGGAAATGAAATGAGTAAAACAGCACTACTTTTGCTTTGCTTGATTCAATCTTATATTTTTCTAAGTGGAATTGTATGGATAGCAATGACTTCACCTGCAAAAAAAATAAAATGCAAGATGGAAGTAGAGAAGATGAAGATGAATTAGATGGGCCTATATAGAATCCCTTACAGATCAGAGAAAGGCTGATTCCTGGACTGGCAAGTCAGTGGCCTTGTTACGTAGAAAAGCAAGGGTGAGGAGATTGGATGAGGCTACTTGCTATTTGACCGAAGGACAGAGATGAGCCGTCAAATACACCTCTGTCCCCACATGGGCTGCCTGAGTCCTGAGCTCTGCACCTGCTTGGGCGCACAGGTAAATCCCCTCCCTGAGAAGCCAGACAAAGCTCCTCGCTGCTCTTCCTAATTTGAGCTGAGAATGAATTATCAACATGTCAAAGCCACTGTGCCTGGATCTTCTTCAGGTGTCCCGTGGACATTTAATTCTCAGTTGCCCTTAGGAGGCTGGATTTTGAGCAAAAAGATATATAAATTAAATAAACAGGTCTGTGCATGAAATCAAGTTTTCCCTCCATTCTAGAAGTATCTACCTGGTGTTACAGACTGTTTCTACTGAAATAGATGAAACCACCATAGATATCCTACAAACCCTTCCATGTTTGCAATTACAAGCAGCCAGTTACCTCTAGGGAACAGATGCTCTTTTTTTTTTTTTTTTACCATTTTATTACCTTAATTTTTGTCATAAGATATCATTTTGTCACAGAAGGTAATGATGAATTATGCTGACCTTTGAATATCACTAAAAAACAGACAATCTGGGTTTTTTTTTTCCCTGACACAGGTCATGAATTTTCACCACTTTTTAAAGTTATCTTAGCCCTGGACTCCTGTAAAAATGGTTTACTGACAAATTCAACATAATGTCACTGTGAAAGAATGGGACTGGGCTTTAGCATTATTTCTAAAACTTACTCTCAATTGTTTTTATATCTGAATAAAACCTTTAGAGTAATTGTAATTTAATATATAAACCAACACAACCAACTGCTCCCGTCTCTAATCTCAGAAGCAGGTGCAAGCATAGCATGCCTTCTCGTATGCCAGGAACTCGTCTGGATGCCTTTTTATTTTCCTTTATGTAAAAAGATACAGTGATTAACTGATCCCTGCCCAACGCCCAAATACGTTTCAAACCATGGGTATTCTGCCTCTGGCAAAATAAAAACAAATGATAAATATATTGTAATACAGCATGAGGTATCATCAATTTTTATGTAGTTAATGACATGAAAATTCAGAGTGACCATTATTTCATCCATCATTATTCTGAAGTTGTTATCTACAAAGTGACACACCTGTATTTTCACAATCGATTCAAAGTCAGGGGTGGGTATGGGTTGGAAGGGAGAAATGTGATTTAGAATTGACAGCACTTTTGTAAATTAAAAAGAGATCCACAATTAACAGTCACATTTTGTTTTGTATCACCAGCATTTTTTATCTTAGAAAATTTAAGGCTAAATTAGTTGTTCTTGGCTGCATTTTTAAATAGATATTTAATAAACAGCAATCTTACTTTCTCTTCATAATCATTTATCACCATTTGCTAAGAAAAAGAAAAGGTGAAGCTGAACAGGGAATTGATTTGTAAAATTTTGTTTGAAAATATAAACATCTGGAGATTCTCCGAATCCCACCTGATAATGTCACCTCCTAACTGGAGGCCTTAAACAAAGCACTCTCACTGATGAGTCAATCCGAGTTGCCATGTAAGACCAAACACATTTGCTACCCCAGACGTAGGAGGAAACCTTTGTGCATGGTCCCAAGCTTGGGTATTTTTTTCGGTGGGCTGAGATAGCTGCAAATGTCTGAATTTCTTCACTAAAATACAAAAGAGTCCACCAATGAATGGCCAGTTTCCCATTAAAATTACAGAGTCTAAACTTCCAAGGTCAATGACTATTCTACATATAATTCTAGTTTTATTCTTTCATGACTTCATTCAGCAAACATTTATTGAGAACCTAAAAACTGTGACAAGCACTACTCCAGGGGCAGTGGATACAGCAATGATCATCAGAGACAAAAATCCCTGGCCTTAGGGAGGTTACATTTTAGTTGGATTTGGGGGACACAGTCCACAAACAAGTATATAGGTAAAACAGATAGAATGACTCATGGAGATAAGTTCTACAGAGAGGAATAAAACAGAGAAGGGTCTAGGGACATAGGCAGACGGGTTGTAACTTTCAACAGTGTGTCCTGGGAAGTGTGAACTTAGAAGACACATTTGGGCAAAGACCTGACGGGTGTAGGTTGAGCAAAGACCGTGAAATGCCTGGGGCATCATTAGGAGAGGCAACAGCAAATGACCCCAGTGTGTCTGGCCGTGTGCTCTGTGTTAGAGGGACAGGTGGCAGGGGAGCCACAGGGGAGTGAGCCAAGAGATGAGGAGTAGGAGGCAGGTGCAGAGACTTGAGTGAGCGAGAGAGGAGAAGGCAGTAGGGAAAGACTAGAGGAAGAGCCGCTGGGGAAAAAAGATTATGAAGTCAGTTTGGAGCATCTTAGGACCACGGTACCAATTAGGCTTGAGAGAGCTTTGGTGAGTGCTGGAGTTCAGGGGAGAGTCCAGGGAGCAATGCCCCTGGAGGGAGAGCTGGGGTTAGCATCTCAGGTGGTCTGAGCCATGCTGGCTGGAGAAACTCTTCCTTCTGCAGAGAAGAGTAAATGGCCTATGGAAGCAGAGAGAGCATGAAATTGGAAGGCTTCCAGCCACCTCTGGAAAAAGAATGAGGAACATTTAAATATCCAGGTAGAAGGGAATCTTAATCCTAATGTGGAAAAGGAACCTAATCCTAATGTGGGAAAAGGAAGTAAATTTGTTAAAGTTACAACATCTATTCTCCTTATTGGCTCTGTTAACAACAACAAAACACCTGATTCTTCAGTGAGACATAGATGACATTCGATCGGTAGCCAACATAATCTGGAGACACTCTCCCGTGAGTTCCTGCTCCAGCAGGAACATGCAGATTGGCCGCTGGAGTGACCTCGGACAGACCACTCCTCAGGGTGAACCATGAGAGGGAAGCTGCAGAAGTAACCCACTCTGCAGATTTAAGGGTAGAAAGTCTGCATTTCCCAATACCCCCATGTTGTCAATACCACACTCAGAGACTGAAAAGGACTACTTTTACTGCTACTACAATAAATAAAATAATTAAGGTTCCACTTGATTGTTTCACTTTGTTTTATTATTTTTTAAAGACTTATTTAGTGGGGTGCCTGGGTGGCTCAGTCGGTTAAGCACCTGCCTTCAGCCAAGTCATGATCTCAGGGTCCTGGGATGGAGAGCCCCATTGGGCTCCCTGCTCAACGAGGAGTGTGCTCTGCCTTCCACTCTGCCTGCTTGTGCTCTCTCTCTCTCTCTCTGTCAAAAAAAAAAAAATAGAAATCTTTAAAAAAAAATAAAGACTTATTTAGGTATTTTAAAGAGAGAGAGTAATCTAAAATATAATCTATAGCAATGTAGTCTGGGTTTACACATTTTTAGTGTGTGTGTGTGTGTGTGTGTGTGTGTGTGTGTGTGTGAGAAAACGAAGCCACCTCCTTTTGGTCATGATCTGTCATTCCAATCATCTTTAGAGGAGATTGGGAGACAATGAAAGATCTATGAAATGAACCCCATAACTAGAATCACAAGGTAGTAAGAGTAGTTCTTAATCTGTTGGGAATCACAGACTCTGTTGAAAATCTGGTAAAAGCCCTGGACATGTGAGAAAAACCCAGAAAATAAAGTGCCTAGCATCTAGTGAGGAATACAAGCTTACATTTTAATTGAGGTGCTCAGTTAGTTTACCTGGAGACCATCTGGGTACCTCCTTAAAGCAAAGGCCCTGACACCATCCAGCTACTGGTGAGTAAATCACACTGAAAAGGGGGCCGAGCCTCTTCACTCTGAGGTTCTCCCTGCTCCACACTGCCTTTCCCGGGGTGAAGGCAGACAGGGTCAGAGTTTATGAACATACGCTGAAATATAGAGACCTTGCTCAACCTAGTGTTCTAAACCTGAAAAACGACCTACGTTTTAAGACAAAGCGATGATTCCCCGCACATCTTCTATAAGGAAAAACTGCCTCATAATGACGCTGAAAGGGAAGCAGCTGTCGCTCTCACAAAGGCGGCTTGACAGTACAGCGGGATGAGTCGTGAGTCACACATGCATATGGAATTAGCAAAGTGATCATTTGTTGACTTGTCAAGTCCTGTCCCTCTCTGGAAGTCTGTTATGAAAGTGCAAGGTTTCTGTGAAAATGCCAACAGCAGGCGAGGTGCATTCATTACGGGCTAGGAACTGTGGGCTCACCCTGGCTAAGGTAAGACCATGGAGAGCACGCCTCATACAGAATGTGGGGGCCAGAAGGATTCTTTCTAAGTATCACAGAACACAAGAAACTCTCCTTGGCAGCCCCTAGGAAGTGTGCTTTCAGACCAGAGGCATCCACTTCAGTATGGTTGGACCTTCGTAGCACCTTCTGCCACAGGCCTTGGGAGTTGGGTGGGTTGTGGCTAATGACAGAGAGAAATGAGAGTTAGCCCCTTGCAAGGTAGGTGGATTAAAATTCAATTAGCTTTCTAAATTTGAATGACTCCTACCTACCACTTTAAGCCTCAATGAGACATCTTAAAGGCAACCCTTCCTTCAAAGAAGACTGGGTTGCATGGAAAGTGGTCCAAGCCCCAGGGCAGAGGTTGGCCATCTCAGATCTTCAAATATTTAGATGTATGTCTGTGCTATGTCATCAGAAATTACCTTCTTCAAGGCTTAAAGAAGAAAATGTTCATTAATTTAAGCCTGGAAGTTGTTTGAGACACTGCATTATGCTTTTTCTGAGGAACATGAAAAAAATAGCACAAAAGTGATCTTTTTGACATTTTTTAAACGTTATTCTTGATAAAACATCTTTTTTCTTAGGGAGACATGGCTATTAAAAAGTAACTATTAAGATAGCTGAGAAGTAAATTATCCCCAAATCATACGAGTTCTGTTCAAAGCTGGGAGATGGGCAGATTTTTTATTTTTTTTACGTCAGCGATGAAGGCATTTTTAAAGCCATACTTTAATTTACAGTTTACACAGTTGATATGAAGACCACATGCTAATGAGGGCTTAGCAAATGCTGTGCAATGCAAACAATGACACAATTAAACTTGGGTGGTTTTAATCAGCTCTGGAAAGCTAACACGTACAGTCTGTATGTAATGGTTAAGACTCTGAACTTGAGACGCTTGCATTATGCTCTCCAGTTTGTGCTATTCTAAGCTGTTTAGTTTATCATTTCTATGATATTCCAAGTCAAGTGAGGACAGCCTGATTTTGCTGATAGCTGATGAAGCTGTAGAATGCTGCAAAATTAGATAGAAAGGAAGTATCTATTTAAGAAGGAAAATAAACATCCAGGAAGTTATTCTACGAGGGGAGAGGAGAAAAGAGATGTGAAAATTATTTCTTGCCCTGTTACCAGACTTTTCCAAGAACTTAGATTTAGCTTTTGTTTGCAGCATTAAGTCTGACATTCTGGAGTCTTTACTTAAATAATTGACATTTGAATAGTGCTCTCTGGTTATGAAACCACTTCATGGGTACGATCTGCCTGAGTACTCCAAAGGAACCTATGAGAGATACTGTTGCCTCCCATTTTCATGATAAGGACACTTGGGCTGCCTGAAGCTAAATTATTTCCCCAAAGTTATACAAGGTAAGTGACAAAACTGTAAAGTAAACTCCCTAAGATATTCTGCCCTGCCACCAATGTGATGCTCCCTTTCACTTAGGAATTTCCCAGACACAAATTAGAAGGAGCCAGTCATCTTGATTTGCCTAAGCTACAGTCAAATCTGCTGACCTGTACCCTCCTGCAGTCTCATCACACTCAACCTTCTCTCTCCTACATCCTGGTGATGGTACTTGGCTCCCCCAAGTACCTCAAGTACCTACTGAGTAAGCTCCATACGTGTCCGCCCAGGAATGAAGGCGCTTCAAAACCAGCCAAACTTCATGTTCCCTGATAATAAGAGCAATTATATACATATGTGGTTTATTTCTTATTTGGCAGGCAATATGTCAGGAATTTTGCAATGTATTATCTCATTTAATCCTAACCAGCTGGGTACTAATATTATATCGATCTTCCAGTAGAAGAAATATGACATAAATCTGAAAGATGAAGTCACTCCTTTGGGATGCTTTACCTTCTCTCTCACTGGGTTCCTAGCATACTGCCTTTGCTCTTCATTAAACAAGTGAGAAATAAAACAGCATGACTGTTAACTATTGTTCTCAGCTATACCACGATTAGTCGATTTCATCTGCATGTGAAGTCAGTGTAGTTTCAGGAGTGATGCATCAAAGAATTTGAAGTGTTTCCTAAATTTTGCTTACAACCAAAGAGAAAGCTTAGAGTGTCAGATTATGCAGAAAAATGCTCTCCTCTGAATCCCAGAATGAGATACAAGATGATCACATTCTAATAAACTGGGATAGCACTCAAATTAGATTACATAATGACATCCAACTAAATGCTGATCATACAAAACACTTTTGAAATATATATGTAAAAGTAAAAATGGGGGCGGGGCAAATGAGTAGACACAAAAGAAGAGAAAAAATGGAAATACGAATTCATTTTCATAATTAAATCCAACTATATATCAGTCATATGAAACACTTCCAAAATATACATAATGTTTAAAAGAAATCAATTAGCACACAACTAGGGGGGAAAAGAGAAATGGAAATATAAACATCGAACTGCATTGATATGGCCAAAAAAAGAGATTTGTTGTATCAACCATAGTGCCCTTTTGTCCTAGGTGATGGAACATCATGTTTGGGAGGAAAGGTCTACTATCTTTCCCCTGCTTTGAAAAGAGGGAAGAGAAAGGCCTTCAAAGGATAGCTTCCTGTGGAGAATTTAACCAGCTTTTGCAGGTTAAAGGTAGGACTAGGGAGGCTCAGATCTGGTTTTGGAGGTCTGAGCTAGAGCGAGATTTTTCTGAATTAGAAAATGAGGAAAATTTGTTTGGAAATTATTTGTTGTTTCTGGCTCCTAAAAAAAGAGGGAAGAAGAAGAGGGATGTTTAAAATTAAATTTTAACTTGTTTCTGTTTGAGCTGTGTAAATGTCCTTGCTCATCTCCAAGCTCTCAGTAAAACACAACATAGATCCTCACGGACACGCTTCTCGGTGTGCGGAGCTCCAAGCATGTGTCTGTGCCTGTGTGTTTGCATTGAGTGTTTCAGGCGACCATTGGTCAAATCCTGAAGTATCCAAACACCTTCCAAACTTCTCGTGATTTTCTCCTTTTCCTCTTGGGCAAATCATAATCGTAATCTTAGTAAATTGTGACTGTTAACTATTGTTCTCAGCTATACCACATGAACATCTAGGTGCACTCTTCTCAGAAATACAACTTTTGTGTGACTTAGAAATGGAATATGGTACCCATGTAAAATGCAACTGAGAAATATCTATCCAAATTTGTACCATTGATGCTACAAAACAGCAGGAAGAATTGCAATCATTACCCTGCCTAAAAAAATGTTTTACTATGTGGTGAGCCTCACCATGGCCAGTATTTTCTGCTGGCGAAATCATACAGGGTTTTAATGCTCTCCCACTTTGGGTCAAATACCCAGTTTCATGGAAAGCCAAGCCCCTTTGCTTGCATCCATGTCTCCCCAAACTGGGTCTTTTTAATCTAAATCATTAGTACTCTCAAGAAATAGAAAAACATCACACAATCTTAAGTGGTAAAGGCCATTATAAATTGCAGACATAGACATATAAACACAGAGGATGCTTATAGTTGCAATTCTACAATTTTAGCCAAGAATAAATATGGAAACACAAATATCCACCAGTCTAGATATTAAAGAATTTTTCTCCTTCCCAGTGTTCTTAGAACTCTTAATTGATTCAATCTCAAATAGACAAATAGGCAATCAAACACATTGGAATAACAAAACAGATTCTCCATCATCTCTCATTCAAGACATAAAATATCTCGATAAACCATTAATCCATTTATAGCAATCAGCAAGCTATCAGACCATAAAGCAAATTACCAATCATACTGCCACCAATGGATCATAATTTATCTGCCTTAAACAAACCAAAAACACAACAGTGTAAAACACAAAATTATTGAAGAGGAGAAATTAATTTTTCTACTGGCACTTTGAATTCATCCTATTGAGACTTACCCTGGGTATGAGGTGCTCCACTTCCCTGGTGAGGAAATTCATCACGTTCCATCAGGTGAATCCACTGAGTGTCTCGGGGGAAGACCTCTAAAATTATATAAAGTTACAACATTTACGTATTGGAATACTAATACAGAAAATAGGAAAACAATTCAATAAAAGGTGAAATAGCCTTAAGTCCCTAGAGTATATGTAATAATTTATGTTAACAGAGGCATCACAGATCAGTGGGAAAAACGAGGACTATTCAATAAAAGACTGAGGGATTTAGCTACTTAGAAAGAAAATAAAATTAAACCTTAATTTTATACTATCTAGCATAAGCAAGTTCAAATATATCAAATAACAAAATGAGAACAATCAATCATTTTAATAACTGTCAGAAAAAAATAAGATGATTATTTTAACACTGTTTGGGGAAAGACCTTATAACATGCCTTTTTTAAAAAAAAAAGGTTTCGTTTACTTATTTGAGAGATGGCGAGAGAGACAGCACGAGTCGTGGGAAGGGGCAGAGGGAGAAGCAGACTCCCAGTGGAGCGGGGACCCAACTGGGGCTTGTTCCCAGAACCCTGGGATCATAACCTGAGCCAAAGTCAGACGCTTAGCTGACTGAGCTACCCAGGGATCCCCAACATGCTTTTTTTTTTTTTTAACTCAGATGGCAGGTTTGATTCTGTGATATGCTGGGTCCGACGCACACTCTTGTCTTGGATCACTTCTAAGCTCTCCCCTCATCACACTTTTGAACATGCTAATGTCTGTGTCTCATGCACCACTCCCTTTCTGCTGCCCTCCTAGAAAATTATCGTGATTTTTTAGATGTTGATATTCTCCATTAATATGTGTTCGTGTGTGCACGCATGTTTTTAATTTTTGCAAATGTCATTACGTTAGTATCTCATTCTATTTCATTGTTTTTTTCCCCTGGATATTATGTTTTTAAAATTCCACCTGTTGCCATGTGTACAAATACAGCAGTTGCTTCAAACTGCTGGGTGACTCTCCGTGGCAGGTGGGCATGGAATGCTTCTGCTTTTGGTTTGTTAGAGGAGGATAGTTATTACTCCCCATTGATGACAGCAATTGAGGATTTGGGTTTATGGTCCTATTATTGGATGGCCACTGTAAATGGATCAATGGTTTATAGATATTGTCATCTCTTGAATGAGAGATGACAGAGAATCTGTTGTTATTGATTACTCTGATTGCCTGTTCATTTATTGACCTGATACTGACTGCACTCCAATTATAACCAACTCCCTGCAACACAAATCATACTTAAATGAACAAGTTCATGGATGTCCCTGGCTGAGCGTTTCTTTTGACTATATACCCAGTAGTGTGTGGTTGTAGGGAAGGCTTAGTTTTAATTTGAATAGATGATGTCAGCTTACACCCCAGAACAGTTACACTTCTCCAAATGGATTTGATAACCTTAAAATGACATAAGTGAAATAGCAATTTTTAGCTAAGTGAAGATAGAGGAGTAGAAGTTGTTAGGTTTCAGTTCATCTGAGTGGGTTAAAGGAGTAGGTTGTGGTCGTCCATCACTGTAACAATGCTGCATTACACGCCCCCTAAAAATCCGTGGATCACAAGCACAGACTTTCCTTTTTCTTACCCACCAGTTTGTCTGGGGATGCTCTGCTTCAGCCTACAGATCACCTGGATTTGCTTCTAGACTTTAAGTTAGGTTCAATCTGTTCTTAGGCGTCTCTTCCCTTTCCTTGGAACCATGGCTACTTGAGGCAAGTTGTCACTGGATGGCAAAGGGCAAGAGTCTGAGCAGGAAAACAGTGAGGAATGTTGAAGCCTCAGCTTGGAACAAACCAACCATGATTTTGCCCAGACTCTAGTGGACAAAGCAAATGCCATGCCCAGTGCATGATCAGTGGGTGAGGGATAGTTCTCTCACTTAACCGAAAAACCTAGAGTGAAAGATGGATATCCAACAATCCGATCTGCCATGGCGGATATTTAAGGCAAGGCCAAGGATGTCAGGAAACTTGTTGGTATTTCAGTAACATTTCCAGCACACACCACTGAAATAACTGGTAGAGGAACGAATGGGAATGAGTAGGGGCTGAGAGGACCAGAAGAACAACAGGTCGGGAAGAAAATTAAAGGGAAAGATGGGTGGCCACAAGTGTTGCCCCTAAGGTGAAGATTCCAGTTCCTTAGAAAGAGAAAGACATGTATTTTGAGCAGTGTACAGAGAGAATTAATTGAGCAAATGGATATCAATTTCTCGAGTTAAAAAATATAATGGGTTGGGGACATGAGACAAATCCAAGCTGGCAGAAGTAAATACCTTTTATTTCAAATTCTTTCCCTTAGAGCAGAGCTGCTTAATAGATTCCTTTTCGTCTCTCTAAGCATTCCACATTCCTTTGAGAGAACAAGGGCCTAATGAATACCCTTGCCCTTTTTAAAAAAATTTTTTTATTATGTTATGTTAGTCACCATACAGTACCTCATTAGTTTTTGATGTAGTGTTCCATGATTCATTGTTTGTGTGTAACACCCAGTGCACCATGCAATACATGCCCTCTTTAATACCCATCACCGGCCTATCCCAATCCCCCACCCCCCTCCCCTCTGAAGCCTCCCAGAGTCCATAGTCTCTCATGGTTCATTCCCCCTTCTGTTTACCCCCCCCCCTTCATTCTTCCCTTCCTTCTCCTACCGATCCTCTGGCCTTTCTGAAGCTCAACCGTGATAGAGTTTGAGCAGCATGATGCAAATTATTCCAGCTTTTCTCCTTTACCTCTGGATCATGTTTCTATTAATTGAATTATGCCAAACGAAATATAAAATTGTTGAAATGAATGACTATGCCTTAATTAAAAAGAAAGAAAAAAGTGCTCACCTCCACATTGTTCTTCATTTGGAAAAGGCAATTAGTCCCATTTTAGAACATTTCTAATTTAACCAAAACTTCAATGATATTAACTTTTTTAAAGGACTTTATTTATTTATTTATTTATTTATTAAAGATTTTATTTATTTAGTTGACAGAGATAGAGACAGCCAGCGAGAGCGGGAACACAAGCAGGGGGAGTGGGAGAGGAAGAAGCAGGCTTCCAGCGGAGAAGCCTGATGTGGGGCTCGATCCCACAATGCCGGGATCACGCCCTGAGCCGAAGGCAGATTCTTAATGACTGTGCCACCCAGGCGCCCCAATATTAACTTTTTAACAGTAAAAGCATGGCCCTAGTAAGATTCATTTTTTTTAAACCTCAGATTCATTCATCTGCATATATAAATGAGAGTCATTCATTTATAATACTATTTTCCATCCATGTCTATTCACATTTTCTGTGTGCAAAAAGATCTGCTCTTCAATGTAAGCTACCCACCGTTCAACAAATCAGATTCCCATGCTATCTCCAAAAAAATTATTGATTAAACATTTTTAAATTACTTTTTATATTAATACCTTGAACCCCATACCTAAAAATAATTCTTCTATTTTATTTACTTCTATATCCAAAGGACAATGTTGATAGTTGATGAAATACTGTTCAGAAAAACATAATTATTGTCACCAGACCGCATCTGCTTCACCACCTCAGCATTCCAACTAGAAGATTCTAGCACTTAAAGCATCTCTACCCTAAATCAATAACACTCTCAGGATGGTTGATCTCAGTTATCAACTCCTTATTAGGAATTAAAAGTATTTTCTGGATACAAATGAATCCCTAATTATAGAGATGTGTTAATCAGGACACTTTCCTGCTTTGTTTACACTGCTTCTCTTGAGCAACCATAACTAGGTATCTGCTTTTTAGATTCTATTTCAGAAATGGGGTTGACGTCTTTCTGAACTCTCAGTAATCCATGCTAGAAACTTGGGAACGACCAAATGCAGCTTGGCTCGTGTGGGCTTTCTCTGTCTTCAGCAACAGAATAACAGCTAAAACTGCTCTGGACTGCTGAGGGAATTCTCCCAGGGGATAATTGATATTCCCAAAGGAATGCTTTTAAGCCCAATTTTAATGCTAGTATTTTTTTTTAATCACAACAATGTTCCCTCCAAAATTAGCAATTACAATAATTATTTGCATTTTTCTCATGATTTCCTTCCAAGTGGCTCAGTCACATCCACCTGGAAGAGCTTGCTTCCTGAGTTCCTGACCCCCACAGAGATACGTGTGCACAGCGGGAACAACGGAAGCCAGACTTTTTATCTGCCACAAGGCAAACAAAATTAATCTTACCTTCAAAACCCATGAAATCAAGCAACTAGTCTCCCAAAGTGGCAAATTGATAGCATAGTCCTTAATGGATTTTTATCTCTTTCTCTGCTTCATAGCCTTGTCCCTAATGCTTTCTCCCAGGAAGGTGTTCCAGAACCAACCATGGGTACATAATTCTTTTTCTCTCAAGCTCCACTTTTGGGAGAACCCTAAAAAAGAAGTCTGTAGCTTCATATCTCATTATGTCTGTTGATTTGTCTGGTTATCTTTCTATCCATTCACCCATCCTTCTTAAGGACCTTATAATTTAGAACAAAATGGTTGAACTGAGGAAAAAGCCTAGATCAATGGATAATTAGAGTGATATGCTAATAAATACCAAGACATAAGTACTTTTAATATGTTGGGCATACTTTCCAGAACTTTTCTTCAGATATTTAGATATTTATGCACCTATAGTATATTTTTATAAAAATGGGATTTTACTATCATTGTAATAGCCACACATAGGTACATAGACACATATACATGTGTCTTATTGACAAACATTAGTTTATCTTCAGTTTCTTACTCTTAAAAACACGTTATCAGAAGCTTAACTTTATATTCATCCTTGTTCAATGAAACAAGTTATTTTCTTAATATAAATTTCGGTGTGAACAGCATTCAGTTTTACAGAAAATTTACACCAACTGAAATTCTCACCACAAGTGGATTATGAGATACTTGTTTTATCAGACCCCCACAGGAAACAAATGACATTACTTATTTTCTTACGTATTCTGACAAAGAATACACACACACAATTATAGATAACTGAGATATACATAAATATGTTTTAACTTGTATTTGATTGTTACGGAAGTGTCACAAGCGTTTATGTTTGGGCACGTGTGTGTGTGTGTGTGTGTGTGTGTGTGTGTTTGAACTGCAGGTTCTTATCCTTCAGCTACTAGCTCATAATGAGCTCTTAAAACACTCATTCATTTCAATGGCCAATAATATTTATGGAGGACCTACTATACTCTAGGTAATATGGGTTAAGAGTGGCAGATAGCACTGTGAATATAAAACATGGTTTCATCCCTCTTGTGTCCCAAGTCTAGCAAAGAAGATGGCCACGAACAATGCCACCTGTGGTGTGGTTGGTAAATGATTCCCCAGCAGAGAAAGCATGGCAGGAGACCTCAGTCAGTCCATCAGGGCATCGGGGAAGACCACCCATGGACATAAGGCTTAAGTTGAGTTCAAAGAGTACATGAAAGTAAGCCAGGTGAGGAAGGACAGAATAACATTTCATGGAGAGGAAAAAAGCACAAAGCACAGTTTTCTTAGGGTATTTTTTGTTTTTAACCATTTCACCAAATGGAAATTTAAAAAAATTTTTTACTGTCAAATGTATAAACACTTTCCCTTACAATTTAAATTTTTGTTGTCATACCTAGATACTCCATTGTTACCATAGGTCATATTATCATTCACTTATGTTTCCTTCAGTACTTTAATTATTTTAGTTTTTCTCTTTCAAATTTTTAAAAGATCTGGAATGTATTTGTGGAGTATGAGATGGATATCTTTTTTTGTTTGTTTCAGATGGATTTACAAACATTTTTACCTCAAAAGCTTAAATAGATTCCCCTACTTAAACAGAGAAGTTTCTTACTCTGTCCATGACAGTTACCCCAAATTCAGTCAGTTTGGCATTCTTTCTTAATCAGCCATATAAGAGACAGGTTAGAAAACAGAAGTTAATATCCATTAGCAGGAAAATAAAATAGCAATAAGAAATACATTTACCTTCTTTGGAAGTGTACAATTCAATGAAAGTTTCCAGTAATTTTATTCTAATATTTCAAAATAACTAAGAGCAAAGGAATTCACTCTAAAAGTAATTGCTACTTAGACTGCATGAAATTGGCACAGTGCAATAAACAAAATAATTTAGAAAGGGTAATTCACCAAAATAAGAGAATCTGTATAGCCAAATTCTCTCAAGGAGGATTAGATTGTCCCTGAAGCAAAGGTACTTAGTTGGTCTTGTGAAACACGAAATACTTCTGCTTGTAGCAGCATGAAGTCTGGCAGACAGTCACAAAATATGACCAGAAATATGAAATAAACACTGTCAAATACAGTCCATATGTATTTTTAGAGGCAACTCAACTAAAGCAGCTTACAACAACCTCAACTAGAATAATTACGATACATAACTAAAAGCATTATTATTTTTAATGACAGTAATAAGAATGCAGTCCATCTTTTCTCTCTGAATATTGTTTACAAATTCTAAATACATTTCCCACGAGCTGTAATATCGTCAGAGAGAAAGCATGAGGTCTTGGATTAAAATATTGAGAAGATATGATTACTCTTTTCCTGAAGAAATTTTGTCTGTGATCAATGACAGCATGTTGGGACATTAACAGTTTGCCTGGTTTGGCAAACACTATCTCTCCTCAGACAAGGCTTATATCCTGATTAATTTGATGGTATTGTGGGATGGAAGCAGGGGGATTCATGTTAGGAAAGAAACAAGTGATTGATTTGTCACACTGATTTGAGTGTCCCCTGTCCACCCTGCTCAGGGGCATTCTCAGCCATGCAGCAATGATTAGCAATGATCTGCAGCTGTGCATCACTAGAGCAGAGCCTAGGAGTGGGTCAAGAAAGGCAAAGGGGGTCTCAGTCCTGGGAAGCTGCTCAAGGTAGGGAGGAGCGGCCAACGCCACGGCTGAGAAGGTCAGTACAAGAAAAGGGCCACAATTTGGTCAAAGAGCAGAGCCTTGGCCAGCCACCACCTTGGTCCTTGGATGAAGTATATTTCTGGGCATTCTCTGGTCTAGTCTGAAGAATGCCACATTTCTCCCTGGCCTGGGCTTTTGCTCCCTGTTGCAGATGTTTGGGAAGAAAAGGGCCTCGTGAGAAACAGCCAGGCTGCTATAGAGAGCAACACTCTGCTTCTCAGGCCCACGGGTGCTTGGAGGGATGTCTGAGAGAAATGCCTCCCTAAAATCCCATCTTTCTTTTATCATTTATCCTCCTGAAGAATACAAACTATCCTTCTTAAGTTAAGACACAGGAGTTGCTAAGCTGGTAAACAATACCGGGGAGTCGATTCTGGGATTTAGCAGACCATATATGCCCACTTGATCTGGTAACTAGTTGTCGAAGCTTTTTATTGTCTTGTCTAGCATCTGTGTGAAGATTGGAATGAGAAAAATGTAAAGAGAGCAAAACTGTAGAGAGGAGGAATGAGGTGTCATGTGCCATTGCGGAGACTTTTAAAGTACAGATGGGGGATCATCTTGAAAGACTTTAATATCCGAAATTATTCAAATTTGGTCCTTGTACCCTGACGATGTGCATCACATTCCTAGCTCTAAATGGCTGTCCACTCCACTACAAACCACTTCGCAGCCTTTTCACCAGTCCGTGACTGCAACATGTTGCCAAACCTGTCCTACCACGTCCCAGATGCCAGTCTGGCCACAAAAACAGGCCCCTTGACTGGACAGTGACCAGATGCACGCCCTGATAGAAGAGATGCATTCTACCTGCAAGGTCCTCGAGAATGCACTCAATACTAGCTCTCTCTGCAGAGTGGAGATACTCACTTTTTACTCAGAATCATTCCGAAGCCACCACTGGTACTGTTGGTATCTCCAGTTACACCTTACAAAAGGAAACAAACAAGAAGGATCTGGAAGCGTCCAGAAGATATTGCATTTCAAGGAGACGCCCCTCTTCCGTGACTCAGAGTAATGAAAGGTGCTTCACCAAACGTATCCATCTACACTCTTGAAAGGCAACGGAAGCACTTTGGGGGAAACACAATCAATATTCACAACTTTTATAAGAGAATATAATGCTTAAGATGATGAATATTTTCAAGAAAAGTCTGGAAAATCTGAATGACTGCTAGTACTTTCTCGATAAAGTTGGCAGATACCCCATGGATAGCATCATAACAAGCAGAGAAGGGGTGGTTCTGAGCTTCACGCTGGATAAGAAATTTCAAAATGGCAACACTTTTATCACTCATGGTCAGTATTGACAGCTATCCAGGAAGATATTTTGAGTGGGTGCATCATAAAGCTCATTAATAAATTTGAAATCAAAGACAATTTCAAACAAGAATGCAACTCAAAGGGAGAAAGCGAAGCCCCAATAACTCACTTACTTCCAGTGGAAAACCAAATGTCAGACAACCATACAAGTTGTCTGACAGGTAAAATGAAAACTGTTCAACCTATGCTGGGCCACAGGCCAACCCAGTTCCTTAATCCTGGTCAGGTGCTGGCTAGGATGCAACTGAAGGCTTGTGCTGACAAATACTCCGTGATTACTGCCCCAAATCTGGGGAAATCACAGCAGAACTGCAAGTTAACTGGAAAACTGACTCTGCTGATAGAAAAGAGGCCCTTATACCCAGGGGTAACAGCTTTATGACAAATCCCCATGTTTGAAGTCTTCTGCTGACTGAGAAACCTTCTGTACGACACCTGAACTACCCACTTGAGGCTGCTCCCCCAATCCTGCTGGCTCCTCATCCCTGCTTTCAGATGTTAGCTCAACCAAAGTTGAGCTTCTCTTTTTGAAAATAGATTGGAGATTTGATTTCGCCATAATCCCTATATACACTTCCAGGCCAACCTGCATATCTCCTACAACTGTGATCTGAGCTGTGCTCACCTGTAGTCACTGAGGAAGGCCAACACTGGGCTTCTGCTCTCAGGAGAATCACGTTTGGATTATAACAAACAGACATGGGCAGGGAACAGACAGACCTGAGTGATTCCATTTAATCTAGCCTAATCCTCTGCGATATACACCACAACCCAGGTTACACCCAGGTCTTAAAAGAAGAGATTTTGAGCTTATATAACAGCATTCCCAAAATCCATGCATCCTTCTACCTGGACCATGTACAATCGTATGGATACTTCCTTTACCAGTTTAGTAAAGATACAACATGTTTACTTTGCTGCTTTTCAGCTTACAAAATCTGGAGAGGGAAGTCAGAAGCAGAGATGTGAAGGATGACTGGCAGACGCCAAGGGAAGAGGAACTATTTGTTGCCAGATCACTAATAGCAGGAGAAATGAAGACAACAATGAACAGAGCAAAAGGAACCAAGAAATACAGCATTGTATTGCCACTCTGTACCATGATGGCTCTGTAATGCTGTCATGTCAAAAAAAAAATTTAATTTGTGTACATTCTAAGAAAGTCCAAGCTATTTAATCCTCAGTGTCTTTCAAGATAAATAGAGATGAGGAAGGGGGGGGAAGAGAATAATAACGGCCAGGGTGTGAGCAAAAGGGATTAGGACCAGGATGGTAAACAAGGTTGGTTTCCTTTGGCAACCCCATTTCATTCCTAGGGACTTCCCAGAGCACTGCGCAGCTAAGAAATGGGCTACGTGCAGACGAAGGCCAGTGGGGGACCAAGGCTGATTAGTGATGTTTGCCATGGCTTTGAGGGTGAAGGTACAGAATGCAAAGTCAGGAGGGGAACTTGGATCCTGTACTTACTATCCCTTAATAAAGAAAGTGCTGTTGCATGTCAAGGAATGGAGAGAACCAACTGGCACTTATAAATCATATACAGCTCACTCATAAAATATTTTGGATCCTACCAAATAGGGATATGCCTGCTGCTTTTACAGACTGAGTAACATAGCTACTTAGGACTTTAGTTGAATTTGCAAAAATCAAGACAGCATCATATGGCAGGAGAACCATTGAATAGGCTTCCAGTTAAAATACTTTGTGGGCAATGTGATGCATTGTTTAAACAAGGAAATCTTCAACTGTATTTCACTTTTGATGCTAACAGTGAATTTTTAAAGCATGAACTTTCTACTGTCTGATACAGGTTGGCCTTCAGAGGAACGTTTACTAAGGAGTCAAGAGTCCTGGGAACCTCTCTTGCTATGGGCCATTCATTAGCTTTGTAACCCAGCACTAGCCAAATTGCTACACATGTTTCTTCAGATGGCAATTAGGGGAGCAGGCAAACAAATAGTAAGTTCTCTTCCAGCTAAAAAACTATAAGATCATGATAAGCTCAGAGAAATTTATGTTCTATAACAAATGCAAAGATCCTACAGAAGTAGTGGCATCAATATCTTGATACATCTGTAATGTTTTATAACACTTTAATTCACTAGTCATATGTTCTCAGAACAATCTTTCTGAGGGAAAAAAAAGCCTTATTAGTATGTGAAAAAGATGTATGACTTTTCTTGGTCAACAAAACAAGAACTGCAAATTAACACATTTTTTAGCCATTTATTTTCATAAGCATGCCTCTCAAGCCTACATTTGATATTCCCATTTGAGTTAATTTTTTTAAATCTGGTTTTTGACCAAAAAAAAAAAAACTCATCAAATTAAATCATTTTGAGGGCAGTTGTTTTGGGGTCATGTCAGTATCAAATGTCTGTGTCATGTCACAGAGTATGTACACTTCCATTCTGGTCATGAGGAGAGCCTCTGATGAGATTTTTGCTTCCAAGGCTTGTTTTCATCATGTGTTCAAAACCAAAGCAGAAAGAAGAGGTACAATTAAGTGAAGTTGCTTAGTATATTCGTCACCAGATCCAAACTGCAGTTTATACAAATTAGAGAATCCTGATATAAATATTAAGGCTTTGTCCATTTGTCCATTTACCTGGCACAGCACGTTGAATGTAGCAGTCAATGAAATTTATTTTAATGAATGAACAAAATTATAAAGAAGTGATTATAGACCATTAAGAGTAAAAGCATCATTAGATTTACTTTATATTTCTTTCTTCATAGCCCATTATCTACCTATGTAATTCTTAAGCATTTTGCTTCAGAATGCAGAAGCGTCTTAGCTCAAGGTAAAAATTGTTATGCTTCTTTCCACAGTGCAACATGACAAGCTAAAAGCAGGGAATCAAAAGTTTCCAAACAAATTCACCTTCAAATTAATTATAGAGTTAAAAAAATTAAAAAATGATTTTAAAAATCAGTAAGTAGAATTTTACTAAACTTTGTGGTTGTGATAATGGGGAAGAGCGGATCACAATGCTACTCAATTCTCATCAATGCTTTTATATTATCAATTCTTAATTACATGGCCTTGGAACATCTGAGCGTTCTCCATTTAAATAACATCTAATGGTCATTGTTAGTCCTATGGAATCATCCTAAATATTGCCAGTTGCTTTGTTTTGTTTTTCAGAGAAGATTTATGTCTGGCTTTTCATTTTAAGTTGTAATTGAGAACATTACAATATACACACGTGCACACAGAGATATTGTAGGAGAAGATATCTTAGTGTCAGCGAAGGAGGCACATCCTCTGCAGATCCTATGTTGACTCCTTAAGACCAAGCTAGACCTCTTCTGTATTCCCACTGAACGTTGCACTGGTCATAGTACCTATCAGATGACCACTGACTTCCTGCGTGCCTGTGAACCCAATTATGATCACGAGGTTTCTCACTTTTGTAGCTACAGTGCCTGGCAAAGTACACACCCCATCAGATCTTAGTAAATTATTATTTTTTAAAAGATTTATTTATTTATTTTAGAGAGAAAGAGAGAGAGAGAGCAGAGGGAGGGGCAGAGGAAGAGGGAGAGGGAGAGAATCTCAAGCAGACTCCCTGCTGAGCACAGAGCCCAAGGCAGGGCTCAATCTCATAACCCTGAGATCGTGACCTGAGCCAAAATCAAGAGTCTAAGGCTTAACCAACTGAGCCACCCACGCACCCCTAGTAAATTATTTTTTTAATGAATGAATAATGGACATTATGGGAGGGCAAAAATAGTACAGAGTGTGACCATAAATTTCTGTGTGGATTTAAAGCAGTTCATTCTGTGATCATGTAAATATTTACCGCTAGCAATTGTCCAAAGAAAAGCTCACTGTTCTTATACCATAGTAGGAGATTAATTTATTCATTAACACTAGGGTATAAGATTTATATGGTTCTTACCTCTAAAGTTTAGTGACATTTTAGGACGTATGTTAGGAAGGAAATGTTTTAATACTGGCCTTAACTTTTTAATAAATTGCATTTTTATAATTGGACCAAACTTAAAATCACTATTTTAATGGGTGGGGTAAAGGTGAACTAAAAAATAAAAAAGATATGAGAACTTAAAAGTAAGCACAGTTCAGTGATTAAAATATTCTCATGGAAGTGAGGCGCCTGGGTGGCTCAGTCAGTTGAGCCTCTGACTCTTGATTTCGGCTCATGATCTGAGGGTCATGGGATTGAGCCAGGCTCTGTGCTAATCGGGGAGTCTGCTTCTATGCTTCCCTCTCTCCCTCTGCCTCTGCCCCTGCTCACACTCTCTCTCTCTCACTCTCTCTCTCTCTAAAATAAATAAGTAAATCTTTAAAAGAATATTCTCATGGAAGAAATAGAGAATTTTAAATACTGCACATGTGATAAAACAAATTTTATAACCTTACGTAATTTCTAAAAAGTAATCTGTACAAAATTTAAATTAACTGTATAATCTAATCTAATTAATTATTGGGTATATCTTGAAAAAATAATTCATAAAGTGACTCCACTGAATTAATACCCCTATGTGTACATATCTACCCATTCCTCTAGGGCTTAGAAAGGGAATCAGGCCATGCTTTGAGTGAGGAGATTTATTTTAATTTGAATCGTTATGGTTTACTTCTTTAAATAAAATAGAATTCTGAATGGCTTGGAATTATTTCATACCATTTTTAATTCTCTGGAAAAATATGTGAAAAATACATAACTTTTCCTATATACTTAAACATGTTTCTTTGAATCTGTAGTGAACTCTGTACCTTAAAATAACTTCAAAGAGCAGAAAGGTCTAATTTCAAACTGCTTTCTTCAAAAACGCAGATAGAATTGTGATGGCTGGTTTGAGCAGCTTTGTGTTTTAGCCTTACATTTTCGAGTTGAGTGATATGGAATGAGATGCAGTGTCATATGGCCCTTTTCTTACATTCAGAGCTTCAATAAACACATCATGATGATGATTCCCCATAGAGTATATTCATTCACTGTGAAAAGATTGGAGGACTTGATTTGGGAAATAGAATGATGGTTGGTCAAGGGAGGAAAATTTCAGTTAGTGAAAGCACTTGGATAACTTTGGTCATATCATCCTTGTTCTTTTTGTTTGTTTGTTTTATATTCCCTATGATATATTAGGTATCCTGTACTTGTTATTTATTGCTTTCATAGATTGGTTTATGTACTGTTACCTGAGTTACTCCACTTTTTATTTTATTTTTACTCTAAGCCCGGAGAGGAAATAATCTTTCATATGCACCTTGTGGTGCTCTTTCCCAAAATTACTCTTTGGGGTTATTGCAATAAAATTATATTTTTACAGATTTGTGTTTGGGATATGATCTATTCTTCACATGTCCTTAAAGTACATTGTCTATTTTCCTGACCTTAGAATATCATTTCCATGATATTTATGTAGAAGGTAGTGAATTTAAAAGAAAAATAATTTGGAATATTTCTAAGTCCTCTTTTAACAGAATGTAGTATGCTAGGAGACACATAAAATTATGAAAATAATACATGTGACACATCTGACCTCATCTGTATTCACATGAGAAAATGATCCAGTGAAAAGTCAAGAAGATGTGCAAATGTGTCTCTATTACCAGTAAATCTTTGCTAAGTTTGTTACTTTCTTCTAAAACAAATTAATTTATACATAGCAATTATAGAATGTTCATATAAAAAATTCAGAGTCCAGGACAGGCCCTTTACAGCAACTTCTTAATCAAGTGAAAGTATGCCAAACTTTGGATGAAATCTCAATGAAGTAAAAAAATTATTTAGAATTCACAAAAATTAGGATGGAAAGAATTTAACATGCACGTGCAAATGCATATGTAAATATGTGTACAAATAAATACTGAAACTTCAAACGCTAAATCCCAATCTAGGTTAAATATCTTGATGTAAATAAGACTCAAATCATCAAAAACCTAAATAAAAAATCATTTCCATAATTTCTACTGCCGTTGACTAAAAGCATCTAAGTATTTATTTAGTGCTTTTTGTTCCCTAATTATTTTTTCATTCTTTTCACATATCTTAATCCATGCAGTTCTCATTGCACTTAATATTGTTTAACCAAAGGGTATCTCTTGTTATTCATAAATCTAATGTTTAATAAAACAGAAAATAGAATTCTACACAAAAAATAGCAGGCTATGGTGATGAATCAAGCATTTTTTCCCACTACAAACACAATGAAATATTGGATTAAATTTTTAAATTTTAAAATTTATTCGAGTGAATCCTAGAAAAATATGGAAAATCACAAAACCTCATCAAGGAAGGGGGCACCCGAATGTTGGTGATCAGATCAAGCCAAAAGTTTCATGTGGTCATCAGCACTGGATTTAAGCGTTTGGAGCTGCAATCTTAATGGTCTCACAAATACAGGTGATGAGACTTCAAAGTTAGACCCATTATCAAAATAATGTAGAAATTCACTTGCTATATAAATCTTGGAGTCAAGGATAGCAGAATTGTCTGTAAAGAAGAGAACAGAAAACAACTCTACTTAATATCAAAGACTGGAAGTTGACTCTGGCCTAGGATGTGAGTTGGTATCATGATTCAAAATGAATTTTAAATTCCCACTATCTTCAGTATAGGACATTAATATGAAAAATGAAAAAAAAAGCAGATTTTTTTAGATTGAAAAAGACAATGCAAGAATCTTGATTTGCTCCTAATTTGAGGGGTGGGGGGAATATTTGGGAGAATGAAAAATTATAGACTAGATATTGTATGATGTTATGGACTTATTGAGAATTTGAACATTTTTCACCTCCAAATACCACACAATGAATATTTGTTAAATAAACTAATAGTAATATTGCTCCCCAAGAAACACTGTAAGAATTCAAATAAAGGAGATAATGCACAAAAAGCATTTCACACAAAGCCTGCTCTACAGAAGCATTCAAGTTCAAAAATTATAGTTACCATCATCATCAAATACCTCAATATGTTTTATCACTATTATAATTGTTGTAAGTCAGTAATTTAATTAATAGTATCACATTGAGGGAGATACAATTACTCTCCCATTCTTTGACAAGACTTTGCAACATGTAACTCCAGCGGACTGAAGAAATGTTTGCTTCTGAGGCAAAACCTCTGAACGAATTATGAGAGGATTGCCCCAAATATAGTGACAATACAGGGAGCAGCTGCAAAGACTGGTCTGGAACTCTTTGTTGAACTCTGAAAACTAAATAATATTATTAACAAGAATGTATTTTTGTATATTTTTAACTGCTTATTCACATTCGGCAATATTCTGGTAGTTTTGTCCAACTCAGTGCATATGGATACATTAGAGGCCTTCAGGAATAATCTTCAAATATAAATTTCAAAATTTAGCAATTCTCTTACAAGTGAACCATCATCCAAAAGATTTGGATAAACCCCAGCCTCTGATGGCCACTGATTCTAGTACACATAGAAAAGATTTATTTTTCAATGTATTTTCTTGTCATAGAGCTGCTACCAGCCTTCAGGAACAATAATGCTATGCTTTTTAACTAGTTTTCTGTATTAAATTGACTTGCTGCAGTCAGTATTTGTAATTTTATAAGAGGTAACATCCAAGAAAAATGTGGATGTTTTCTTCTAAATTAAATTCTGAGAATGACAGCCTAGCAAACTTATCTACTCAATGAAATATTCAGATTGGCATTTTATTTTACTGTATTTATTAAGGATACAAACAATATGACCTTTAAGTGTTATACTTTTTCTTCTTTGAAAAAATGTCACATTCAATGTAGATGTCCTGTTTTAACACTGAATATGAGCATCTATTAAAAACAAGCATAAAGGCTGAAAACCTTTGTAATCTACGTAGGTTATGTATCATAAGCAACTCAAAGAAATAACCACAATTTTGACTGAAAGTGTAGATTTGTTATGAATAATTAATAGGAAACTTATCCTCAATCCATGGAACAGAAAATACAATAGGGACCTCTCATCTCTACTATCATTGGACTAACTCTTAAAAGCATAAGAATTTTAAAAAAAACAAGGGATGATGACACTAATAGGTATTTTTATTTTGTTATATACATTATCTCATTTAATTCGCACAATAACCCTACAATATAAAAATTATTATCCACATTTTAGAGATGAGGCAATAGAGACACAGGACTCGGGTCTCGAACTGCACTGTATGACAAAGATGTATTGCCAGAATGCCCTATCCGATGACTAATCCTTTTTTTTTAATTGATTTATTTGAAAGAGAGACAGAGAGAAAGAGCAAAGACATGCAGGAGGGGCAGAGGGAGAGGGAGGGAGAATCTCAAGCAGACTCTGTACTGAGCACAGAGTCCAATGTGGGGCTGATCTTAGGACCCTGATACCATGACCTGGGCCAAAACTAAGAGTTGGACACTTAAACCACTGTGCCACCCAGGCGCCCCTGACTAATCCTTACATTTTTGAGAAGCTTCTATATGTAAGGTCTTAGACATGTCGAGCAACAGACATATTAATGAGGTAAGGTGCTACGCTATGAGGGTTCAAAACACAGTAAATAAATATCATGCATCACAGCCCCACCCTTATATAATCTTCCACTCAGAAAGTCTTACAGCCTGAGAGTCCACTGCCTAAATGCCTCCAGCATTTACATCAGTTGGCTCAGGCTTCTCCTGTTCTTGAGCTAATCTTGACAGAGGCAATTAAAGCTTCAGACCCAATTCACCCTCCATTTCTCCCTTTATTCTGTTGTGTCTTGAGTTAACCTCTCAAATCTGAGCTCAGGGAACACTGCTAGGATTTTGCTAAGAATTGGAGGCAGTTATCATATATTTTCACTCATTTATGGAACATAAGAAGTAGGAAGATCAGTAGGAGAAGAAAGGGAACAAGAAAGGTGGGGTAGAGGAGTTAAGATGGCGGAGGAGTAGGGGACCCCTTTTTCAGCCGGTCCCCTGAGTTAAGCTGGATAGGTACCAGACCAGCCTAAACAACCATGGAATCAGCCTGAGACACAGGAAGATACATCTGGATCTCTACAAATGAACATCTCCAGCGCTGAGTATTGAGGTACGAAGCAGGGAGCCGTGAAACCGCGCACAGATATCGGCAGATAAACGGAAGGGGGAGGGAGCCGCCACGTTTGGGCGCCGGGAAGCGGTAGCCACTTGCACCGGGGAGCGGGCGGACTCACTCACGGACGGCACCCGCGAGAGAACGGACTGAGACGGGTGAGCCGGGAGCGCGCGCCGCGCCACCAGGCATCTCGTGGAACACCAGAATCCCGGTGTGCTCACTGGAAATAGACTGAGACCCGGAGATCTGGGAGTGCACGGGGGCGGCCGGCGGCTGGCGGCGTTAGAAACACAAAGGACAGAGACGCGCCAGCCCTGGAAGTGAGGGATGGGAGGCTGGGTGTGGGGCGCACATCCCCGGAAGCTGCACGGATGAGCAGCACCAACAGAAACAGAGTTAAAGTGGCCAGAACATCAGTGGAGAACGGTCCGCAATCCCTCTGTTCTGTGACAGAGGCTGAAACTCGGCCGCTGCTGCTCTCTCAGAAGAGGCACAGCAAATCGCCAGGGAAAGCCGCCAGAGAACAAAAGCCTGGAAATACCGGCTTACAGCGTGCCCATCCCCATCCCACCTCCCAGAGGACACAGAGACTCTACCCAAACAGGGTTGCCTGAGTATGGGCGCGGCAGGCCCCTCCCCCAGAACACAGAACACAGGCTGAAAAATCAAGAAGCCCACAACCTGGGGCGCCTGGGTGGCGCAGTCATTGAGCGCTTGTCTTCAGCTTAGGGCGTGATCCCGGCGTTCCGGAAAGGAGTCCCTCATCGGGCTCCTCCGCTGGGAGCCTGCTTCTTCCTCTCCCACTCCCCCGCTTGTGTTCCCTCTTTCGCTGGTTGGCTCTCTGCCACATATAAATAAATAAAATCTTTAAAGAAGAAGCCCACATCCCCAAGATCCCTATAAAACAAGGGGCACGGCCTGGGACCCAGTCAATAATTTGGGCTCTGGACAACCCCGCAACCTCTCCTCATCAGAATGACAAGAAGGAGAAGGCCCCACCAGCAAAGAAAAGACAGTGAGTCTGTGGCCTGTGCCACAGAAATAATGGATATGGATGTAACCAAATTATCAGAAATGGAATTCAGAGTAACGATGGTCAAAATGATGAGTAGAATTGAAAAAAGTATTAACGAAAAGGTTACTGAGAATATAGAATCCCTAAGGACACAAATGAGAGCGAATCTGACAGAAATTAAAAATTCTATGAGCCAAATGCAGGCAAAACTAGGGCTCTGATGGCCAGGGTCACCGAAGCAGAGGAACGGATTAGTGAATTGGAGGATGGGTTAATAGAGGAAAAAATGAAAACAGAAGCTGGTCTTAAAAAAATCCACGCCCACGAATGTAGGTTACGGGAGATTACTGACTCAACGAAACGATCCAATGTCAGAATCATCGGCATCCCCGAGGGGGTGGAGAAAACCAGAAGTCTAGAAGAGATATTTGAACAAATTGTAGCTGAAAACTTCCCTAATCTAGTGAGGAAAACAAACATTTGTGTCCAAGAGGCAGAGAGGACCCCTCCCAAGCTCAACCACGACAAACCTATGCCACGTCACGTCATAGTGCATTTTGCAAATATTAGATCCAAGGACACAGTATTGAAAGCGGCCAGGGCAAAGAAATTTCTCACGTACCAAGACAAAGGCATCAGAATTACGTCAGACATGTCTACACAGACCTGGAATGAGAGAAAGGGCTGGGGGGGGGGGCATTTTTAAAGCTCTTTCAGAGAAAAAGATGCAGCCAAGGATCCTTTATCCAGCAAGGCTGTCATTCAGAATTGATGGAGAAATAAAGACATTTCAGAATCACCAGTCATTAACCAATTTCATAACCACGAAACCAGCCCTACGGGAGATATTAAGGGGGGTTCTATAAAGGTAAAAAGGCCCCAAGAGTGATACAGAACAGAAAGTCACAACCAATACAAACAAAGACTTTACTGGCAACATGGCATCATTAAAAATCTATCTGTCAGTTTTTAGTGCCAATGTAAATGGTTTAAACGCTCCCATAAAGCCATGGGTTGCAGATTGGATAAAAAGAAATGACCCACCCATTTGCTGTCTACAAGAGACTCATTTCGAACCCAAAGATGCATTCAGACTGAGAGTAAGGAGATGGAGTACCATCTTTCACGCAAATGGACCTCAAAAGAAAGCTGGGGTAGTAATTCTCATATCAGATAGATTGGATTTTAAACTAGAGACTATAGTTAGAGATGCAGAAGGGCACTATATTATTCTTAAAGGACGTATTCAACAAGTGGATATGACAATTATAAATATCTATGCCCCCAACAGGGGAGCAGCAAGATACACAAGCCAACTCTTAACCAGAATAAAGAGACATATAGATAAAAATACATTAATAGTAGGGGACCTCAACACTCCACTATCAGAAATAGACAGAACACCCTGGCAAAAACTAAGCAAAGAATCAAAGGCTTTGAATGCCATACTCGACGAGTTGGACCTCATAGATATATATAGAACACTACACCCCAGAACCAAAGAATACTCATTCTATTCTAATGCCCATGGAACATTCTCAAGAATAGACCATGTTCTGGGACACAAAACAGGTCTCAACCGATACCAAAAGATTGAAATTATCCCCTGCATATTCTCAGACCACAACGCTCTGAAATTGGAACTCAACCACAAGGAAAAATTTGGAAGAAACTCAAACACTTGGAGACTAAGAACCATCCTGCTCAGGAATGACTCGATAAACCAGGAAATCAAAAATCAAATTAAACAATTTATGGAGACCAATGAGAATGAAAATACAACAGTCCAAAACCTATGGGATACTGCAAAGGCAGTCCTAAGGGGGAAATACATAGCCATCCAAGCCTCACTCAAAAGAATAGAAAAATCTAAAATGCAGTTTTTATATTCTCACCTCAAGAAGCTGGAACAGCAACAGAGGGACAGGCCTAATCCACGCACGAGGAAGCAGTTGACCAAAATTAGAGCTGAAATCAATCAAGCAGAAACCAGAAGTACAGTAGAGCAGATCAACAGGACTAGAAGCTGGTTCTTTGAGAGAATCAATAAAATTGACAGACCACTGGCAAGACTTATCCAAAAGAAAAGAGAAAGGACCCAGATTATTAAAATTATGAATGAAAAAGGAGAGGTCACGACGAACACCATTGAAATTGGAAGGATTATTAGAAATTTTTATCAACAGCTATATGCCAATAAACTAAGCAATCTGGAAGAGATGGAATCCTTCCTGGAAACCTATAAACTACCAAGATTGAAACCGGAAGAAATTGATTCCTTAAACAGGCCAATTAATTATGAAGAAATTGAGTCAGTGATAAACAACCTTCCAAATAACAAAACTCCAGGCCCGGACGGTTTTCCTGGGGAATTCTACCAAACATTCAAAGAAGAAATAATACCTATTCTCCTAAAGCTATTTCAAAAAATAGAAACAGAAGGAAAGCTACCAAACTCATTCTATGAGGCCAATATTACCTTGATCCCCAAACCAGGCAAAGACCCCATCAAAAAGGAGAATTACAGACCGATTTCCCTAATGAATATGGACGCCAAAATCCTCAACAAGATACTTGCTAATAGAATCCAACAGTACATTAAAAGGATTATCCATCACGATCAAGTGGGATTCATACCTGGGATGCAAGCGTGGTTCAATATTTGCAAATCAATCAGCGTGATACATCATATCAAGAAGAAAAGACTCAGGAACCATATGATCCTCTCAATCGATGCCGAAAAAGCATTTGACAAAATACAGCATCCTTTCCTGATTAAAACCCTTCAGAGTGTAGGAATAGAAGGTACATTTCTCAATCTCATAAAAGCCATCTATGAAAAGCCTACTGCAAATATTATTCTCAATGGGGAAAAGCTGGAAGCCTTTCCCTTAAGATCAGGAACTCGACAAGGATGCCCACTCTCGCCACTATTATTCAACATAGTACTAGAAGTCCTTGCAACAGCAATCAGACAACAAAAAGGGATCAAAGGTATTCAAATTGGCAAAGAAGAAGTCAAAATGTCTCTCTTTGCAGATGACATGATACTCAATATGGAAAACCCAAAAGAAGCCACTCCCAAACTATTAGAAGTTATAGAGCAATTCAGTAATGTGGCGGGATACAAAATCAATGCTCAGAAATCAGTTGCATTTCTATATACGAATAACAAGACCGAAGAAAGAGAAATTAGGGAATCCATCCCATTTACAATAGCACCAAAAACCATACGTTACCTTGGAATGAACTTAACAGGAGACGTAAAAGACCTATATTCTAGAAACTATAAATCACTCTTGAAAGACATTGAGGAAGATATAAAAAGATGGAAAAATATTCCATGCTCATGGATCGGAAGAATTAACATAGTTAAAATGTCCATGCTACCCAGAGCAATCTACACTTTCAATGCTATCCCGATCAAAATACTGTGGACATTTTTCAAAGAACTGGAACAAATAGTCCTTAAATTTGTATGGAAACAGAAAAGGCCCCGAATCTCCAAGGAACTGTTGAAAAGGAAAAACAAAGCTGGGGGCATCACAATGCCGGATTTCAAGCTGTACTACAAAGCTGTGATCACAAAGACAGCATGGTACTGACACAAAAACAGACGCATAGACCAATGGAACAGAATAGAGAACCCAGAAATGGACCCTCAGCTCTTTGGGCAACTAATATTTGATAAAGCAGGAAAAAACATCCGGTGGGAAAAAGACAGTCTCTTCAATCAATGGTGCTGGGAAAATTGTACCGCTACATGCAAAAGAATGAAACTCGACCACTCTCTCACACCATACACAAAAATAAACTCCAAATGGATGAAAGACCTCGATGTGAGACAGGAATCCATCAAAATTCTAGAGGAGAACATAGGCAGCAACCTCTACGACATCGGCCAAAGCAACCTTTTTCATGACACATCCCCAAAGGCAAGAGAAACAAAAAATAAAATGAACTTATGGGACTTCATCAAGATTAAAAGTTTCTGCACAGCCAAGGAAACAGTCAAAAAAACTAAGAGGCAGCCCACGGAATGGGCGAATATATTTGCAAATAACTCTACAGATAAAGGACTGGTATCCAAGATCTACAAAGAACTTCTCAAACTCAATACACGAGAAACAAATAAACAAATCAAAAAATGGGCAGAAGATATGAACAGACACTTTTCCAATGAAGACATACAAATGGCTAACAGACACATGAAAAAATGTTCAAAATCATTAGCCATCAGGGAAATTCAAATCAAAACCACACTGAGATACCACCTTACGCCAGTTAGAATGGCAAAAATAGACAAGGCAAGAAACAACATTGTTGGAGAGGATGTGGAGAAAGGGGATCCCTCCTACATTGTTGGTGGGAATGCAAGTTGGTACAGCCACTCTGGAAAACAGTGTGGAGGTCCCTTAAAAAGTTAAAAATTGAGCTACCCTATGATCTAGCCATTGCACTACTGGGTGTTTACCCCAAAGATACAGACGTAGTGAAGAGAAGGGCCATATACACCCCAATGTTCATAGCAGCAATGTCCACAATAGCTAAATCATGGAAGGAGCCGAGATGCCCTTCAACAGATGACTGGATTAAGAAGTTGTGGTCCATATATACAATGGAATATTACTCAACTATCAGAAAGAACGAGTTCTCAACATTTGCTGCAACATGGACGGCACTGGAGGAGATAATGCTAAGTGAAATAAGTCAAGCAGAGAAAGACAACTATCATATGATTTCTCTCATCTATGGAACATAAGAACTAGGATGATCAGTAGGGGAAGAAAGGGATAAAGAAAGGGGGGTAATCAGAAGGGGGAATGAAACATGAGAGACTATATACTATGAGAAACAAACTGAGGGCCTCAGAGGGGAGGGTGGTGGGGGAATCGGATAGACTGGTGATGGGTAGTAAGGAGGGCACGTATTGCATGGTGCACTGGGTGTTATACACAACTAATGAATCATCGAGCCTTACATCGGAAAGCGGGGATGTACTGTATGGTGACTAACATAATATAATAAAAAATCATATTAAAAAAAAAGGGGGGGTAAACAGAAGGGGGAATGAGCCGTGAGAGACTATGGACTCTGGGAAAAAAACTGAGGGCCTCAGAGGAGAGGGGGGTGGGGGAATGGGATAGGCTGGTGATGGATATTAAGGAG
Source organism: Ursus maritimus (assembly GCF_017311325.1). Classification (NCBI taxonomy): domain Eukaryota; kingdom Metazoa; phylum Chordata; class Mammalia; order Carnivora; family Ursidae; genus Ursus; species Ursus maritimus. Next base: position 81,398,275 of record NW_024426885.1, on the reverse strand, counting down.
GGCATGTATTGCATGGTGCACTGGATGTTATACACAAGTAATGAATCATGAATCTTTACATCAAAAACTAGGGATGTACTGTATGGTGACTAACATAATATAATAAAAAATATTATTAAATAAAAAAAAAAGAATTGGAGGCAGGTACACCTTGAGTGCTCACACTGGTCAAAGCCCACCTAGTCCTCTTCCTCTTATGTCACGCTTCCCCAAACACAGAAATTATATGGGCTGTACTTTGATTTCCACCCAGATATTTGGCCTGGTTCTTCTTTCCCCTTTCACGGGAGAAGCTGCATCTTGATTATTTTTCTGATGATAATTAGCTTCTTAAGAGTTGTCTTATCTTGGATCCTTAATGTCACAGGCTACTTGCCCTACTCCACCTCCATTTAGAAATGCTGGTACCAGGGCACCTGGGTCCAGGCTTAGTTAGTTAAGCATCCAACTCTTGATTTCTGCCCAGGTCATGATCTCAGGGTTGTGAGATCAAGCCCTGCATTGGGCTCCATGGTGAGCTTGGAGCATGCTTAAGATTCTCTCCCTCCCTCTGCCCCTCCCCCCACCCTCAATCACACGGTGCATGCATGCACATGCTTTCTCTCTCTCTCTAAAAGAAAGAAAAAAGAAGGATGGAGAAAGAAAGAAGAAAGAAAGAAAGAAAGAAAGAAAGAAAGAAAGAAAGAAAGAAAGAAAGAAAGAGAAGGAAGGAAGGAAGGAAGGAAGGAAGGAAGGAAGGAAGGAAGGAAGGAGGGAGGAAGGAAGGAAGGAAGGAAAAAAAGAAAGAAAGAAAGAAAGAAAGAAAGAAAGAAAGAAAGAAAGAAAGAAAGAAAGAAAGAAAGAGGGAAGGAGGGAGGGAGGAAGAAAGAAAGGGAGAAATGCTGGTACTGAGCATTGTCTGAATCTCATCTGACCATTCCACATACTCTGAGCTCTGTGTCCAGCCGTCCAGCTATCCGCAAGGTTGGGAGTCAATTACATTCCTTTCCTTGACAGCTCTCTATTCTTAAAGGGAATTTTCTGATTTCCTCCATCTTGTGTCCTGTCCTTCTGTCCAAATGCAATCATTCCCCCGAGAATTATACTACAAAACCAAATGTCACAACTGCCAAATGTTTACAAAGTCTTAAGCGTCTTCAGAGATTAGAGAATTATTCATTATAAAAAATGATGAAAGGTACTACTGAAACATGAAGCATGTGGTACAAATTTTAAATTTTGTGACAAGCAGAGATAGTAGAAAAGGGTATGTTAGTAGAAGAAATAGCCTTATTGAACCACATGGAGTACAAAAGTCTGTAACAACATGGCAAGAGGCCCAAAATGGAGTCACTTATGCTAAGTTCCATATCACTAAACTGAGACTTAACTTAAGGACAGTTTTGGCTCTCTCAGAAATGGACTCTTAAACCAGTCAGTCTTGGCACTAGTTAAGGTAATCTGCCTGATAAACCTCTGCCATTCCCTAACGGAAAGTAATCTTTCAATAACCAATCCACGTTTTTGCTTCCTGTAACTTCCTTGTTCCCACTCCCTTCTGCCTATGAAAGTCTTTCATATTATACAGCTCCTCAGAGCTCCTTTTTGTCTGCCAGATTGGAAATTGCCAAATTCATGAATTGTTGAATAAAACCAACAAGATCTTTAAATTTTACTCAGTTGAATTTTGGTTTTTTAGCAAGTCCAAATCACGTACCAAAAATAAATAACTTGGTTTGGTTTCTTTGCATGATATATAGGAGACACTAGTGGGAGACAAACCTAAAAGGGCAGATTAAAACCATACTGGGAAAAATCCTGACTATCAGACCAATGAGTTTGTACAAAATATTTTAGGGAATACAAATAAATGGGAAGTTTCTTTCTATCTTTCCTTCTCTCTTTTAGAGGTAGACATAGGAAGAATTAGAACAGAAAATATTAGAAGCCATATTTAGGGAGAGATTATAACAACACAAACAAGATGAAAGATTAAGTAACAGCCTGAATTAAAGTGTTGCTAGTGTAAGAAAAAAAAAATACTTAGTAAAAAATTAAGCGCAGAACAGAACTTGATATTTGACAGAGAATCTTCTCATTTAAAGAGACAGAGGGATGATTCCCCAACGTTCACCTTCCCTTTGGGGACTCTGTAATTACCACTCCCGTAGGTACAGTAGTCAATCAATATCATTGCTGTCCCTCTGTTCTCTGACTCAGGAGTACACACCTGAGTTTCCTTCTCCACAGACCGCTAGCATGGCAGAAACAAAGCTAGAACAATCAAGAAATGATTTACTGAAAACTAGTCTGCAAGTTGAGACAGGGTGTAAAGTCCGGAAAATGTGGCATGTAAAATATGACAGCATCTTCAGCTTGTGATCCACAGAAGAAGACCTAGCTTACAGGCTACTGAATCTTACTAGATTTCTGGTAATCACCAGAATTACACATCTGAACATAATCCAAGTCAAAGGAAGGATACAACCACTTAGCTATCTAAGCATTATCTTTCAGTTCTAGCTTACTGCTTAAGGACCTACTTCAATTCCTGGCTTACTTATACTAGGTATGAACTCATCCTGCTCACTCATTTGTCCGTTGTTTTATCTCTGACCTGTTTAGGATAACTATTTCAAAGCATAATTTCAACAAACCCAAACCACTGGTTTGCTAGTAAATGTTTAGCAGTAGGCTCTTTAGGAAGACAAAAACAAAAACAAAACTGGTTCATACTGCTTGCCAATTTCCATGGTGTAAATATCCTTACCACTTCCAATTTCAAGCTACCAATGTGAGGTCACTGAAGTAATGGATGGGAAGAGCCTGTGTGAGCAGGCTTCAGCTCAACTGCTATTTGTGTATAACAACAATAGTTAGTATTGGTAAGTTCTAACTAAATGTCAGGAAGAGTGCTGAGCAATCAACATACATTTTCTCCTTCACTCTTCCAACAGCTCTCTAAAATAAGTATTATTTTCATCATTGTTAAGTATAACAATGAGGATATTAAAGATCAAAGAAGTTGAATCTTTAAAACTCACAAAACCAGTAAATGGAAGAGCCAACATTTGAGGCTCATTCTGTCACTTGACTTCTGATGTGCACATCCCCCTCTTAATCAGCAAGTCCTAGCATTGACATCAACGTTTCTTACCCAAAAATCTCTCCTCCAATGCTTATGTTCTTATTTTTCTCTACTTTTCTTGTTCTCTTACAAAAGAGGAAGGATTAATATAGAGATTATTACCATAAGAAGTAATAAACAGTAAAATAATAGGTATAGTTATATAAATATTGCAGGTATAAACTCTGCATGAGTAGGCAATGGATTACATATGGTGATCAAAGGGACAATAGTAACTTGGTTTTTTATTCTGGGATGACTGGAAGAATGGAACAATCATTAAAGTTTTTGGAATCTGGAAAAGGCTTTGGTTAATGAGATGCCTATTTCAGGAATGCTGGTTTAGGAAAAGGAAGAGTCTAAAGGTTGGAGGGAAACGTATACTGTAGAATCCATTCTGGAAAGATAAATAAGTCTATTGGAATCAGGTTGGACAAAGTAGGCACAAGGCAATTAATTTCCATGACTTTAAGTTTCTCTACTTTCAAAACCCAAAGGTAGGAACTCTGCTCAAATTCACTCCTCAGAGAATAATAGGAAGATTAACATATTTTAATCAAGAAAGCTCTTATGCCCATCTCCAGGAACTGTTGGGGGAAGTTGGTGCCAACGGAAATGATAGTTTATCCCTCTCCATGAGGGACACAATCAGTTGTAACACCATTGTGGTTATCAAATCAATTCATTTCCTACATATTTCTTCACATTCCCTTTTTCTTTTTCACCATGATATTTGTAATGGACCTCTGAGTATGAAGGAAGGCTTTTTTTAAAAAAAACAAACAAACAACTATACACTTAGCATTATGGCTTTTCAGCAACCTTGCAAGACCTCATTATCACATGGAAAATTGTAATTCAGAATACAAAGAATGTGATACTTCTTGCTCTATTCACTTACATAAAATCTTTTTCATGTGGCCTTAATACCCAAGAATCTGAAAACTAAATTAATATTTGCTTCCCTCTATAAGGTTGAAACTTACCCCTTTGAAATAAATCTTAGCATACAAATTGTCTCATTTTATAGATCACATATGTTCTATTACTTATTTTGTCATATTTTCCATCCCCTCTTTATCAGGATGCAGACTTTGTCTTTCACACCTCTGTCTCAGCACAAATACATCATATATTTGACGGCCTGAAAAAAAGAACAATTGGATGAATGAAAGAATGTGGCAGGTCTGAGATCTTGGTTAGCTCTGAAAATAGGGCATTTGACCAGCTCCAGAATCTGGGCTCCATCTTGCCTCAAAATTGGAGTCTTGGGTGATTTCTAATTTTGTATATTCTATGCATATGATTTGATATCTGCTCCAACACCAGATATTTTTCTGATTCCTTACATCATGTCCCTATTCCTCGGTGCTGGTCTTCTATTTAGTAAGGACTGCCCAGAAGCAAAACTTGGGCCATGCTGACATTTTGGGTTATGTGTTCTCAGCTGGGCTGTATGTTTCCTGAAGGTAAAAAGAGTGTCCTTTTCCAACTCACAGTTGCGCGTGCAATGGATGTTCTGAGACTTCAGTCAAGGTCTTTCTTTAAAGGCTTCATGTCTGAAATGTTGGAGGCATTTTTGTATTCTGCCTAGCATTTCTCTTTTCTTTTTCCCATAATATTTGGTTTGATTTATAAGGTAGTTCCATTAGATATTTGACCTTTGCTTAACAATTTCAGGAGAGGATAGGCAGACCGGAGGCCAATAAATATTATTTTTAACAGATTCTATTATTTATATTCAATATTAATACCTTATCTACCTAATATTTGCAGTAAAAAATCTGAAAATTGTGGAACTCAACTCATTGAACGTTGAAATAATTAATTGTTCTACCACTATCATATCTTCTAACAGCAAATGGCTACTTTTCTAATGTTTCTACATGGGTAAAGAAAAGCACTTATTTTGTGTACATAAATAGTGATAATTTGCAAAACAAGTACCCAAAAGCAGTGTAAAGGGAGAATCTTGTAGCAGATTTTAACTGAGGCACTTTCTTCTTTTTGTGGCAAGGAGTCTTACATCAAAATCACTAAGAAAAGATAATAATTTAGTTCCTAATTATAGCATTAAATATAGCATAGTTTATTTTCTGTTAGAAAGCATGTAATTCAAATTAAAAATAAAATATAATTTTACCTTCTGTTACCATTTTATCCTGTGCATTTAGAGTTATTAAAAGGCACTCTCACTACACTGATTTCCCTCAAAGTAACTTCTAACAGTTAACAACAAAAACAAATAAAGGTTTTATCTTAATCTTCCTTTATATGGTAATTATTTGAATATATTTTAGGAGAAGTCATGCCACCCACAAGATACTTAAAGGAGTAAACTCTTAGTACAATTGAATTAGCCTGTATTTTGGTTGTAATTGAGAATGAAATTGATCCCATTTTATCCTCTGGAAATTTGTAAAATAAATTTGATTGGAGGTCACGACTCTTCAAGACATCTTTATTTTTTAAGATGTAAGAACAAAGCCAAATCTCCCTATGAAAATCATACATTGTACTAAGTTTTCTAGACAATGCCTCACATAACTACTTTGGAATTTTCCTGTCTATAGGTTGCTTATGATTATTTATGAGTTTTTATGCTCATATTCAGATAAGTGTTATATCATTAATCAATTTTTTTCAAGAAAAGCAATGTATTTTAGCATCTTTTGGGTGGTTGTTACATTTATTAATTGTTGAAAATCCCAAATCCCACCTTGAGCATTCTCAAAGGAAACATCTGTGATGTTTAGTTGAGGAGGTTCTAAACATATCACATTCCCAACCTCACCCATCCTAATTTGATTTACTACAAGATTCTTAACCCAAGGTCCAAGAACTAGATGTCAGTAAGTTCGTGAATATGGATGGGTTATTTTCACTGACCTGCAACCAAAATTTATCATTTCCGTCAGTAGTAAATTAGTCAACAAAGTGCAGTAGCAATAGCAGTGAATGTGAATTTGTCACAGATAGAAGCACATAAAATTAACATGTACACTCAACACCTTGCATTTATGTTGAACAGATCCACAACTAGATCTTTGATGTACAAAACGGTTCCATTAATGAATTTATAAGCGCATGTATTATTATATCCCAAATTTATTTACATATGTATATGCATGCATGTATAGACAATCCTGAGATCATGACCTGAGCAGAAATCAAGATGCTTAACTGACTGAGCTGCCTAGGTGCCCCACCCTGATAGTGAGATTTTTAACAAAAACATTTTTTAAATGAGGTGCTATGTGCAGTCATAAGACCCATGAAACAGCATTAAGTGAGAATCAACTTGCTGTCAGAAAATTTTGAATAGACAAATCAGCCTCATCTCTCAGGGTATGCAGTAGTGACTTTCAAGGTAGCATATTTACCCATGAGGTTAGTATCGTAACTTAACTTCTTTATGAACAGAACCTCCTTTATTACTATAGTCATCCACAATGTTAAGCACACACAATCATCCTCAAATCAGTCAGCTTAAAATCCATTTGAAAATTCTAACCCCCCAAAAAAGTTGTATTTAGAGGGAAGATGCGTGCAATGGGAAAAAAAATAATTAACCAGCGTATTTGAAAAGCTCGTCTAAAAACATTTGGCTAAGAGATAGAGCCTTCATTTCCAGGAGTGAGGAACTTTGGATCAGGACTTAGGTTTGGGATAGAGTCCAGGTGTATCTGACTCATTATGAAAAAAATACAAGTCATTTAAAAAATATTTTCACCTCTGTTCACTTCCCTATATTGGAAATGATACTGATTTTTTGCTTAGGATTATCATGTGCCCTGATAGTGAAAACAAAACAAAAGCATATTTAAAATAAAGTACTATGAAAATTTTAATAATAATTTGCAGAAATGAATTTGTCTGAGAAAGAATAAAAAAATCAATATAGGTTTATATTGTTACTTATATTAAATATAAGTAAAGGTAATTTATCTCTTAAAATTGGAAGAATGCTTAATAGAAAAATAAAATTTAAATATAAAACTTTACATGTATAAAATAATCCCTTAATTATAAAGTTTATTTAAAATTATTGTTTCTTTAATATCTTTCAATAGTGGAACGAATATAATAACATAGAGTACAAGCTTCCCTAAAATTTTAATGTCACAATTCAACAAAGACTATCAACTATATGAAATACATTGTTCAATGGCTGGGGAAACACATCGATATAGTTGTTGTTCTCAATTAACTTGCAATGGATATTGTAGAGTAAAATTATTTTTTATTATTATCTGGATCTCAGTTTTCTAGTTGGAACAAAGCATATGCAAAACTGAGACAAAGTTTTAATGACAGATTATACTGTTGTTAATGTGACAGGGCATGGACAAATGTTTAAATTAACACCATTTACTAAATATTGTTTTCTTGTCAAGTGCTGTGTTATATACCCTAGGAAATAAAGCATAACTCCTGCCCGGTGGGTCTCACAAGATGTTGAAGAAACTAGATAAATAATAAAACAGAAAGGGGAGAAAGCAAAATATTTCAGACCTTTCCTGGAATTACTAGTAGATGACTGCAGGGTCACAGGCTGACCGTATTCGGTTCCATAGGATCAGGATTCGTCCCTCGCCCCAGAAGTATGGCGCTGTCGTCACTCTACACCACAAGTCTCCTCCTCGGCATGCTGCAAAGGCACACTCGTGTCACACGGGTTTTTTGGCAGTGAATTTATTCCATGACTCTAATGAGTCTCTTGTATTAGGTTATATTTAGCTCCAACACTTGTTCAAATTCCACAGAGATCAATTAAAATTTCTTTTTGTGAAAGGGAAAAACTATACTTCTATTTCTATAATTACCCTTCTTACCATACAGGAATAGAGTAATAAATACCAAAGACAATGGACTGTGCTACCTGATTTTAAGACATATATTTATGAAAACGTTGATTTGTTATATGATAGAGACATGCTGCCAGACACTGAACACACCATCAACAACAACAGAAAGAACAGCCCTCCTTGGTTAGAGCCACAGGTTTTTTTAAATGACACATACAAAAGTAAATGACATTTGGATAATGTATTTTATACTTAAATTTTTTTTATTTTTATACTTAAGAAGTAAAGGTGGAATAGGGGAACTAATGCATTGAGTGTATACTTAATGAGTCAGGCACTTTAGTATGCATCATTTCATTTGATCCTCACAACAATATTTTCATAATTTAGGTGAAACACTGAAGTTATAAAAGTTCACCATGACATTAGTGAAAGAACAAATATATGCTGAATATAGCTGAATATAAGATGTTAAAATAACTCTATGTCACCTCTAAATTTTTCCACAGAAATACCATTCTGCAAAATAAGGATTCCGTAGAATGTTGATAAAATTCATCAATAACAAAGAAAAATGATAAGTGTGAGAAACCGAGTTTTCCTAGCTATAGTTATGCTAATGTGCATTTTGAACAATCAAGAATGAATTGCAATATAGATTTCTCAAAATATTTAGCCTACGTCTGTTTTCATGACTCCTTGCAGATATATTGTGTTAGAGTATGTGCTATGGGAAGCTTTCCATGGGAGCTATAAACAGAAATGTGGGGATGATGTATGAAGAGGGACAGGAAGGAGATGTGCCAAGAACTATCTTAGGGCTTCCTGTAGGTGGACAATCTTTAAGGAAAGTGATTACTGTGGGCCAGAGGAAGAGGTAATGAATTCTAAAACTAGAAGTAGTGGCCCAAGTCCTCCTGCTGCTCCGGATTTTGCCCAACCCAACAGCAGAAGCAGATACTTCACTAAACGACCTCCACTTACAGCTACAGTGAAATTACTGGGATCAGGCATACCCTTTTGCCACACACACATGAAGCCAGAAAACTAGACATAATATATGAAAAATATCATTACCAGGCCGAGGACATGAGACAGGAATGATAGGATCCCCAAGAGAAAAGAAACCAATGAGGTTACCCTTTGTCTTAATCTGTTCAAGCTTCCATTAACAAAATACAAAAGAATGGGTGGTTTAGCCACCAATAATTAGCTTTCTCACAGTTCTGGAGGCTAGAAGTACCAGATCAAGGTGCCCACTGATGTGGTTCTTGATGAGGACCCTCTTACTGGTTTGCAGATGGTTGCCTTCTCGCTGCGTCCTCACATATCAGAAAGAGAGACATCTCTCGTGTCTCTTCTTATAAGGACCTTATATTGAGTCAAGACCACCCTTATGACCTAGTTTAACCGTAATTACCTCTAAATAGGCCCTATTTCCAAATACAGTCACATTGGGGGTTGGGGCCTCAACATTTGAATTTGAAGGGAACATAAACTTTCAGTCTGTAATCCTGCCATCAGTCTACCTTTCTTCCTATAGGTATTTCTTAGATTGTGATAGAGGACTGCTGTTGGCTTGGTAGGACACATGAATGTACCTTTCTCATCTCTGATTGCAAGGGTAGTAAAGGCCCCAGGTCTGTCCTCAGAAATCTGTTGGTGCATTTGCACAGAGGCAACACTTCTCAAGGGTTGTTTTAGTTAATAACTGAGCATGCCGGGAATATTAAGGCAGATCTATTCTGGAAAGTGCAGAGCAAGAAATAAGAAGTTAAAATAGAGTAGATATACAGTACAATACTGTGAAAAAATCAACAGAGAAATTAAATAGGATTAAGTATACACATACAGATATACATAAATACATACATATGTATATCTTAACAAGAAATACATATATGTATATATAATTTAAAACATACATGAGACACAGAGGAACAAAATAAACTTGAAATATATATATATTAAATATGTATTATATATATAAACAAATAGCAAAATAGGAGACATAATTCCAACCATACAGATATTACATTAAATGGGAATGGACTAAACACTCTAATCAAAAAACAGAGATGATCAGACTGGAATAAAAAACAATACACAGAAACATATTGGTTCAACAAGGTCTCAGGATAAAAGATCAATATGAAAATGGATTTTATTTCTGTATACTAGCAATACACAATAAGAGATTGAAACTAAAGAGTAGTAACTTTTAAAATGGCATCAAAAAATATGAAATACTTTCAGTTAGATCTGATGAAAGATCTCTCAACTGAAAACTATAAATCATTTCAGAAAGAAATTAAGGAATACATAAATAAATGAAGAATTACACCCCATCTATGGGTCAGAAGAATCAATATTGTTAAAATAACAAGGCTCAAATTGATCTACAGATATGGTATGATCATAATCATGATGAATGAGGGCACTTTTATTTTTTTATTTTTTTAAATTTTTATTTAAATTCAACTTAGTTTATAGTGTATTATTAGTTTCAGGGGTAGAATTTAGTGACTCATCAGTTGCATGTAATACCCAGTGCTTATTACATCAAGTGCCCTCCTTAATGTCCATCACCCAGTTACTCCATCCCCTACCCACCTCCCCTCCAGCAACCCTCAGTTTCCTATAGTTAAGAATCTCTTATAGTTTGCCTCCCTCTCTGTTTTTATCTTATTTTTCCTTCCATTCCCCTATGTTCATCTATTTTGTTTCTGAATTTCCACATATGAATGAAATATGGTATTTGTCTTTCTCTGACTGACTTACTTCACTTAGCACAATACCCTCTAGTTCCATCCACATCGTGACAGACAGCAAGATTACATTCTTTCTGATGGCTGAGTCATATTCCATTGTATATATATACCACCTCTTCTTTATCCATTCATCTTCTGATGGACATCTGGGCTCTTTCCAAGTTTTGGCTATTGTAGGCATTGCTGCTACAAACATTGGGGAGCATTTGAATCACTATTATTTTATCCTTTGGATAAATACCTAGAAGTGCAATTGCTGGGTCATAGGGTAGCTCTATTTTTAACTTTTTGAGGAACCTCCATACTGTTTTCCACAGCAGCTGAACCAGTTTGCATTCCCACCAACAGTGTAAGACGGTTCCCCTTTCTCTGCATCCTCATCAATATCTGTTGTTTCCTGACTTGTGAATTTTAGCCATTTTGACCAGTGTGAGGTGGTATCTCATTGTGATTTTGATTTGTGTTTCCCTGATGCTGAGTGATGTTGAGCATTTTTTCATATGTGTGTTAGCCATTTGTATGTCTTCTTTAGAGAAATGTCTGTTCATGTCTTCTGCCCATTTCTTGACTGGGTTTTTTTGGGTTTTTTTGGGTGTTGAGTTTGATAAGTTCTTTATAGATTTTGGATACCAGCCCTTTATCTGATACGTCATTTTTGAACATCTTTGCCCATTCCGTTGGTTGTCTTTTGGTTTTGTTGACTCTTTCCTTTGCTGTGCAAAAACTTTTTATTTTGATGAAGTCCCAATAGTTCATTTTTGCTTTTGCTTCCCTTGCCTTTGGAGACATATCTAGCAAGAAGTTGCTGTGGCTGAGGTGAAAGAGGTTGCTGCTCCTCTAGGATTTTGATGGATTCCTGTCTCACATTTAGGTCTTTCATCCATTTTGAGTTTATTTTTGTGTATGGTGTAAGGAAGTGGTCCAGTTTCATTCTTCTGCGTGTGGCTGTCCAATTTCCCCAACACCATTTGTTGAAGAGACTGTTTTTTTTTCCGTTCGGTATTCTTTCCTGCTTTAGTGAAGATTAGTTGACCATAGAGTTGGGCATCCATTTCTGGGTTCTCTATTCTGTTCCATGGATCTATGTGTCTGTTTTTAAGCCAGTACCATACTGTCTTGATGATTACAGCTTTGTAACACAGCTTTGAGTCCATAATTGTGATGCTACCAGCTTTGGTTTTCTTTTTCAACATTATTTTGGCTATTTGGGGTGTTTTCTGGTTCCATACAAATTTTAGGATTGTTTTTTACAGCTCTGTTAAAATGCTAACGGTATTTTGATAGGGGTTGCATTGAATGTGTAGATCGCTTTGAGTAGCATAAACATTTTAACAATATTTGTTCTTCCAATCCATGAGCGTGGAATGTTTTTCCATTTCTTTGTGTCTTTCTCAATTTCTTTCATAACTTTTCTATAGTTTTCAGAGTACAGGTCTTTTCCCTTTTTGGTTAGGTTTATTCCTAAGTATTGTATGGTTTTTGGTGCAATTGTAAATGGGGTTGATTCCTTGATTTCTCTCTCTGCTGCTTCATTATTAGTGTATAGTAATACAACTGATGGGCACCTGGGTGACTTAGTCTGTTAAGCATCTGCCTTCAGCTCAGGTCATGATCCCAGGGTCCTGGGATTGAGTCCCACATTGGGGTCACCACTCCATGGGGAGTCTGCTTCTCCCTCTGACCCTCCTCCCATTTGTTCTCTCAATCTCTCTCTCAAATAAATATATAAAATCTTTTTCTAAAAAAAGAAATGCAACTGACTTCTGTGCATTGATTTTATATCCTGTGACTTTGCTGAATTCCTGTATCAGTTCTACCATTTTTTTTGGTAGAGTATTTTGGGCTTACTACATAGAGTATCATGTCATGAGAGCAGGAATTTTTAAAGCAGTTGACAAGTTGTTTCTAAAATTCTTTTTTAAAAAGATTTATTTATTTATTTTAGAAAGAGAGAAAAAGAGAGAGAGAGCAGGGGAAGGGGCAGAAAGAGAGGGAGAAAATCCTCAAGCAGACTGCCCACCAAGCATAGAGCTCAATGAGGGACTCAATCCCAGGACCCTGAGATCATTACCTTAGCTGAAAACCAAGGGTCAGATGCCTAACCGCCTGAGCCACCCAGGCACCCCTCTAAAATTCTTATGGAAATACAAAGGACCCAGAAAGCCAGAACAAGTTAGAAATTATTTTAAATTTAATCACTAAGACAGTGTGGTATAGGCTTTGAGCTAGACAAACATATCAATGGGTTAGAAAAAGAGTATAGAAACAGACAGAACATAGATGGTCTACTCATTTTTGACAAAGGTTCACACACAATTCAATGGAGAAAGACTAGTCTTTTCAACAAAAGATACTGGATCCATTAAAAATGTAACTTTAATCCATATTTCACAATGTATATAAAAAATTAACTTAAATTGGATCACAGACCTAAATGTAAAACTAAAACAAATTGCTAAAGGAAAATTTAGAAGAAAGTCTTTGTAACCTTGGGTCTGCCAAAAATTTCCTAGATCAACATCAAAAACACAACCAATAAAAAGAAAACTTCATAAATTGGACTTTACCAAATTAAGAAATTCTTCTCTTCCAAAGGTTATGAAAAGAAAAGCCATGGATTGGGAGTAAATATTTGCACAATCATTTACTTGATAAAGGACTTGAACCCAGTACATATAAAAAGCCTTCAGAATTCCATAATGAGAAAACAAACCAATAAAAATTAGTCAGGGGGAGGGAGGGAGGATTTGAACAGCTATTTCACCAAAAAAATGATGGCACATTAGCACATTAAAAAGGCCCTCAATATCATTAGTCATTAAGGGAATGAAAATTAAAATCACAAAAAGAGATCACAATGCACCTTGTAGTACATTAATACAACTGAATTATTATTTGATTTGGAGAACAAAGGCAAAAGAAGTGTAGGGGAAAAAATTACATGGACAAGTACTTGAGACAAGGAGGGTGGGTGACCTTCCTCCAGGAACTCAACTTCCTCAATGTGAATACTTTGCTAGAGGCAAAAGGCAAATTTAGCTAAACATTAGCCCGACCTCCAGGACCCAGTAAGTCTTCTTTAACATATAAAATTCCTTTGGAGGATGCCTGGGTGGCTCAGTGGGTTAATGTCCACCTTTGGCTAGGGTCATGATCTCGGGGTCCTGGGATTGAGCCCCGCATCTGGCTCCCTGCTTAGCGGGAGTCTGCTTATCACCTCTCCCTTTGCCCCTCTCCTGTGCTCATGCTCTCTCTCTCTCTCTCTCTCTCAAAATAAATAAAAACTTAGTTTAAAAATTCCTTTGGAAACTTCCTTTAGCTCTAACCCCCCACACGTGATTATTATTAGCAATCATCCTCCAAGCATATGACCCACTGATATATACCTGAAGGGTCTCATGACTAAGGTTTTACCAGGCAGTAGTAAGTGACCTTTTCCTAACAATAGCTGCCCCTCAAGGTCCTAGAAACCTTGCTTTCGAATTCCTTAAAGACTTAAACTATCCCTAACCTCCTCCCAACTTGAAAGTATATGATCAGTCACTCCTCACAATCCCAGTGCAGCTCTGTCTGCCCATGGGTCCTGTCCCCATGCTTTAATAAAACCACCTTTTTTTGCACTGAAGACAACTCAAGAATTCTTTCTTGACCGTTCACTCCTGAACCCCAACACTTCACATGGTTATTCAGCAGTGAAAAGAATAAACTATTGATGAATCTCAAAATAACTATTTGGAGTCTTAAGTTACAAAAAATACAGTTCATACTATATGATTCCATTTATATAAGATTCCATTTTCATTCTAATTTTTTAATTATTATTAAGTAAACTCTACCTCCAATGTGGCGCTTGAACTCACAACCCCGAGATCAAGAGTTGCATGCTCTACTGACTGAGGCAGCAAAGTGCCCCTCCATTTTCATTCTAACAAATGGACACTAATTTATCATAACACAGAGCAGATCAATGGTTGCCTCAGAACAGGACACAGAGGAAAGGGAACAGAAGATCCAGTTTATTGAATGTCAATTATACCTTATGAAAGCTGTTGAAAATAAACATAGTATTTCTTCTACCATCTTAAAAGAATAAGCAGTCTAGCATTGGTTAGAGATAAATCATCGGCTAGAGGTGAATCTGTGAAATTCTAGAAATAGCGAAGTTCATGAGTTAACTGTAGAATTGAGTGACATTTGTAACAATGTAGGAAAAATGAATTAGTCACCATAAATCAATAATCTAGTGAAAAAAAGGTAAGGTTGTAGTGACCTACAGCAGATTATAGACTTTGTGCAATTAGTGCTGGCTCCACCACTTACTAGTACTGTGACTTTTGAAAAGTCACATTGTCAAAGAACAAAACAAGTAGAAATTTAATGTAACCTTGACCTCTAACTAACAATATCCCTAAAAATTAGCTCAAAAGGATCATAGATTTATACATAAAAGCAAAGACGATGAAATTTCTAGAAGAAAATAAAGGGGAAAATCTAGTCATTTCTGATGGTTGAAACAGCTCGTCAGAGACAAGGAAGAGTCTCATATTCTTCAGGAGCTTCCCGAAAAGGTAATCTCCCTGCCAGGCCTGAAAATGATTGGTTATGAACCAGATATAACATATCTTCAGTTTTCATCTATGAAGAACAGAATAGTTGTTTTAACCAGTCTCAGAGAAGAATATCATGAAGAAATAATACTTACTCCTCCTACTCAAAATTCAAACAAAAGATTATACATCTCACTCATTCTTGTGTTTTCAGTCTTAGTTTCTCATGCCAAGCCTGAGGCTTGCCTACATTTCTTTTTCCTTCTTAAATTGACTTGGTGCTCTAGGAAGAACATTGTCTTTGAAGTCATACAGAATTGTGTTCAAATACCACCTATAGCATTTATTAGCTGGGCTACCAGAAGCAATTCTTTTAAACATTCTGTGCCCCTATCTTGTCAAAAAGGAAAAATAGGGTGGGGTGGGTGGAGAATACTTTCTACCATGTACAGTGAATGAGAAAACATGGAGACAGTGTGTGTCTGACTGCAGTCATTTTAAAAACGTAGACTTCTTTAAAAAAAATAAAATAAGATAAAAAGTTAGTCTCCTTTCTTATTTTGAATATCAAACCTAATATTTTGTTTGTGTCCCTAGCCAGCCTAGCTTTTCTTCAATCCTTCAAGAACCATTCAGGTTAAAAATTTATTTTAGCACTACCCTAAGTAAACCATTGTTATAGATAATGCTAGCATTTTTACTGTCCCTTTGTATTATCTTTGACCTTTCTGGGTTTTTGTTTTTCAGAATTCATAACATCAGGACGGTGAAAATGGCCCATTTTGTCTTATTTATGTTAATAGGAACAACCAATGACACAGAAACAATTGAAACAGTAAGTAGCAACCCATCACATTCCTTTTTACAACCTCCTTCCAAAGCAGACCACTTATGGAGAAGGGAACAAGTAAAAATTTAACAAATGTCTCTCCTTTCCATTCCTCTCTTCTTTTCCCCAGCTCCCTGCTGACCCTCTGTTAAACCTGTAAATTTTTATAAAAGCAATCAGACACTTTTAGCAAAAGAAGGAAAAAAGGTAGTATTTGAATTATCAACAATGGGAAATGAGTTTTTAATAATTAAGAGCAACCTGTTTTTCAGGAATCAGTACAAGACCATCTTGTGATGTATCTGTGACCATACTTCCTTAGCCAAAACACCTTCACAACTATTACCTCCCACAGCAGCATCAAAAACTCTTTGAGTCGAAAGAAAGAAAGGCTGATGGTATTTTTCCTCTCATAAGCAGGAGTTACTATCATTGTTCAAGGTCAACGTAACAGAAAAGAAAGTAGAAATTGAGAGGAAAGAATGTGAGGAGCTCTTACGAGAAGAGAAAAAATGTTGAAGAGGCTTGTACAAAAGTGGCAAATTTGTATTATCTTTCACAGAAAAGATAAAAAATATTTAAAAAATCATATAATTTAAAGATTTTTTAAACTAATTATGATTATTCTGATTACTAACTTTCCAAGAGGGGGAATAACAACATAACAGGTTAATTTCCTATTGATGTGTAACATTCATATTATCTTGATAACACGAAAGCATAAAAGTTCATATTTTATATTTATATTTTATATTTTCATGACAGAAGATGTTTTCAAATACTACAGACTTTCTACCTTTAAAATGTACTGGGGTGCCTGGCTGGCTCAGTCAGTGGAGCATGGGACTCTTGATCTCAGAGTTGTGAGTTCAGGTCCCATGCTGGGTGTGAAGCCTACTTAAAACAATAAAATAAATAAAATAAATTGTGATTATTTACAAAAATTCTATTAGTTTCCCATATCTCTGAGCACAGATATCTAGTATCTGATATATCTATTGAATGCTTACTACATAATAGGCTCTCTGCTAAGTAATTTACAGAGATTATTTTATTTCTCACAACAGTTTCAAGTGATTTTTATTATCGTCTTTATTTTGCACTTGTGAAAACTGACACTTAAAGGAGATGGCCCTCCAGTATCACTCTGTCACTAACTAGTGAAGTTTACATTTTAAAATGATGCTTGTCTGGCTACCAAGTTCAAGGCATTGACCTAATGTCTCCATGAAAAGCTGCTTTATTTACCTTCTTCTTTACCTTCATTTATGTTAGCCCTGCGATACTAATTTTTTTTTTTTGAGAGAGAGAGAGAGAGGTAGAGAGCACAAGCATTGGGGGAAGAGGACAAAGGGAGAGAGAGCATCTTAAGCAGACTCCACACCCAGCATGGAGCCCAATATGGACTCATCCCCACCACCCTGAGATCATGATCTGAACTGAAATCAAAAGTCAGACGCTGAACTGACTGAGCCACTCAGGTGTCCCCGTAGTGACTATTTCTTAAGTCATGTTCCTTCTTTGCAAATTGAAATATAAAACTGTAATTTCACTCTTCTGAAACCATGATAATAAAAACTACTTTTCTAGGACTTCACAGTTTATAAATTTCATATTTAAAGGAATAATTTTGAAAAGGTAAAATAATGACTCACACAAATTTGAAATGTACACGTCAAATATTAACGCATTAATGTGGGGACCAGTAAGATGTTACAAGGGTTTCAAAGGGGACTCCAAAGAGCATGCAAGTATTTAGGCAGAGAAAATTACTGACATAAATTCTCCTATACATGCAAAACTGGCCAATACCCGCAAGACAAAAATCAACCCTATCTCCAAGGAACTTTGTATTCCTGTGGGCAGATCATTTGTATTAATACCAGTATTTGACAATTTACAGAAGAGCTCAAAGACAGTGAAAGGCACAGAGATTCAATAGGATCATAAACTCAATGCTTCGTATTATTTTTTATTTTTTTAAGATTTTATTTATTTATTAGAGAGAGAGAGAGGGCTCACAAGTAGGGGGAGCAGCAGAGGGAGAGGGAGAAGCAGAAACAGGCTCCCCACTGAGCAGGGAGCCTGATGCAGGGGCTCTGCGATCATGGCCTGAGCCAAAGGCAGATGCCTAATGACTAAGTCACCCAGGTGCTCCAACGCTTAGTTTTATTTTAAAGACACCCAGTAATCTTTTCATCCATTTCAGTCTTTCACACTTTTCCCCTAAATTCTCTAATTTTACCCAATTCAGAAGACTGAAGTTTTAAAAACGAAAAAACAGGAGGGGTTGACTGACTTGACAGAGATCACCAGAGCCAACAATCCAACAGTGTTAACTTAGAGGAATCATCACAAATATGTACTTCCTTTCCCTCCAAAATCTCACTAACTTACAGTGCAGAAATGAAAAGAAAAAAAAAGCAACCTTCTTCAAAAATAAAGAGAAGGTCAGGGCAGAAAAGTTGGACCATGGGCATCCTAGAAAGAGTAGTGTACAAGCCCCCTAGCCCTTGCTTCCCACAGGAGATCCATCCATCCTTTAATTTTTATAGAAATTTAACCAGAAAAGCTCTGGGCTCAGTAACATCAAAAGCACTTGATGGAAGAGGGTTAGCATAGAAATAAAAACAGGATGATTAAGTGAAAGATGCCCTAGTGAAAGGTGAGAATTTTTGCACCTTCTCAGTCTCCAGGATATGACTTAGGACCTGAGGTCTGAGGATTCTTCTCTCAAGACACTGAAAATTTCCAAAGAAATGACCTTCATTTCCTGAGATCGCAGATCTGCCAAGTTATTGCCTAATAAGCAAGAGATGCATAGGGTAGCAAGTGTTGGGGAGAACAAACTTTCCCTCCACTCTGTTATGTTCTTTTCTGGGAACCTGCAAATTAAACTAATAAAGGTTAGATCTACAAGAGACATGTGACTCAAAGAGGAGATTCGAATTTGGGACTTAGATACCAACTCAATAGGGGATAACGAGGAGCAGAGGGGTACTTCCAGGAGAACAAATGACATATTTGCAGGAGGGATAAAGGGTATTTATGGAAAAACAAATGAATTTTTGAAATAAAATGGACCATTATGAGAATAGAAGGGATATGTGATGTTTTGTGACACTGTGCGTGCTGCTGACTGCTCTTCTCTGAGAAGAGAAGATGTGAATTGCTCTGGGGAAGGAATTTAGGACAACAGTTCTTTCTGGAGGCTCTGCATGTAGGCAGCTAGGGATTTCAGCAACTCAAATGCCTCTAGCTCAAAATAAATTTAATGCCACAATGACTTACTGAGGACCCCTTCATAAGCCTTCCCCACACCCTACCCTTAGAGCAATGGAAATTAGGTACTACTTAACAATAGCAACAACAGCAAAAACCTACAAAGTACATAAAAATTAGCACTTCTGTGTGACTTATGGACAGTTTCACACATGAATAATTTAATGTCTGTGTTTTGAGATGAGATAAATCATTAAATAGCCTGACAAAGGAAAAACAAGAGAAAGATCTATTCAATGTATTTATATTTTGGAAAGGGCTATTTCTTTTCTGGTTCAGTATGACATAAAGGGCATAAAATTGCCTTAGCAAGAAAATGCCTTTGGCTACAAACTTGAGGGAAGGATAAGGAAAGGAAAGACATTAAGAAATGATAATGTTTTAAGATGTTATATTAGTTATGCTTTCATAGCTTTTTGATCCTGGAATGTCACAAGACTACTTGAGCGATTATATCATGAATCACCTGTCAGTTAGAAGCAGCAAAATAGAGACATGGCATACTAGAGATGGACAAAATCTTAAGCATCATTTATTCCAACGGCTTCATTTCACAGGAAAGCAAACCAAATTCCAATGAGGCTACAAAGAGTCCCGTAAGAGTTCAAAGCATGCTCATATTTCCACCTACTTTGACTAGCCCGTATCGGTATTTAAGAGGTAGAAAAACACAAATCTGTCTCCATTAATTACAGATTAGGAAACCAAAACACAGATATTAAAAAACTTCTTTAGAACCATACACATTTTAATGTCTTGGTTTCTGACGTAGGACATTTACCATTACACCATGCTGGCATGTCTTAACTGATTAAAAATGAGATTGAAAAAGTTTTGGTTTTTATCAAAATAAACCAGGTAATCTCTAGTTGATGTGGTCACCAGTGAACTGGAAGTTCTAAATTACCAAAAATGTTAGATTTTTCTTAGAATTCGCTTTAAGCAATCTATAATGTGACTGGTTTTGAATGTCCTCAATATCATCATGCAATGCATGTTATTTTTTACATTTTAATCTGGAATACCATACATTTAGGATTTTCTTTCTTTATGAAGATCAATGCAATATGTTAATTTATACATTTTCAAATTTTCTGTGCAAAATTAAACAGCAATAAATTCATGCCCATTTTATATTTGTAAAAACTAGAATTTTACATAGCCGTTATTCCCTTTCAACACTTATGACCAAAGAAATTGGTGTTTTCATTATATTTTCACACATCAAAATCCTTGGAATCCTTATTCCTGTTCATTTTCAGATTTTCTTACATATTTCATATCAAACTGATTCTTTTATCCAGAAATTTATATCTTTACGTTTTTTGGAAGTTTTTATATACTCCAAAGTATCTTATTATATGTCAACGACACTCAATTTTATATGTTGTTCTTTGATATATTCTGACATATGTTCATGAACTTTTACCATCGCATTTGTCTTATACATTTCAATAGCGTCATATGATCTAAATTTTGTGTTTTGTCAAATTAATAATTCTTTTAAAATATTATGCTAATTTTGATCAGGATTGTAATAAAGATGCAGAGGAATCTGGGAACAGTTGAAACATTTCAAATGTTTCTCCTTTCCATTAAGTAAAATATATCTCCCCATGTAACTGTCTTCTCTGTTTCTAAGAAACTCATGTTATTTCACACTTATATACATCCCCAAGCAACGTTAATTATTCAGTATTTATTCATTTTTATTAAGGAGAAAGCACTTTTGGTTGTAACTTATACCTGGTGATCAAAGGAATAAGGGAACATCAGGAATATATTTTTTTCCTATTTTATACTTACATGTATAATATACTTAATTATTTCATTATCACTTTCTTTGGGGAAGAAGTATAGTGATCAATATCTTAGGCTTAGGGGGCAAAAGCCCACACACATGCCCAGCTGTTCATTGCTACTGAATCCCCATGGTGTGACACCCTGCCTATTATTAGAAATTATAAATATTGGATGTGTATCACCTTTCCTCAGTTCAATATCTTCAATAAAAATCAGGACAGTGCTACTCAGTATGCTGTCTTTAGTGACTGAGCTATTTTCATTTAACTTCATGTATTTGAGAGTCATCCATGTTGCTTTGTGTACACATTTGTTTATCCTTCCTGTGATCTAATATTTTATTGTCTTATGGATATATTATAATTTATTTATCCATTCTAATGCAGATGGATTACTTGGTAGTTTTTGGCATGAAGCTATTTCAGTAATGTTGCTGTGAACATACTAATATGTGCCCACTGTATACATTTGTACACATCTCTGCTGGCTTTTGGTCAGAAGTAGCATTGCTGGACCATGGAGGCATATGTTCAACTTTACTAAATACTGCCAAACAATTTTCTAAAATGATTTAACAATTTTTAACCCACAAATGATGTTATTCCATATCCTCACCAACACTACCACCTACCTAAAATAGATTCTTCTGGGGTGCCTGGGTGGCTCAGCCATTAAGCATCTGCCTTTGGCTCAGGTCATGATCCCAGGGTCCTGGGATCAAGCCTTGCATGGGGCTCCCTGCTCAGCATGAAGCCTGCTTCTACCTCTCACATTCCCCTTGCTTGTGTTCCCTCTCTCGCTGTCTCTCTCTGTCAAATAAATAAAATATTTAAATAAAAATAAGTAAATAAATAAAAAATAATAAAATAGATTCTTCTGTATGATGTGATGAAGGGGTCAAAAACAGTTGTGTGGGTTTTTTTCATCCCATCCTATCGTTCATCTTTGTTGCAGGTCAAATGTCTAACATACGTGTGGAACTGTTATTGAACCCCCTACTGTATTCATTGGTCTGTTTTCCTATCAACATTGCACTATTAAGTATAGCACTGTAATAAGTAATGTTTTTTGCTGGTATAAGTTCTCCAACTTTGTTTTTTAAGATTAATTTTTGGCTATTCTTATGTATTCATGCTTAGAAATAAATTTTCAACTAAATCTTTTATTTTCTGTTCTTTGATGTGATTTTGTGATTGAATCACAGATTAGTTTGAAAGCATAGACGGACTTGAAATAAAGATTTTCTTTCTATTTAGGAATATAACCTATTCCTCTGATTTTCTTCGTGTCTTCTTAATTTCTCAAAGTAATGTTTTCTAGCTGTTGCCATGGAGGCCCGTGGTATGCAATAGTCAATGACCTTCACCCTTGTGTAATCTCCTCCCCATGAATGTAGAAAGAATCGGTATAGGAAAAGTAACTTCTATAGTTATGTTACATGATGTAACAAAAGGGATTTTGTAGATGAAATTAAAGTCATAAAAGAGTTTACTAGGGAGATTATTCAGGTGAAATTGACCTAATCACACCAAACCTTTAAATCTGGATCTAGAAGTGAGAGGAAAAGTCACAGAATCAAAGCATGAGAAGGATTAAGCATGCTATTGATGGCTTCAAGTTTGTGGGGACATGTGGCAAGATGTATATGTAACCCCTCGAATTGAGAATTGGCCCTTGACTGACAGCCAGTGATGAAATGGGAATCTCAGTCCTACGACCATAATGAACTGAATTCTGCCAACCAGAATTAGCTCATAGGTGAATTTTCTTCCAGAGATGCCTAACCAAAATCCCACCTGGCCAACAGTTTTCAAAAGAGAAAATTCAAGTGGCTAATAAACATGAAAAGAGGTGCAATCTCACTAGCTGTCATTTTTTAGACAAATTAAAACAGAGATGAAATTTCACACACAACAAATTCCAACAGAAACATTGGAGGCTTATATACCAAGGGTTGATACTTATATGGGGAAAAAGGAATGCTCTGATAATTCTGGTGTGAGTATACATTATTAGTTCAACGACTTTGGAGAGCAATTTTCCAATGTCAGCTCAATTTAATAAAGATGTGAACATCTTAGGTCAAGAAGTTCCACTTCTGCGTATATACACTATGGAAATACTCATACATGTACACAGAAAGTTAGGTAAAAGAATGTCCATTAGAATGCTATTTGGAAGGAAGGAAGGAAGGAAGGAAGGAAGGAAGGAAGGAAGGAAGGAAGGAAGGAAGGAAGGAAGATACAACTTAAAATTCCATAAGTAAGGGATTGAATAAATTGTGATATATTTACAAATGCCCACTAAACAACAGTGTAAAGTAAATTAACATATATCTTGCCTTTGTAAATTTTTAAAAACAACAAAAATACTATATATTAGTTATGGTTGCATATATATGTAAGAAAGGTAAAAAAACACAACAGGAAGGATAAACAACAAATTCAATTTATTGATTATGTATCTAGGAGGGCATAAATGTGGATGAAATTTGGCAGGTGGTTCAATTTTGTCTGTAATATAATAGTCCTTCAAAAAATAGTAACATTTCTGAGGTACATTGGATATGTCTTGTTTTCTGTTATTTTTGTGTGTATGCTTGCTTGTCACTTAATAATACATCTGTATAGTTTAAAGAGCTGTATAGTTTAAAGATTCATGACAGGTCTCATTTTTAAAAATATCTTGGTTTTTAAACTTTATCACAGCTTAAACTACTTTACATCTTCTTCCCGGGTGATAACCCAAATCAGAGGCAGTCCCCATTCAGAAAGCACTTGGAATAGTCAGCATCTATAAGCTCAGAAAGCTCTTCAAGGTCAAAACCCCCCTCTTCCTTATGGCTGTGTCAATAGTACCTAACTTAAAGCAATAGTTAGGCAAATAGTCTGTCCAAGTGCGCTCCCTGATAGCTAGTAGACTCATCCAGATGAATACTGTGATGGAAAGCTGCTCAGATATATCCTATTCCAGGTTTTGGATTTGTTTGGGCTTTTTCTTTTTTAATAATTTTACAATATTCATTGTTATTGTGTACTTCTGGCAATAACAAGCAACAGATTATGAGGAACTTAAATGCATCTGGATTTGAGTTATAGGTCTGCTTCCTGAACTGTGACACTAGATAGACACATGTATAACTGAAGACCAAATAGATGTCACCTAGCTGTTTTCTTGCTTCCCACCAAGCTCTCCTAACTGAGAATCCATGCAGTCTTCTGTTCTGTGACTAGCTGGAAGACAGAGTTCAGACTGGCCCAGGGCCTGGCTGACTTTCATTTGTTTTGCCCTCTGGTTGGGTTCCATGCTTGCCTTGGCAGGTCATTGCCTATTCATGCAGAAACCTCTATAAAGATGAGCTGGCTGCGGGGATGGTGCAGGCTTTTACGACTCACATTACAAGACTTTCTGCCTAAAATGGTGTTCCTTCTCTTCTGCTCCCACCTCTTTGACTCGCCTCTCCCATACACCACCTCACAGTTATCTTGCAGCACTCCAACTACTTAGAATTCCCTGACACACTGTATTGTTTCTTGACTCTGTACCTTGGCCTGGGCTGTTTCCTATGCCAGGAATGCCATTCTCTGTTTCTTGTCTATTTGGCAAGCATCTAAGTCTACCTGGCAAAGCCCTACACAGACATCGCTCCTTCTCTCATAACTTCCCTGAATTTTGCAATCCAGAATTGTCATGACCTAAAACAGAACAGGAAAAAAGGACAAAATTTATTCACCTTGTCCTGAGATTCAATATCTTCCACCATATGCCCAACATATTAATTCATCCATTTATAGATTTAAAATTGGTTGATTGTCTATTAAATTTTAAGCAATATATAAGGTATTAAAGATAAAAAGATGTCTATAATATAACCTCTGGCTATAAAGAGCTTGCTGGATAGTTGAAAAGACCAAAAATCAAACCAACAAACCTCCCATTCAGTAGGTTGCCTTTACAATGTATTGAGGGTCCTTTGCAAAATCTTTAATTTCCCTATCATTATGTTCTTCCATTATATTTGAGTCAAAAGGCTAAACCTGAGTGAATGCTACCCCCTCCCTTCTCTGTAACTTTACTTTCACAGATCCACAACTCAGGGGGAAGAAAATATTGCACCAGATCAGCTGATTGTATTTTAAACCAATGGTGCCTAAATTCAAAGAGGCAATCATCACCCTCCAGCTCCTCTTATAGACCAACTTTCCCATTATTGAGACCATTATAACAGCATCATTTCATTATTTTCTCCTATTTCTTGACCTGAGAGAGCTTACACAGTTCATATCTTATTGATATGTTATCTTACAGTTATGTTTTAGGTATTTCTTTTTGTATCTGGTTAGACTTAAGAAAATTATATTTTTAACTTGATATATAGGTTTCTATCATACTTAATATCTGATTGTGTTTGTTACAAAGAACTCATCTTTGTGTTACCCAGTATGAGCATTTCATTATTAGTTAAGCGTGGGAGCAAAATTTCATTAAAACTTCTTTTATTGCTGTACATTGCCATCTTAATTATTTTGTATCAGAATTCAGGGTCCTTATTAATTATTAATTTGATTGGAAAACAAGAGAGAATTGGAGGCAACTAATCATAATCCATGAAGAAGAGAATAGAGATAATATGGGAGAGACAATATTTATAAAACCAATGCTTGTTATGGATTTAATGTCTGTGTTTGCCCCCCAACATCCCAAACGTGTATGCTGAAGTCTTATTCCTCAGTGTGATGGGAGGTAATTAGGGTTAAATCAGGTCATGAAGGTGAGACTCCATGATGAGATCAATGTCCTTATAAGAAGAGAAAGATACCAGAGTGCTTGCTCTCTCTCCCTCTTCCTCTTTCTCTTTCTGTCATGTGAGGAAACAACAAAAAGACAGCCTTCAGCAAGCCAAGAAGAGAGTCCTCACCAAAAACCCAACCTTGTTGGTACCCTGATCTCAGACTTCACAGTCTCCAGAATGAGAAATAAATGCCTGTTTAAGTGACTCAGTTGATGGCATTTTGTTAGAACAGCCCCAGCTGACTAAGACAATGCCTGAGGATTTTTCAGATTTAATGCAGGACAGAAACCCTTTAATGACAGGAACGGATTCACAGATACAGGAAGCACACCATACACAAAGAGGGAAAAGTAGAGAGTCCATGCCTCACACATCGTACTGGAACTTCAAAACACCAGACAAAAGACCTAATGTAGGTAGCAGAATCAGCGAAGCCTGCCTAAGGAGATGAAATTTGAACAGACAACTGAATTAGGAGAAAGAGGGAACACACAGGCTTGCTCAAGGATAAGCAAGAAACCAGTCAGCCGGAGCACATTTACAAAAGGAGAAGGAGTAGGAAATGTGCTTAGAAATTAAAGCCCGTCGTGTAGGCCTTGGAGGCCCATGGAGGGAGAGAGTTGTATTGTACTTTCCCTATGTGAGGGGGAGCCATTGGAGTGTTCTGAGCATGGGAATGGAATGAATGAATTTATCATTTAAAATGATCACTTGAAGGGCACCTGGGTGGCTCAGTTGGTTAAGCGACTGTCTTCAGCTCAGGTCACAATCCTGGAGTCCCGGGATCAAATTCCAAATCATGCTTCCTGCTGAGTGGGAAGTCTGCTTCTCCCCCTGACCCTCCCCCACCATGCTTTCTCTCTCATTCTCTCTCTCTCAAAGAAATAAATAAAATCTTTTGAAAAAATAAAATAAAATGATCATTTGGATATAACACTCTATGTTAACTATGCAGGAATTAAAATTTAAAAAATAAAATAAAATGATCACATGGACTGTCTCATCAGGAATGCACTATTGGAACAATAGTGGAGGCAGAAGGACTTCTCAGGCCAGTGGGATTGCCATAATTCTAGAGAGAAGTGAGGGTGGGTTAGAATAATGGGATAGCAGTAGATAGGTGTCAAGGAGTTGGGTTTGGAATATATTTTAAAAGTATAGCAAAGAGCATGGTGATGGATTTGGATGTGAGTATTGAGGAAAAGAGGAATAAAGAATGACTCCTATGAGAAAGGGAAGGGATGCAAAACATTTTCTCTTTTCCACATAACAAATATGAAATATTAAGTGGAAAGGTTATATAAGTAATTGCACAAATGTGTCTTAAGTTCACATCAAAGTCAGTGCTGAAGATTTAAACTTTGGAAGTTCAACTTATTAATGCTGTAAATAACACAAATAATATATGTTGACTCTAATAGGTGATAACCAACTTATCTGTGGGTCCCTTGATCTGGGGAAAGCAGTCAAACTTCTTCCTAGAAAAACTTAATACAACTGCTATGGTCTGAATGTTTGTGTCCCCCTAAAATTCTTATGTTGAAATGCTAACCCCCAAAGTGATGCTATTAAGGGTGGAGCCTTTGGGAGGAGATTAGGTCATGAGGGTGGAGCCCTCATGGCTGGGGTTAGTGCCCTTATAAGAGAGATCTGTGAGAGAGTTCCCTTCCCCTTCCTCTATGTGAGATGGTGAGAAAATGGCCAACTATGAACCAGGAAGTCCTCACCCAACAATGAATTTGCCTGTGCCAAGATCTTGGACTTCCCAGCCTCCAGAAGTGTGAGAAATAATTTCTGTTGTTTGTAAGTCAGTCTGCAGTACTGTGTGTAGGCAACAACTGAAAGAGATTTTTGTGAGAGCCACCTTATCTGTTTCAACATATCATTCTGATCATGCCTCACAAGTATATTGAGGGCTGCAAGGTGATTTAATTCAAATAGCACAATACAGAATTTCATTTCCACTTCACATTTTTTGAATATGTTTTATTGAATGATAAATTAATGAGATTCTACTCCAATATTCAATATTTCTTGATGTTTGTCTCGCCAAAACATCTCCCTCCCAGTGGGACTGGAATGGTCTATAGACTTGCTTGCAAAGAGGCAGAAAATAAGCTAATAATGATAACACTTGAATTGCCATTTCCTTATTCCCCAAGGAGATCTTCTGCTTCTCTTTTCCTTTCAGCCAAAGTTCAAAAAAATGGGTCAAGAAGATTGAATCTAATCAATGTCATCTCAAGCTGGCCAAGGGAGTACCTTTCCATGGCATTGCTGCAGATGACACTGGGAAGCTGTTCAGTCCCATTAACTTTACAAGCCAATCTGCTCTAAGCATCTGGTTGTGAATATGCCAATAATGAAAAAGGCTAGAATATACCTCCCGGAATCATAGCCTTACACATTTTGGGTATTCAGTATGATCTTTCCTATATTTCTGATCATTTGCCAGCATTCTGAATTTTTAGGAACAGCCAGAGTGGAAGATAAATTAACAGAAACTAGAAGTCTGATCCTCTTATAATCTCAGTCTAGCACATTGGCACAATACCATCAATTTCTTTACTTACAACAGAGGTACCCAGTAACTAATGAGCTTGGCTATGTCAAATTTTGTACTGGAAACCTTAGATTTCCTGCACGTCCAGACCAGTCATCTCCTTGGGCTTCTTCATTACAAGATATGTCATCAGTACTTCCCCAAATCAACTTCACTCTCCCTTTTGCAAACTTATTTCATAACACTGAAAATTTTCACTTACAATGAAAGTGAAATCATGTTGAAATTTCAAAATCACTTTTAAATCCTATAATTTGATCACAGAAACTTATAATTAAAATATAAGTTTATATATATGCACCCCTATGTTCATTGCAGCATTATTTCCAATAGCTAAGATATGGAAACAACCTAAATGTCCGTGGATGGATGATGAACAGATAAAAAGAATGTATGTGTGTATACACATACATATATAATGGAATAGTATTCAGCCATAAAAAAGAAAGAAAAGATCCACCCATGTTGTTGTTAATGACAAGATTTCATTCTTTTCATGGCTGAATAATATTCCATTGTGAGTGAGTGTGTGTGTGTGTGTGTGTGTGTGTGTGTGTGTGTGTGTACCACATCTTCTTTATCCATTCATCTATTAATGGACACTGGGACTGCTTCCATAGTTTGGCTATTCTAACAAAAATGCTGCAATAGACATAGGGGTGCATATATCCCCCAAATAAGCTTTTTATATTCTTTGGGTAAATACTCAGTAGTGCAATTACTGGATCACAAGGGTAGTTCTATTTTTAATTTTTTGAGGAACCTCCATACTGTCTTCCACAATGACTGCACCAGTGAACTGTTAGATCACTATACTGTACACCTGAAACTAACATAGCACTGTATTTAAACTATGGTAGAATTACAATTTCAAATTATAGGACCTTACTTATACATGGAATTTTAAAAAAACTCTTAAGATACACAGAATGGATTGGTAGTTGCCAAAGGTGGAGGGTGGGTACATGGGTGAAAGTGGTGAAAGGGGTCAAAAGATACTAACTTCCAGTTACACAATAAATAAGCCATGGGGGTGTAAGGTACAGCATGGTAACTCTAGTTAACACTGTAGTGCATATGTCCAAGTTTTTAAGAGAATACAGCTTAAAAGTCCTCATCACACACTCACACACACACACACACACACACACACACAATTTTGGAACTATGTATGATGATGGATGTAGTTAGAATTATTATAGTGATAATTTTGTAATATATACAAGTATCAAATCATTATGTTGTACCTGAAACTAATATAATGTTGTATATCAATTACATCTTGATTAAAATATAAAATAATAAAATAAAATAAAATAAAATAAAATAAAATAAAATAAAATAAAAATTCCTGATTCTTAACAATAGTATAGTGAGCCAGGACCAAAGACATGACCACAGAGGAAACTGAGATGAATTTTTCTGAGGCACGACATCTAAATCCTATACAAGTATTGTGTAATTAGTATCAAAGTAGCAACAGAAGTCTTTAAGCAGGTCAAGCTGCCTTACCCAAGTTATTCTTGGCAAATTTCATAATTCCTAAATTAAACGCAATACTGAAGTCAACATACATAAATCAGAAATGATATTTTTAGATAGGAAAATTACTCAAATAACCGTAATGCTCTTATTAGACTTTGACTTTGTACTTTCAGTGCCTCCAGTCACAATTTAGGAACTGTTTTCTACTAGTCAAAAGATTACTGTGTATCATGAAAATACAAGCAACACACAATCAAGAAACCACTCCCAGTGACATTATTCATCCAGGTTTTCCTTGAGTGAATACAGAATAATGAAGAGTATTCTCAAAACCAGAACCAAATATTCACCTCTTAAAAGGTGTAAATATGTTAATACTTCCTAACATTTTTTATGAAAAAGATCACTTTTAATAAAGAATAACCATAAAAAGAAATAAAATCATAAAGGGGAAATTTATTCATTGACATTAAAAGCTCAACTATATAGTTTGAATAGTAGATACAGCAGAAATGATGAATAGATTAATGAACAAGAAACTGAAACTAAAGACCAAATGGTATACAAAATTATAAAGAGGGCATTTTGGGGGGCCCAACTGTGCAGTCCAGTGATTGAAGAAAAATTTAGCAAGTGACAGTAAAGCACAAAAGTATCAATTCTTTAACTTCTGAGTACTAAAATTTTAATTACAGTATAATTGCAATATGCCAATATAGTCATATGTTATATAATACATTAACATATAATGCTAATAATAATTGATCATATTTCTTATTTTTTTTATATCCTGGAATTTTATATCCTTCTTTGCCAATGGTTATTTTTTGGCTTTGGCAATGAACTCAGACAAACAGAGATTTTACAGTCATTCAGCCTTTGCATGAATTATGACTTCATTGAACATTTTAAATCTTTTCTCATAATAAATAAATCTAGCATAATTTGACCCTGATCATGATATCCCATTTTTTATATTACTGTTGTCTATTATTTTAGTTCCATTTTGTTTCTGCATCTCAAAATAGTAATTACTAATGATATTGTTTTATGCATTCACTGTTTATTTAGATGTTCTGGTGTAATACTTCCTAACATTTAAAAAACGCTTTCAAATATATCAGATCATCAACTTCTTTCAATATATCTTTGAGAAAAATATTGTTTTATTCCCTGTAAAGATGAGATTCAAAAAGATTCAAACACGTAAGTGGCAGAAAAAATAGTCTCAAATCCAAATAATGTAACCCTGCTCTTTCTCCACTAGAAGCTTCCATCACTGAAGGATAGATGTAACTTTTATAAACTATGATGATGCTACTGGCTCAGCATTCTTGAAACACAAACTCTGAGTTGTTTTAGTTGATTTGGATGTACAGAAAACCTTTCACTATTCTGTTCAGATATCTTACCGTGCTCCCTTACACCCAAATATGCAAATAAGAAAAATGCAAATGCAATGCAAATAAGAAAAAAAGAAGAGGCTAATGAAACTGGCACCAGCTGTGGCAATATAATTTTTAAAAACCAACTGATTTTCATGAAAACTGAAACATTTATTGTTTTTTAAAAGATTTAATTATTTATTCTAGAGAGAAAGAGTGAGCAGGGAAAGGGGCAGCAGAGAGAATCCTGAAGCAGACTCCCCACAGAGCGAGGAGCCCTATTCAGGGCTCAATCCCAGGACACCAAAATCATGACCTGAGCCGAAATCAAGAGTCAGATGCTTAACAGCCTGAGCCACCCAGGCACCCAAAACTTGAAACATTTATAATGAAAGCATCTAAGTCTACACAACTGAGACAAAATGTTTGCAAACATTTGAAATATCCTGCTAATATTTTATAATTCCTTCCCCAGGTATGAAATCCTGAATATACAGAAAGCTTCTGCCCCAAAAAAGTGTATATCAAATTAAAATTAAAGATAGAAAGGATCCATATATAATTGCAAATCCAGAGTTCTTTCACTATACAGTGATATGTCTCATGAGTTCATTCAAATATTAAAGATTAGCTCTTAGCTAAGGATTTTGCAAAAACTATTAACTATATAAAAATATATGCAGCACCAACATTTTAATACTTAAAACTTGATAATCCTGCTCATTCAATCTTAATAGGACCTAAAACCATATTTAATGCTCACCATTTTAACTCCATCATTCTGTTGTTTTCATTGATGACAGAACACAAAAATAACAGGAAAGACATATATCATCAGTACTTTATCCCACAGTTTCTAGAGACACTTCTAAATATTATAGACTACTGCTAGTTCTATCTACTTATAGGTATATTGAAATAAGTGGAATTAACCACCAGGTTAAGAACAAAAAGCAATAGTTTCTATTTTTGGTAAGTCTTGAAGTACTTAATGTCTGCAAGTTTGAGTATCTTAGCATGAAAGATAATAGTGCTCAGAAAATAGAGGAAAAAAAGACAATATATTTTTCATATAGAAAAACTGACATTAGACCTCATTGGGGAATAATAAGAAAGTGAACATCATTCAATCATATGATAAGCACAAAGGCAATTTTTAAAAATTAGACATAATTCTTTAAAATTTCTAAACTTCTCACTGTTCATATTGCCAAATTTATTAAATCTTGGAATCATGCAATTGCCCTACATCCTGACCCTCTTTATATCCCTAGTAGTTAACCCAGTACTGGAAATATAGTGGTTAAAAATGCTGTCTTAATTCTACTGAGTTTTGTAATATATGGATAATATCGATTGCTACAACTAAACCTCTAAGGTATTGAAAGGAGTATTTTGGTCCAAACATAATACATTCCAAATGAACACTCTGCCATCCTCATAAAATTTTCCCAAGAAGGGGAAAATACCCATATGCTTTGTGATCAATTGGCTGAAAATATTGCTGTGTGCTTTGTCATAACAGGCTGTTCTGTTGTAGAGACTTATGAATACTGGCTCATGTCCAGTTTGTATAAGAGATTAACTTTATCAAAGTCTCTGAAGATAAAGGCTCAGACCAATTCATGTGACTGTGGTCACAATAGCATAGCCAATGTGAAAAACTTACAAAGGAACAAAGACTGCCTCATTCATGGTGAAAGACATATATGCATGACTACTGTAAGCTTCAGCAATGCAAGAAAAATTGGCAGAAATACTTGAATGTGGCCACCAAAACCAATTCCATTTTTTATGTAACAGCTACTGTGAACACTGATTAGATAAGGAAAAACTGTTGCCAGGACTTAGAGAAAAACATTTTCCATCAATTGATGATGAAACACTGCTAGAGCATAAAATATCCTTCTTTCTAAGCAGATCACTTGCAGTGAAACAGAATCTCTTGTGTCTTCCCATGAGCCATTTCTCTGGCATTTACCTTTCCCCTGGGGATTTTCCTATAGCAGGATCTTGGCCATTGGGTATCAAGACCACAGAGGAGGCAACAGAGCCAGATCTGGCAGAAGATGTTAGGGTGGTAACATTTATCTTAGCCTTACGTTTGGAAAAAGGTAGCTTGGCCATCTGCCAGACATATTCTTTTGGACTGTAGGAAAGGCCACTCAGCCATCAAAAGTAGAATTTTATACAGCAATGGAGAAGAGAGGAGTTGGAAAGAAGAATCACAAATCTATCTTTTTTGGAAGAATAAGAGGAAAGAAGTCATTGGTGGTCTTCCGCTCTGTTGATCAATAGTTAAGGCTCACCTTTTATATTTCTTGTCAATGATTCATAATTTGCAGTCTCAAAAATTAAAACTGAATGTATAAAGTCAACAATTCCTGTGGATGGGGGGAAGCCTATTTTCAAATGCTATGTATTAAAATGCAAAAAGCAAGATTTTAATTTTTTTCCTAAATTCTCCACATTAATGATTAAGAATTATGTCCTTTTATTATGATTTCTCCTTACTCATTTATTCTAATAGTTCATGATAGTGGAGCTCACCAATTAAAACAGCTCTTTATAAACTGTTTTACTTTCTGAAGAGAACCCTAAAAACTGTATTTCTCATGCCAGCCTACAAAAGATAGTTATATGTAAACTCTTTGGAAAGACCAAATGAGTATAATATCAAAAGATTTTCATTTTTTTAACTTTTACATTGCTTCCCTTTATCAAGTAAACCCCAAACATGCAAAAACACAATGAGTTTTAAATGGTGAGTCCCATTTGACACACATATGAATGCAAAGAGTTTGACTGTCTTATCTAATGAAAAGAATTTGAGTGCTGACAAACCTACAATCATGAATATTTGGTTCTATTTTAAGTGGATTCCCCTTTACTCTACCTTGTATTTTACTTTTGCAAATTAAATATCAACTCAGTGCCCTCCTTAAGCAGTAAATATCCAAGGTACTGGTAAAGTATGATGGATATCAAAAAGCTTATGATATTGTAATTCTTAATGCAACCCATATAACCACATGGTCAATACCATTTAGGTTTAGGATATAAATAGCTCTGTAAAAAATAATTTTACTTTAACCCTTAAAATAAACAAAACCCTTGAGAATTTTTGTGAAAATAATTTCAAGGAAAGAAAAAGCAATCTTATTCTCTTGTTTGGCTAATGCACAAGGGAAAGTGTCTAAAAAATCAACCATTAATGGGTGCTCACAAGTGCCTTTCCCTGAGTATGTGATTTTTCTGAATGATTTCAGTTCACTCTCACAGGAAGAAAGCTAATATTGATATCCTTACTTTACAGATGGGGAAACTGATACTTAAAGATATTAAATAACATACAAGCTATTAAAGATATTAAATCATAAAACTTAAAGTCACACAAGTGAACGCTGGATCCAGGATTCTAAGTCCTTTCACATTCTATTTTGCACAACTTCTTAAACTGATGGCTGAATTTCTTCTGTTTCATGACTTAGTGACTTAGCCATCTTGCCCCCTTTTGGCATTAATGTCTTCATACTTTAACACCCAGAGCATTTATCACTTTTATGAGGCTGAACACAGTTCATTTTTTAGTATAGATATCACATGCTTGTTTGGATACTCTTGGAGATTTTAAGTTTCTAT
This sequence comes from Ursus maritimus, assembly GCF_017311325.1. NCBI lineage: Eukaryota > Metazoa > Chordata > Mammalia > Carnivora > Ursidae > Ursus > Ursus maritimus. The sequence goes on along the minus strand of NW_024426885.1, from coordinate 81,363,262 downwards.
CATGATCCATGCCTTTTTCACATGTTCATAACATGGCATTTTATACACAGTAAGTAGTCGGTAGTGAATGAATACTTGCTAGGAAGTTATCTTTTGTAAAACATCATAAAGATTTACTAATACCTTGATCATTATATTAGAGGTGACTCTTCAGATTAAGTAAGCAAATGTTGGATCCACAACTCACCATATGGTAAATATCATTTAAAAATTCATCATTAGCTTCTCCTTGCTCTATCATATTAAGACTTCTAAATCTGGTCTCATGGTTGTCCTGTTCTGCAGACTCTCACTACTTTTACAAGCATATTTATTTCCTAATTGCCATTTACCATGCTTGTACTCACAATCACCATCACCTTTGCAGAGAAAGGCTTCCTTCCATCTTTTATCATCTTTTGCTTCCATTCCTCACAACCCAGTATTAGGTTTTGTAGTTGCTTCTCACTTATAAGTGGGGCTTCCCCTCAAACAAAAGCAGATATCTCTCTTTTTTTGGTCCATATTTCCTGTGTAAATATGCCCAATTCTTCCATATGTCTACTTCTTGTCTAAACCTAATAATAAAATTTCTGGAAGAGAGGTGCTCTACTTTATATATGCCCTTAAAAATGACCTATACTCAGAGCACTCAGTAGAAGGCTATTGGTAAACCCTTAACAAATATTAATAAAAGTACAAAAGTAGAATATACTACAATGGTTAATTTCCATTGTTAGACAAATGAGCTCCAGTTGCCTGGGGTTTCAGGGTTTTGTCACTTTTTTGCCCATGTTCTGAGTGAGCCAGTCATTCTAAATGAGTTTTATTAACATACTACATGATCAGCAGATGTTCACTTACACTGAGTTGACAACAGACACATTCATGTCAAGGTTTATTTGAATAACCACCTTGTCCAACTGTATGCATTACCATTTGATCTGTAGGAGTTATTAGTTCACTTGCGTGACTCTCAGGATGCTGGAACGTGAAAGAAACCTGAGCTTTTATGAAAGTACTCCAGATGTTCGGCACCAAGGTTGAGGACTTAAAATTCAAACAGCACACTGAATAAGTATTAGACCTGTTAACGTTGCTTTCAGGGACACTTAAATACGTGTTCTTTTCCTTATGTGCCCCTACTACGTTAGATTTCTTTTCTCCAAATGGAAATATTTAATTGATATTTGCAAGATATCACTGCCATTAATTATGATCCTAAAACATATAATGATCATGACATTCGCACAAGGTGAACTAGATCAAAAAATTCTACCATTTATTGTTTACTCATATGAGCCAATAAAATAAGAGTGAATAGTTTACAATAAGTGGTTTCACACATATATGTATGCGTGTGTGTGTGTGTGTGTGTATTCCTCTATCAAAATACTGAGAATCAAGCTACCAAATCATTAGTTTTCTTTAAAGTGTATATAAAAACAAAATTATTACACTGTAATCAGAATTTAGGGTTTGTTTAAAGATTAACTTTTAAAATAATTTTTAATAATTTTTTAAGATTCATTCATTTACTTGAGAGAGAGAGAGAGCATGCAAGCAGGGGGGAGGGACAGAGAAAGAAGGAGAGGGAAAGAGGCAGACTTGCCACTGAGCTTGAAGTCCACGGTGGGGGTCGATCTCACAACCCTGAGATCATGACCTGCGCCAAAATCAAGTCAGATGCTTAAGCAACTGAGCCACCCATGCTCCCCTAAGGCTCGTGTAGACAAGAAAATTAGATTATGTCTATACCTAGACAAGGCTGGACATCACTGAACAGATTGTGAGTCGTGATCCAAGGGAAGGACCTGCCCTAGGCCACTTTCCATATTTAGAGGAAGCTGGGAGAGGACAAGGAACACCAGACTAGTTGATAACTTTCTTCTATAGTTAAGAAACCTTGTTGAAGAGAAGAACTTCATTTATAACCCAGCACAGTTATTACTTTAAAAAAAAAATGACAGACAGAGTTCAGTCCTGCTGATACATGTCATGGCTAGGGGCTTCTTAAGTTGGGGGTAGGAAGGGAATGGAGAGAACACAGAAGCCACCTAGTGCCTTGTCTTTCCTCACCCAGTAAAGAAGGTGCAGAAGGAATGGTGTGAAAAAGCAAAGTGGAAGGGCAAAGCTCTCTTTTGATACACTGTATGCATAAAGTTTGATCACTTAGTCAAGACTTTTCAGAGAAAAATTGCTTACTGTTTACCTCTACATGTTCACTCCACCAGGAGATACTGGTTACCTTCTCCCACAGGTGAGAATCAGGCCAGCCACAGGTATTATTTCCCATTCTGAAGAGCAAACTGACAAAGAGTAGTTCCACTCAGGAGCTGCTTCAAGTACTAGGGTCTTCCTGGTACATGGTAAAACTGTTTTCCTTGCTTGGACTTCTTCAATCCCTATGGATATTCTCACATAAATAACTATTGGCCAGACATTAGAATGATAATGGATGACTTGTATTATTACACAAGTAATAAATGCTCATTCTAAAAGAAAACTTTTAATATAGATAAGATCACCTGAAGTCTTAAGAGTAGACTCCCAGGGGCACCTGGGTGGCTCAGTTGGTTAAGATCCGCCTGTGGCTCAGGTCATGATCCTGGAGTCCCGGAATCAAGTCCCGCATCAGGCTCCCTGCTCAGTGGGGAGTCTGCTGCTTCTCCCTCACCCTCTCCCCCAGCTCATTCTCTCTTTCTCTTTCTCACTCTTGCAAATAAATAAACAAAATCTTTAAAAAAAAAAAAAGAATAGACTCCAAATGAGGACTGCTGGGGGTCCCTGTTGGTTGGCAGTGCTGCATAGCTGTCTGGGAGGTCACAAGCCACATGCAGGGCAGACATGCACACAACAGGTTTTCAGTGAGTTAGCTGATAGGCAACTCAGTCAAAGTAGAGTATGGTACACTGTTTTGGAGAAGTGAATATCAAACGTCCTTTTACATGCATGTGACACTGACTTAGACAATAGGTTAAAATCAGAGCTTCAAACATACACACAATGACAGCTATAGGCAATCTTACTGAGAATAAGAATGTACATTCACACATCCTTATAATGGTCAAGCAAGGATTTGCTCAGGGAACATAACAGATCTGGGTTAACAAAATATCTCAGAAGTGCTATTATTATGAACTGGATTACATCCCTCTACAATTCCTATGTTGACGTCCTCATCCTCATACGTCAGAATGTGACTAGATTTGGAGATAGGGTCTCTACAGAGATAATTAGGTTAAAATGAGATCATTAGAGTGGGCCCTAATCCAATCTGACTGATATTCCTCATTAAGAAGAGGAAATTTTGGACATAGATAGATACAGAAGGAAGACGATGTGAACACACAGGGAGAAGACAGCCATCTACAAGCCAAGGGAAGAAGCCTCAGAAGAAACCAATCCTGCCAACACTTTGACCTTGGACTTCTAGCCTCCAGAATTGTGAGAATGTAAACTTCTGTTGTGTAAGCCACCCAGTCTGTCATACTTTGTTATGGCAGCTCTACTAGATGAATACAGATACTATGACCCTAGTTTCTGGCATATATGAGGCCATAGATGCCCTCTATGCAGATGATGCAGAAGCTTTCTTGGGTCAAGCCAGTTCTCTCTGAGGTGCTAAATTCGTGTCTGAATCATCCATACCATTAAAGCCAAGAAACAAGGAGCTGGCCTTTACATAATGACTTTGAGCCAGTTGGTTGCTGGAGTCAGGGAGTTATGCCGCTGAAATCTGGGATTACAGCCAGTTTTCTGCCTATAGGCAGATGTGTTCTGTTAGAGTGCTGCATGGTTATGGTTCCGTCCTTGTTAATAGCTTTGTTACTTTTGTTTCACTGATGGCAGGAAAACAATAAAAGAAGGGTATCATTACAAGCTGGTAAAGGATTCATGAGGACTTGAACACTCCTGACCCCCATAATAGCAGAGGATGAAACAGGAGTGCTAGAAAATCTGCTCCACGGATTCAAACCAAAGTCCCAGTCCTGGCAGGGAGCTTCTGATCAGGACTGCAATGTTAAATCTGGCATAGTACATATGTTTATAAACTCCCTCCAACTGCGAGAGTTGGAGGAGCAAATAAGACAACCCATTGTAGAAAGAATCCACTGATTACCTAGGCAGATAGCCAGGAATATCACTGGTCTTACTAAGGGAGGCTTTCATAAGCAGCCTAAAGCAGTGTCAAAGGAACTAACAAGGTCAAGCAGATTCCATCCAGGAAAGGACCCCATCTCTAGCAAGGGAAGAAAGATTCAGGAAAGTGACAGGAATTCAGAAAGCAAGCCTTAGGGATCTTCTCGTTTCCTGTGCCACAGGCTTCCTGGTTTGCTTCCAGGAGATCAAGAACTTAAGCAAATAGCACACGAAGAAGACAGAAAGACCAGAGAGGATGTCAGGGCACTGATCAGTTGTAAGTCACTCATAGTGGTACTAGTCAAGCCAGGGTCCATAACTGCAAATTTTATGCTTAGCTGGTCATAGGATTCTTAACACTGACAAGGAGAACACACAGAATAGCTAGCACAGGCACCTCATGTAAAGCCTGCGCATGAAACGCATAAGTTCATATAAGCCTGTTCTATGGCTGAGGAAAGTGGTTACTGCTCATTAGGGCTGGAGGTAATACCAGAAGCACAGCCACTCAAGTAAATAAAGTGTCCAGTAAGCGCCATCAGCATAGATTACGTGAGTATGCTTTGGAGACACGCCCCCTTGTGGAAACTTTGGGGAATGACATAGACAGCTGTCTTTCTACCCACAGGCCCCACCCCCCCAAGAGCACTATGGCCTTCACTTTGTGATGGCAAAGTAATCACCCCTGCCTCATAAGCTGAACAAGTATGGTTACCAGGCCAGAGAGTCTAGAAAATTAAGGCTATTATCCCAGTTAGTGTTGGCCCTGGAGGAATCCATTATACATGGCCCCATTTAAAGCAAAATAATCATGGCTGTACCACATTAATCATTTCTCTCTCATAGCTTGCTGGGCAGTAATCTTCAGTGGGTTAATATGCTTAAAGAAAAAAAAATGTGCTTACTTTTTGGTTTCCAAGATAAAGGTAACAGCTGGTTACTTTCCTCTAACAAAATTGACACTTAAACAGTGAAAAGATCCCCCGAGACTTTTCAAGTTGGAGCATTTTTCATTATTTATTCTCTGCACCCTAGACCAAAGGGGAAAGAAGTTGAGTTTCCTAGCACTGGAGAGCACAAGGGTTATATTTCTCAAGCCTCCAGGCAGTATGGTACATGTTAATCATGTCCTGATATGAAATTAATTGTTCCACATTATCCCAGTCAAGGGAGGAAAAACAATTATGTCCATGGATTACAGCAGATATAATGACACATACTGCAGAATGGAATATACGCCCTATTAGATCAGGCCATATCAAATGAAAAAGCTGGCTAGTCATCAGCCTTATCATGTAGGTAACCCTTAGATAGACTAGATCACTTCAGCATAAATAATTCTCCAAATGTCTCAAGTTCTGTCACCAAAATACCAATGACATCAGCAAAAATGGCAAAGTAAGGACATCTGAGAATGAGCTCCTCCATAACAGAATTTTTTTAAATGACAGAATTTTAATTTTCAGAACTCCAAAAATTAACTAAAGGTTTGCGCTGGCCCAGGCAACATTTATTCAGGAAAAGCAGCTGAACCTCAGTAAAAACAGCAGTTTTTGTGGCATTTTTTACTTGCCCTATTTTCATTCCCTGCTCTCCAGCTTTGTGGCAGTCTCAAAAAATTATAGCCCACAGTCCTGTTGCAGACGGACAGCCATTAGATGTAGCAGACTAGGACTGGACCACTTTCATAGCCTCATTCCCAAAGAACTATTATGATTTGAGGTGCTGGTAGCTCCCTGGAAGACCCCACTTACAAGGCTGTCTGTATTTGACCTACTTAGATGCTCCCCCAGAGGGAAAATTCGTCACCTAGAAGGCATTTGTCAACAGCAATTAAAGGCAACTGTTCTAACCTCCCATTGTTTGATGTAATAGAGGATCATTGTTTGTGCAAACAAAAGACTAACCAAAAAGATTAAAAGGAAAAGCTGAGAAATGAGATGTCCATAAGCTTTTTGAAAAGTTATGACACATTCTGGGAATCTAGAAGACCGCACACATGAACACTCAAACAGAACAGACCTGAGAGAACCTAAGCTCTCACTTCTAGCTGATTTTGAAGCTCTACATAAGGATGAAGTGAAGGCAAGGACAGAATTGTTAACTGCTTCACTGAGTGTGAAAAACATGCCTGGACATAAACACAAGCTCCCCTGGCAAAAACAGATCTATTGGTTTCTGGTATTTAAGCAAATATATGTCCAATCCTTAGTTAAGCCTACACTAAGGGAAGAGAGTAGAGATTTCAGTGATTACATACGAAAGAATACTGACTTCACAGAATTACTTCAAAAGTCACTAAATGATAAAACAACTAAAATGAGCAGCAACAACAAATGTTGGAAAGGGGGAGAACCTGATTTCTAGAGTTGCCACACTATTTTATTTAAAATACCCAGTTATTAACAACAAAAACAAAAATACATGACATGCAAAGAAACTGCAAATATTATCAAACAGAAACAGTTCTTAAGGATGCCCAGGTGTTAGACTTACTGCACAAAGACCTTAAATCAGCTATTTTTTTATAGAGAGGGGAGGGGGAGAGGGAGAGAGAGAATCTTCAGCAAGATGCACGCCCAACATGGAGCCTGATGGGAGGCTCAACCTCACAACCCTGAGATCATGACCTGGACCAAAATCAACAGTCAGACCTTAACCAAATGAGCCACCCAGGCACCTGTAAAAAGATGAAAGTTCTAAAAGAACAAGCTAAACTTCCACCTTAGCAAACCCCCCCCCAAAAAAGGGCAAATAAAACCGAAAATATACAGAAGGAAGGAACTAATTTAGAAAATAGCACAGAAATCAACTAAATTGAAAAAATTTTAAAGTAGAGCAAATTTCTGAAATATAAAGTTGGTGCTTTGAAAGATCAACAGTAGACAAACTTGAGCTACATTGACCAAGAAATAAAAAGCAAGAAGAGTCGAATTACTGAAGCTAGAAATGAAAGAAGGACATTACTACTGACTTAAAAAATTAAAAATTTACATAGGAATACTAGGTAACCTAGATGTAATAGGTACATTCCTATAAAGACACAAACCACCAAAACAGATTCAAGAAGAAATAAAAATAACCATAACAAGTAAAAATATTGAATCAGAAAACAAAAAACTTCCTGCAATGAAGAGCGTAGGACCAAATACATTCTCTGGTGAATTCTACTAAGTGTTTAAAGAAGAATTAATGCCAATCATTCCCAAAATCTTCCAAAAGAGGGCAGCTGGACCACTGGGGGCTCCTCAGACATTATCCCATTTGGAATGTGAATGTGGGAGCTAAGTGGACACAGGACTCTACCTGGGAAACCTGTTTCCTCAAAGTCAGTGAGGAACTAGCATCTAGGCACCCACATGGGTATTTATATCTGAACCAGACAGAAAGACACTTGAATCAGGCACTATGTTGAGAAATGTATTTATTTGTTTAAATATTTATCCATAAGAAAATAGAATAGCAGGAAACATTTCATAATACATTCTATGAAGACAATAATACCCTAACACCAAAACCAGATAAAGATCTCACAAGAAACCTATAGACTAATACCCCTAATGCATATGGATATAAAAATCCTCAAAACATAGAAAACCCAAATCAATAGATCTAAAAAAGATTATATACTAAGACCAAATAGAATTTACCCCAGTCATGCAAGGTTGGTTGAACATGCAAAAATTAATTAATGCACTGTATTATAATAATTGAATAAAAGACAAAAATCACACAGGTATCTCAAAAGATGCTGAAAAAGCATTTAAAAAAATCTGTCATCCTTTCATGATAAATACACTTAACAAACTAGGAATAGAAGGCAAATTCCTCTACCTAAAAAAGGTCATTTATGAAAAACCCACAGCTAACATCATCTTTATCTAGCCTGAAGGTGTTCCCCTGAAAATCAGGAACAAGACAGGATGTCCATTGTCACCATTGCCTTTCAACATTATACTCAAGGTTCTAGCCAGAATGGATTAGAAATGATAAAGTAAAACTATCTTTATTTGTAGATGACATAGTCTTAAACATAGAAAATCCTAAGGTATACTCTCACACAAAACAACTATTTGAGCTAATAAACAAGGTCAGTGAGGTTGCAGGATATAAAATTAATATGCGTAAATAAGTTTCATTTCAATGTACATGCAACGAATAATCTGAAAGTGAATTTTAAATATTTGAAATATTTAAAAAATAATTTCATTTACAGTAACATTGAATGGAAAAAACACTCAGGAAAATTTAATAAAATATTCAAGATGTGTATACTGAAAACTTTCAATTACATTGTTGAAAGAAATTTTAAAAGACCTAAATAAGTCAAAAGAGATCTCTTGTTCATAGATTGGAAGGCCTAATGCCTGCTATAATGGCTATACTCCCCCAAATTGATGTACAAATTAAGTACAATTCCTATAAAAATCTCACTATCTTTTTTGAAGAAATAGATAAGTCAATCCTAAAATTCATATGCAAATGCAAGAGAGCCAAACTAGTGAAATAAAAATGGAAAAAAGGACAGAGTTGGAGGACTCACACCAATTTCAAACATACTGAAAGATTAAATAAAGACAGTGTAATACTGGTATAAGAATAGATCTATAGATTGATGAAATAAAATTGAGAGTCTAGACATAAACCCATACATCTATAGTCAGCTGACTCCTGACAAAGACACCAATACATTTCAATGTGGAAATGGTAGTCTTTTCAACAATTGTGCTGGGGTAACTGTATATCCACTTAGAAAAGAATAAATTTGGACCCCTAATGTACATCATATGAAAAATTAACTCCAAATTAAGACATAAATTTAAAGGTTAAACAGTAAAATTCATAGAAGAAAACATAAGTATAAATCTTTGTGACCTTAGTTAGGCAATGGTTTCTTAGCTATAACACCTAAAAATCACAAACAACTAAAGAAAAAATAGATAAATTAAACTTTATTAAATTAAAAATTTTTGTGCCTCAAAGAACACTATCAAGGGAGTGAAAAGATAATACACAGAGTAGAAGAAAATATCTACAAATCATATATCTGATAAGGGTCTAATATTCAGAATACAAAATGAAATCTTACAACTCAGCAATAAAAGGTCAACTCGAATACAAATGAACAGAGGCTTGAAAAGACATTTCTTCATAGATTTTATACAAATGGCCATGGTCAGATGCTCAACATCATTAGTCACTAGGTAAATTAAAATCAAAACCACAAGACATCTTTCATTCTTACTAGGATGGCTTTAATAAAAACCTGGAAATAGCAAGTGTTAATGAGGATATGGAGAAATTGGGACCCAGAGACATTGGAGATAGAAACATAAAATAGGTCAGCAGCTTTGGAAAACAGTTTGACAATTCCTCAAAAAGTTAAAAATAACAGTACCATCTAACCCAGCAATTCCACACCTAGATAGATATCCAAGGGACATTAATATTTGTTCACACAAAAACTTGTAAGCAAATGTCCACAGCAGAATGACTCATAATGGTCAAATGTGGAAACAACCCCAAAGTCTATCAACAGATGAACAGATTAATAACATATGCTATGTCTACAGAATGGAATATTATTCAGTCATTAAAAGGAAGGATATATCAGTATAGTACCTTGAAAACCCATTGCTAAGTGAAAGAAACCGGGTGCTAAGCGTCACATATTGTATGTTGCCATTTATATTAAATGTTAGGATAGGAACATCCATAGAGACACAAAGCAGATTAATGGTTCCCAAAAGCCAGAGGAAGGTAGAGATGGGGAATAGAAGTGGATATGGGGTTCCTTTTTGAGGGCAATGACAATATTCTAAAATTAGATAGTGGTAATGGCTGCACAACTTTTTGGAAATATTATAAACCACAGACTGGCACCTTTAAAAGGGTGAATTTTATGATATGTTAATTATATATCAATTTTTTAAAATCTGTGGGGGATGGAAGTTTTAAAAGACAAAAATGAAAAATTACAGAAAACTTATAGTTAAACATGCATGTTTATTTCTACCCTCTACTCAAACTGCAAAAAATATATATATTTTTTAAAAATTTTAGTTATAAACTCAATGGATGAATTGCATGGTATGTGAATTATATCTTTACAAAGCTCGTTTTAAAATGTATAAACACATCAGGATTCCTGGATGATTCAGTCAGTAGAGCATGAGGCTCTTAATCTCAGTGTAGTGAGTTCAAGCCCCATGTTGGGTGTAGAGATTACTTAAAAATAAAATCTTTTTTTAAAAAAAGCATAAATACATGAAAATAATGAGAACAGCAAAGATATCAATGGATGACCTTTGGCAAAAAATTTTTGGAAGTTGGGTATCTGGCAAAAGACTGGCAACTGAGTTAACGGAATAAAAAGAGTCTAAGGGCGTGCTAAAGGAGCTATAAAGAGAAGCATGCTAATTCATACCCTAAGACCTAGGTAAGGATAAAGAATAGGAACATCCAATTACCCCAGCAGGCATAGGTGAACTGTGGCATTGAAAACAGGATAATTTGTTGGATGTCTGTATAAAGAACCAGTTAGAGTTCCAAGTTTCTTTTCATACCCCAGCAAAGACCAGCATTTATTCTTTGAAGAACGTGAAACAAGAGACTGTAGCCGTAAGTCAGTGCAGAGAGCATGCATGAGGCACCATGCCAAAAACGGGGAGATAGAGAGGCATTCCATACAATGTTGGTGACAACCTCTTCCACAACCCTAACTCCTTCATTAGCTCCCAGATTGCTGGAATGTTTGCTAACTATCTTTAGGTGAAAGGTTAGAGATCTTCCCTTGGAAAACCCTCTAGAATAGGAAAGAATACTTACTGTTACTTATATTTAGGTATCCCACTGTGATGGTTGGTTTTTTGTGTCAACTTGGCTGGGCCACAGTGCCCAGATATTTGATCAAACATTATTCTAGATGTTTCTGTGAAGGTAGTCTGAATGAAACTAACATTTAAATTGGTGGACTTTGAATAAAGCAGATTTTCCTCCATAATGTGGGTGTGCCTCGTGCAATCGGTTCAGGCTTAAATAGAACAAAATACTGGCCTCCCCTGAACAAGAGGGAATTGTGCCAGAGGAAGACCTTTAGACTTGAACGGCAGCGTCGGCTCTTCCCTGGGTCTCCAGCCTGCCAGCTCCGCCTGAAGATTTGGGGCTTGTCAGCCTCCATAATCTCAGGAGCCAATTCTTTAACACCTCTCTGTCTCTGTCTCTGTCTCTCTCTCTCTCTTTCTCACACACACACACGCACACACACACACACACCCCTATTGATTCTATTTCTCTGGGGTACACTGGTTAAGACACCTGCAAAGAAAGAAAAGCCCTGATCACCACCACCTATTTATGACAATGAAGTCCATCAGTTGACAAGTCCCATATATGGACATAAACTTTCAATCTTGATAATGCTTTAAGCCAAGAAAACAAACATTTGAAGAAAACCTGTGAGATCAAATCAAATAGATCAAAGAAGATTTCAGAAGAGAAAATGACAGTGCAGGAAGAGGAAAAGTTTTAAAAATTAGAATTAATATCCTCATAGCATTGAGAGAAGATAATTTTTCCATTACAGAAGAAGAAAAATAATAAAGAGGAATAGATAACAAGAAAAATTTCTTAAATTAAAAATATGAAAATTAGAATTTTAAAATTCAGTAAGGAATATGAAGCTATTATTGAGAAAATCTTCCAAAAATACATCAAAAAGAAAGATGGGAAATAAAAGATCAAATGAGATGATAGAAGAAACAGATGTTCAGACATGACAGTTCTCAAAAATTAACCTCATGGGCAGCACACTCATTCTCATGACAGCAATAAAAAATTAACTCTACTAAAATGAACAGTAGACCAAGATAACATAAAATCCAGGAAAGAGGGGATCCAATGCGGAATTCGCACAAAGGGACTTAACAAGCTGTGACTGACAGGCAGAGTCAGGGAAGAGATGTGTCCTTAGACTAGAAAATAATCAGTCCAGATAAGAACAGGAGAACAGAGTCCTCCCAGAAGGGGACTGTAGCCAAATTTCTTTCAACGAAATCAATAGATTATTTTATCAGAAGTGTATTAGAGTTCCATAAGAGAATTTTTGGGAATTAATGACAAGTTTATAGAAAACTTAGCACATACCAACACAAGCAGTATAGGGGCATCTGGCTGGCTCAGTTGGTAGAGCATGCAACTCTTGATCTCAGGGTCATGAATTCAAGCCCCATGTTGGGCATGGAACCTACTTTTTAAAAATAAGTAAATACTAAATTTAAAAAATTAAAATGAGCAGTGTAGAAGATAAGGATATATAATAATAATAAATTATTATTGTGCAGATAAATAAAATAAATAACCCAATGTAACTCTATAGATAAATGATAGGAAGAGTTATTTACAGAATTATACATTGCAAATGGCTAATGCACATAAAAGACCTCAACAGGAATTTTTTTAAAAATTGAAATTAGAGAAATTAGAAGTAAAGCAAGAGTAAGACATCATTTCATACCCATCAAATGGGTGAAAGTCTGACAATATCAAGTGTTATACAAGATACTGACCAAGGGGAATAGGTACATGTTGACTGTAAGAGTATAAATTTTCCAACCACTTTGAAGAGCAATTAGGGAACATGTCTTAAATTTTCAACTGTGCATAGTCTTTAACTCAGGATTTAAATACTAAAGAAACTCAACATGGTTACACATCCTAACTCAGGATTTAATACTAAGGAAACTCACACAGTTACACATCGACATATGAACAAAATATTTACTGCAGCCGTAACATTATGGTGCATTTTTCTGGGTACACACAAATTTTTTTCAAAGTGTAAAGTCAGATGTGGCATGATAAGTACTAAATTCAGGATCCAGGTTATTTGGGAAGAGAGGAGAGAGAATGAAATTGTGCTAAGGACGGGTATTATCAACTGAATCTATGAATGCTCTGAAACATGAGTAGCCATATAGTTAATTTTTTTTAATTGGGTAACTACGTGATTGTTTATGATAGTCTCCTCTATACTTCTAGGTATGCTAGAATTATGTTTTAATTTTTAAAAAAGGGAAGTAGATAGTGATGAAGAAATTGATAACTGTGTTAAGCCAACCTGAAGAGTGTGGAGATGGGAGGAAGGAGTGGGGTGAGGCTGAAGGGCAAGAGTGAACTCGTAAAATGTAACCCAGATCAGTGAGGACACAGGTGGACAGGTCAGACCAACAGGAAGAGCACAATGCAGAAAGCAATAGGAAATGGCTCCCAGGTCCCAAATGGTTGGAACGAGCCTTATTAGAACCCACCCTGGTTTCCTCCCAACAATGCCCGTGGTGACTGGAGAATCTGGGGACTGAGTTCTTCCCTGGCTTTGCCCATCAGTAGGGAGTTTGGTACAGAAGTCAGCATTTCCCCCTCTTCACAGTTTCCTCACCTGTGAAAGACTAGGTGAGCTCTTAGGTAGTCCTGTCATATTTGCACAAAGGTATCTGTGGCTTCCACCTTTGGAATGCATAGGGTTACTCTTGACTTCTGATGGTAATGTTTCATTCTTAAAACTAAAATAGCACAGTATCTCCTCCCCACCCAATCTCTTATAGCATTTGTACCTTTCCTGTAACTTCAGATCAGCATTTTCTTGCTGATCCAGCATTTCTGGTTCTCTTAAAAGATCTTGGTCTCATTTTCAAACACTTCCTCTAATTCTTAGTTTTTTTCACACCAGACAAAATCCATTTTTCCTACCTTTTTGTTAAATGTTTGTTTTGGTGCATTTCATTCAGTAACAAGAGAACAATTTCCAGGGATGTCTTGAAAACAAATGTAAGAGATGGAGTCAAAATATGATACAACTAATAATCACAGATGAGATGGATTTCCACGCTCTAATCCACATGAAAAAGACAATCCATACGCAATTATGTTATATTTATATCAGGTATTTCCCGTCTCAAAGGCAAAATAAAAATCAGGAAAATAAGTGCCCTGGTAATTTGTTTGATTCAAAAGAAACATAAAATCATTAAAACACCAACTAACTTCAACAGCAGCAAAAGAAATATCTTTTTCAACTGAAGTGTTGCTCAAGAACAGACCATTTGACTTGGGTAACGTGACAGAAAATCTCAACAGAATTTGTCCTAGTCGAAGATTCATTGCAATAACAGCTTTAAGTTAAGTATTTACCAAATCAACTGTATGATTTCAGTAGTTCTCCTTTAATATCATATTGATTTAGCTGTGTTAAATACTAACATGTATATAAGTCAAGATTTTCTTAGAGTTTAGCTCAGAATTTTTGCATCTTCAGTGTTGCACACTTTGGAAATTGAGAGCAAAGAAGCAAGTAAAAAATGAGGACCTGGAAACTAGTAAGGCACTTTCTTTGAGAGAATGAATGAGGTCTTTGAATAAAGTCTAAACCCCAGCGAAATAAATAGAAATAAGCAAAAACTACAAAATGCTGCAGAAACACATTATTTTTACATTCTTTTGCTTTGGTGATGGCGAGGAAAGGATATGAGTTTAAAATATAATTACGATCCTTCAGACTGTATAATGCCAGTGAGATCATTTCCATCTTCCTCCTCTGTCTCTTTAAACATCTGTCCATTAGCAACATTAAGCACCTCACTGTAAAAACTGTGAATCATTAGGTAGATGAAGCACAAGTATAATCTGGATGCAAAATGAGCAAAGCAATGAATCACCAAGTGAAAAAAAAAAAGTGGAAAGACTCCTTATTGCTGAATCTCGTATCAACTCAGCCTCCAGAGATACTGACCCTTAAGCAACTCTTTTTTTTTTTAAGATTTTATTTATTTATTTATTTGACAGAGATAGAGACAGCCAGCGAGAGAGGGAACACAGGCAGGGGGAGTGGGAGAGGAAGAAGCAGGCTCATAGCGGAGGAGCCTGATGTGGGGCTCGATCCCATAACACCGGGATCACGCCCTGAGCCGAAGGCAGATGCTTAACCGCTGTGCCACCCAGGTGCCCCCCTTTAAGCAACTCTTAGCAGGAAGTCAGAAAGATAGACAGTGTGGTCATCCAGAACATTCAGAACTTAGCAGCCAGTTAGGTGGCCTAATACCAGCCCTGGTTAGATTCTAGGAGGTCTTAACCCGTAGATGAAACAGAGGAACAGAGGTCTCTGGGTAGTAAAGGATTGTGAGGAAAAGTTATCATTTGTTTCAGAAGAAAACCCATCGAGGGCCTGGTAAAACAAAAAGAAGGTTGAAAAAGATCAGGATGAACCAGATTATCTCCAGCTGTACTGCCCAACTAATAACCACTAGCTAGAGGTGAGTTTAAATATTTTAAAAATAAAATTAAAGATGGAGTTCCTCAGTAGTGCTCACCACACGTACCCAGTGGCAGACATACTGTACAACACAGATCTAGAACATTCCCATCATCTGGGCAAAACTAAGCCAGGGTCTTGCTCCTCAAAGTGTGGTCCATGACTCAGCAGCATCAACATTACCTGGAAGTTTTTAGAAATGGAGAAACTTCATGTGACCTCTGTACCCATTAAAGTCTGAGGAGTACTGCTTTACAGCTCATTCCAGGAACCTTGCCTCTGAAGGATAATGGAATACAAGTCAGAAGGCTGAGGCAGAATAGCTCAGTGGACTATACAAGAACTATCTGCTGAGCTGACTACTGTTCTGCCTACTTGGTCAGGAGTGGCTCGGGAACAAACACGCAAGCAAACAAGTAACAATAACAAATAACAATAGCACTTACTATTTGCTGGGCAATTAGGCTTTTTCTAAATTATTCACAGAAGTGCCCTTTAAACACTTTTACCAATGATATAATTTATCCTCAACAAGTATGAAAACCATGGCCACGATCATACAGTTAATAAATGGTAGAGCCAAGTTTGAAGAAAAGAGGAAAAAAGGTTTTTAATCAACACAACACTGGGAGGCATGTGCTGTTATTTTTGCTTTCAAGTACTAGAATTTCTAACCATAATGAGTACTGTAGCAGAGATTAAATAAATCTTATTTGAGAATATGAATAAGAAAGATTTTGTGCCTGGGCTCATGAGTAGTGAAAAGAAATATTTATAATTTCCTTAAAAGCTTTTAGTCTTCTGAAGAGGTTCTAATCTACATTAGCAGAGGTTCCGTCCTTGAAGTGACATTCAGTTTTATCTTCTGTGCATTTAGAAATCTGAATTTCAGTTTCGCTCAGCCTTACTTAATGGAAGGCCACTTCTCTACTTGCCTTATTAACTTAAACTCATACTGTTGTTGCCCCAGAATTAAACGCCACCATGATCTCACATTAGCTATGAGAGCCAACTGCAAAATTCTTAGTAATACAGGGAATATGGAATGTTCTACTGGGGAGCATGGAATTTTGGTGGTGTTACCAAACAATCATATCAAGACAACAGTTAAGAAAACATGGTTTTTACAATTTTTACACTGATCACCACAATGAAGCTGCTTGTCCCTTCGGTTTATTCCTAAAGGTTACCTTTACACAGGTTAAAGTATATGCCCTCTTTAAATCATCACCAGAACTCAAAAGAAGCAAACAAAGCTGATGTTTTGCAAGTGCAATTTTCATTTTCAAGTGGGCAATGCAAACAACTATTCTCTCAGTGGAAATGTTAAAGAAAATAAAAGCCTATGGAGTAAAAAGAAAATTTAATGAAGATTAGCCATGAAATTCTCGTGAAGTATAAAATAATTCCATTCATATAGTTCTGTACTCTCCACTATGTATTTATTCATGAATTTGACCCATCAAACTTTTTGAATACATATTTCATATATTCTAAGTTGTTTGATGTATTTATAACATATTACAAATATCTATTTAATATTTTAAATGTAAATGTATGATTTTTTTAACAACAAAATGGTTTGCTGAGGGATGGTAGCACACAATATTTTCACATGTGTGGTGGAAATTAAATTTCAGAAACCATCATTTGTCCCTAGAAGGCAATCAAGTTTGCTGATAAGTTTGGAGAGGTCACTGGAGGAGTTAAGAATTTTTAGCCTAAAGAACAGAAGTTTAAATAATTAGTGGAGTTTCCTGTGGAAAAATCCATGTAGCATCAGAATGCAGATCTGGGGTCATTAAATGATTATGCAATCCTGGAGACAAAAACCTAAGGCAATTGCTAACAATATGCTTTTTTAAAAAAAATTCATCTCAGGGTCACCTGGGTGGCTCAGTTGGTTAAGTGTCTGCCTTGGGCTCAGGTCATGATCTCAGGGTCCGGGGATCGAGCCTCCAGCTCTCTGCTAAGTGGGGAGTCTGCTTCTCCCTCTCCTTCTGCTGCTCCCCCCTGCTTGTGCTCTCTCTCAAATAAATAAATAAAATCTTTTTAAAAAAATTTCATCTCAATAAAAGCAAGATGTTGGATTGTAGGTCACCTTCTAACCTCTTGGGGGAGCTCATTTCATTTCATCCTCCAGGAGAAACGGATCAAGGAAAAGTTGGAAATTCTGAAAGACCTGTAATCAGTGCACCAGTGGGTGGAGTTTTAGGGGTGATATCAAAAAAGGTCTGAATGTTCTTCCTCCTTGTGTTTTTTGTTCCTTTCCTCTTCTGCTCTAGTTACGATAAGGTAGCCTGCAGATTACTTCTGCCAGCAGGTGTTCTTAACACTTGGAAGGTAAACCAATGGTCACAATACAAAAGCCCAATGTACTGGAAATTAGTTTAGGCAAGCTTTGCTCTTGGCGTAAAGAAAAAGATGTTTATAGCCATTGTGGTTGTCACGGAAGCTGGCATGGAGGGAGTTTCCCTGGCCAACATGTATTTGGGCCTTAAGATGAAGGCAAAGAATAGCCATCTGAGCTTTTTCTAAATTGCCCAGCAATTTAAAATATTGGCAAGTAATCTTGTCAATATTTAAAAAATAATGAAGAATTAGAATACTTTTTCTTTTATATTAGCTCCTTATAACGTCTCAGTTAACTTCTTATGAAGGTACAATGTAGATATTCAATAAATACCAAAAATAAATTTCATAACTTACCTTCAGCAACATATTTAGCAAGCCAGCACAATTATGAGCATTAGCTTCATTGCATTGTTTCATATATTTATGGCAGTTACAAATATAAAGTCATCATCATATTGTTTGTTCTTCCTACTTATAAATTATATTATCATTTCAATGAATTTGCCTTGGCAACATGTAGACATTTAAATGTATTTGTTTCTAAAATAATCACCTGAAATTACTAATTGCTGATTACTTCTCCAAAGAGTTGATTAATTCATTTATTAAGTCATCATATGGTTCATTAAACCAAAGCTTTGACAGAGATTTAAATAAAGTAACTATGTGTAAAAAATTTCTTAAACATTGCAACCATTTTCTCAGTTGTCTTTCATCTGTATGTCTGACAAAGTTGAGTCGGTTGTACTTTGATATGCAAAAAGCTCCTTGTTTTAACTGCAAACCACCCACTAGAACACTTCTAAATTCTCATTAGGTAATTTGAGAGTGAAAAAAAGACGGTGATAGAGTGGCAAGTGTAAGAAAATAAGACACATTTACAATAAGGTAGAACAATAACAGAACTTACTATTACATGCTTACTATGTACCAGACGTGTACATTTCACGGGCAATATTAATTCTTGTCAAGGAGGTAGAGGAATAAACTGCTGTTAGATATCACCGTCTTCCAATGAGGCAAACTCAGATCACTAACATATGATAGTTTTGGATTCAGAGCCAAGTCTCTCAACACCAAAGCCCATACTCTCAAAAGAAACCCCACACTATTCTCCTGCAACCAGTATTGTGGTTAAGGATATGATTAACAAATACGGACATTTTCAAGATGAACAAATAAATGGGGCAAAATCTATGTAAATATAACCTGGCTACTGCAGAAGATATTACAAACTACACACTGAAGGTGTTAATAAAAGTTAGAGTTTTATGTTTTTGGAAAAGGTTAATTGGATTTCTACTCCCAATTAGGATGCAGGAGTACATGAAAGAATTTCACTCCCATGGTAGCAGCAAGATGAAAATAGATATGCTAACATGCATAATTTTTATAAAGCTATTGAAGAGCACTGAACACAAAGATGTCTTAATGAACCAAATTCCAGATAGAGATGAGCCCCTCATACGTTATCAAAGTGCTACTTCCACACCTGGGATCAAGGGCCTAGTATGGGAATAGGTAAGTGGACAAGCAGGCCTGTCAAAGACAGAGCCTTGCAGAGATACTGTAAAATCAGCCAATGACAGATGGAACATACAAAATCAGTAACAGAAAAATTAAATATCTTGACCCATCAATCCTCTTCTTTCCCTTTGCAGAATATTGCTGAGTAAAGACAATGAGGTAAGAAAGAAAAGCAGAGAGTCTTCATGCAGCCTTGAATAGCTATATAGTCTTCACATTCTAGGAATCAGCTAGGGTAGAATCCAACAGTGAACCAAAACTACCTAAATCTGCCATCTGAATCACTCCAGCTCAACCCTAGACAAGATCAAAGAGATTAGCAGAAGAGCAGAGAGAAGGTCTTAACCCAGTTTGAAACCACAGGTAAATGTAATCAATTTACGGTAACAGGCTCACAAACTCAACTAAACTCTTCATGGAATCTGAAATATCATTCCTTTATACTACTTGCCCCCAAGAGAGAAATACAATTTGAACTACCTAGGGAAAAACAACAACAACAACAACAAAATATTACAGTTCTAATCTCCACTCTATTTAATGTAAATGCCCAGCTTTAAATCTTTTTAAAAGATATACAGAAAACAGAGAATGTTACCATAATTATGAGAAAATATAGTCAAAACAGGCAGAACAACTGGGGACCCAGATACTGGAATCAGCAGGAAGAAGTTTAAAAGGACTATGATTGAAATGTTAAAGAATTACAGAAAGCAAGCAAACAAAAACACAAAACAACCAAACCAGGATAGATTCGGAGATGAAATGGAGAATTACAGAATAGCTAAGGAAACTATATAAATGAACCAAAGACTCTAAAACTTAAATAAACAATATCTTAAATGTAAAATATATTTAAGATAAGAAATTTAAAGTAGAGTAAATTAATTTCCCTCCTCCTAACCTAGGTGATAATTTTGGACATAGCTCACACACAACAGGCAGGGTTATGAACCTTACACAAATTGATAGAAATTATCCAAATTGAAGTAAAGGCAAAAATAAAATTTAAAAATGAAAAGATGGGGCACCTGGGTAGTTCAGCTGGTTAAGCCTCGGATTCTTGATTTCAGCGCAGGTCACGATCTCAGGATTGTGGGATCCAGCCTCACATTGGGCTGCACGCTCAGTGAGGAGTCTGCTTGAGATTCCCTCTCTCCTTCTCCCTCTGCCCCTCCCCCTGCTCGTGCTCTCTCCCTCTCTAAAATAAATAAATAAATCTTTTTTAAAAAAGATTTTATGTATTTATTTGAGAGAAAGAGCACGAGCTGGGGGAGGGGCAGAGGGAGAGGGAGAGGCAGACTCCCCTGCTGAACAGGGAGCCCTATATGGGGCTCGATCCCAAGACCCTGGGATCATGACCTGAGTGAAGGCAGACACTTAACTGACTAAGCCACCCCAGCGCCCCTAAAATAAATAAATAAATCTTTTTTTAAAGAATGAAAAGACAAAAAGTGACCTGTAGGAAAACATCAAATTTCCAATCTATTTGTAATTAGTCAGAAAAAGAGAAGAGAAAGAATACAAGAAAAAATTCATGAAATAATTACTAAAAGGTCCATAATTATTATAAAACATCAATATATATTTCCAAGAAAAACAGCAAAGCTAAGCTCAATAAGTAAACAAAAATAACCACCCTGAGGCACATCAAAGCCAAACTACTGAAAATCTAAAATAATTATTTCTCTCTCTCTTTTTTTTTTTAATTTTTATTTTAAGTAGGCCCCACATAATTGCAAGAATAACTGGCTTCCCATTAGATACAATAAAAGCTACTGGACAACAAAATGAGATTTTAATGTGCAAAAAGAAGAAAAGACAACCCTTCATTCAATATTTAGCAAAATACCTTTTACAAATAAAGGCAAAATAAAGAAATATTTAGATAATCAAAAGCTGAGAGGATTCATTGGCTCAAAAACCATCCACAAAAATACTAAAGAAAGCTCTTCAGATCAACAGAGAAATCCAGAAGTCTATCTTAAAAAATACTGTAAAGATCAGGAGACACAAGGCCAATTTACAAAATTTAATTTCATTCTTACGTAACAGGAACAAATAATTGGAAAATGAAATTTTTAAGAACAACAATACAGTATCAAAAACAAAACACTTAGAAATAAATTTAATGAAAGATATGCTAGAACTCTACAACAAAATATAAAAAATTATTTGAGAGATATTAAAGGCGAGTTACATGAATCAGTAGATATGTCCTGTTCATAAAATGAAATCAGTATTGTTAAGATACTAACTTTCAGATTAAACTAGTGATTCACTGCTATCTAGATCAAAATCCTGGGGGTTTTTTTTTTGATAAAAATATAAAGTACTTCTAAAATTTATGTGAAATTGAAAGGGATCTGGCATAGCCACAACAATCTAGAAAAAGAAAAACAATTTTAGACAGTTTTCACTACTTGGTTTGAAGGTAACATACTCCATCATAAGATATATTACTTCCTAATTATAAAGCGTACAATAAACCTACATTAATTTTGACAGCATGGCATTGACAGAAAGAGGCAAATAGATCAATGGAATAGATAAGAGACCCACAGGAGCCAATGCAATTCAGTGGGGAAAACAAAAGTCTTCACAATAAATGTTGTTGAATAAGTGGAACAGTGAATTCTGACCCTGCTTCACACCAGTCAAAAAATTAATTCCAGGGGCACCTGGGTGCCTCAGTCAGTTGAGTGTCTGACTCTTGGTTTTGGCTCAGGTCATGATCTCAGGGTCGTGAGATCGAGCCCTGCAACAGGCTCCAAGCTCAGCATGCTCAGCATGGAGTCTGCTTGAGATTCCTTCTCCCCTCCTCACCTCCCCCAGTTTGCATGCTCTCTCTTTTTCTCCCTAAAATCAATCATTAAATAAAATCTTTAAAAAAAATTAATTCCAAATAGATCATAGACCTGAACAAAAATTAAACTATAAAGCTGCTAAAAGCATGCACAGGAAAGTAGTTTCTCAACTTTGGGGTACACAAATATTTCTTAGACACATCAGAAAAGTACCAATGGCGATAGAAAGAAAACAAATTGAAATACTGCTCATCAAAAAAGACCAATTAATAAAAGAAAAAGGCAGAGACTGGGAAAAAAATGTTCATAATCCATATATATCTAGCAAAAGACTTGCATCCAAATTACACCAAAAAACTCCAACTCAGTAAATGCCAATGAAAACTGGCAGGAGATGTGAACAGACACTTTCCAAAAGAAGATACCTAGATAGGTAATAAGTCATGAGAAGGTGCTCAATATCATTAGGGCATCAGCGAAACTCAAATTAAACCTACAAAGACATGTGGCTTCACATGAACTAGAATGAAAACAATAAAATGCCAGACAATACCGTCTATGAATAAGGATATGAAGCAATGGGAACTCTCACATATTTTTGGAGGGAGTGTAAAATAGTGTAACTATAGGAAAACCGATAGGCAGTTTCATTTCAAGTTTAATAGATATACACCATGTCCTAGAAGCTCCTCCTCTAGATATAAGCACAAGAGATATGAAAGCATGTGATCATAAAAAAAAAGGCAAATACAAAAATGTTCACAAGAGGGAATATCTATCAACAAAAAAAATGGATAATCAACCAAATAGAATATTCTTCTCAGCAATAAAAAAGAACAAACTATATATGCAAATCATGGATGAATCATGTTGAATAAAATAATGCAGGAATAAAAATATAGACTTCATGATTTTGTTTATAAAGAAATCTACAAAAAGCAAGATTTAACTATGGTAATAAAAATCAAGATTTGAGCATTGACTGGGTAGGCACAAATGTGATTTCTGGGGTAGCAGAAACACTCTGTTTCTCGACTAGTGTTTTTGTTATATGGGCATATATATTTCTCAGTATTCATCAGAATATTTCCTTAAAATCTATGCATTATACTATAAATAAATTACATTTTATTTAAAAATTCCGAAGAGTTACTTGGATGAAGGACTAAAGGATAGACATGCAGATCCCAAAGAACAAGAGTATCTCTTTTAAAAATGTCCAGAACTAGGGGCACCCTGGGTGGCTCATTTGGTTCAGTGTCTGCCTTTGGCTCAGGTCATGATCCTGGAGTCTGGGGATCAAGCCCCACATTGGATCCCTGAGCAGTGGGAAGTCTGCTTCTCCCTCTCCCTCTGCCTCTCACCCTGGCTTGTGCTCTCTCTCGTTGGCTCACTCTCTCAAATAAATAAATAAAACCTTTAAGAAATAAAAATGTCCAGAACTAGTCAAATCATATTTTTTTAAGATTTATTTATTTATTCGAGAGACAGAGAGAGGGAGAGCTGGGGGGAGGGGCAAAGGGAGAGGGAGAATCTCAAGCAGACTCCCCGCCAAGCGAGGAGGCCCAGTCCGGGCTGGATCCCACAACCCTGAGATCGTGACCTGAGCTGAAACCAAGAGTCCGACACTCAACCCCCTGAGCCCCCGAGGAACCCCAAACTGTATTCTTTATTAGGTGCACCCCAGTCCTCTTGTTCAAACTGATTTAGAAAAAGATAAACAGTAGGTTGACAAATTGTGGGAAGGCAATTTTTTAAAGTAGAAATAAATAGGTGTTCTTTTATTTTGCATTCCTGCAAACTCACCCAAACTACACATTTGTGATCACAAGGCTTTCCCTTATGGGTCCTGGATCCATTGTAGCTCCCAAGTAGTGGGGAAAAAAATTTTTTTAAGAACTTAGTGTCAGTATCAATCTCTGATCCTGACTGGTATTTGGGTTGGCTGGTATTTGTATTCTGCCTATTTGTCTATGACCAATATGACTCATGCCCCATCTCATACCCTCAGTATCTAAAAGTTTACCTGATTTCTAAGTGACTACATAGATCTTACCTACCTGGGGCTCAAGTTTCATCAGAAAATTCTCTCCACAGTTGGTGTAGGCTAGGCTGGAGTAACAAACAGACACAGAAATTTAGTGTGTCAACAGAATAAATGTTTTTAGTTCTCACACATTTGACAGTCTATACTGGTTCCATGTTAGTGGAGGATGGGCCTGGGAGGAGTCTAAGTTATTTTATTTCATGGAGTAGAGTGGGGAAAATAACCCAAGTCACGTCCATGCGTGTTCTTTAGGGCACGCATTACATTGGCCCACTTTCCATTGACTAGAGCTCATAGAATGAGACATGGAGACTAGCAAGGAGAACAGAAAATTGAGTTTGGTGACCAGCTTATCAGTCTCTTGGTCTAGGAGTGCCCTAGAGATAATAAAGGTGATAAAATTCCTCTACAGCTTGTTATCACTGCTTTTTAAAACATGCATTTACTTAGTACCTATGGTCTGAGACAGGATTTTTCTAAACCTGTCGGAATTGATTCAATATAAATTTACTTTAACTGAAAGACTACAATGGATATTTCTTTTACAACACGTATATTTTTCCGACCCTTTTTATAACAAAAGTATCTTGTTTTTTCTCCCTTGTTAAAAAGCAGAAAAGTGGCTTTTTCTAAATAGTTCTTTTGTATTATCACTAAGTGAAAATAATTTAAATATCCTCACAGCACCTTAACAATGAACCAGATACATCAACTTAAATTCACATGTGTATAAAAAATGACTGCATTTTATACCTGGTTTTTTTTTTTTCCTTAGTCTCTAGCACTGGACTGTTACCCATAGTGAGTATTCCTAAGTGTTTGATGAACAGGTTAGACTTGCTTTGCCTTAAAAAAACAAGACAAGCTGTGTGATGTCTTCAAGGATTTTATGCAATAAAGTTGCTTAGAAAATTTGTGGATCATCTTCAAGGATGACCGAATATTACTTTTCTTACATGATCCCTTTATTACATTGTCTATAATTGTAGAACATCTCACTTTTTACTGTAAGGGTTACAAATATTTTCGTGACACTAGTCCTTGACCTCAAGGAGTTCACTGTGAAAACGTAGAGACTATGACAGTGGATTAGCAGTAGAGTGAGCTAAAGAGAAAGAGTACAACTGATAGGAATATTTTTAAATAAAACTATAAACAACCTATGTTTAGATTTTTAATCATTGACTTCTCTGAAGGTCCCATAATAAAACCAGTTGACTTGTGAACATCTTCTTTAGATCCTTGCCTTTCGGTATCATAATTTGCTGTTTCAAGCATACTTTTAAAATATGTTCCCTGACTCTTCTCCTGGTTGTATTATTATGATGGTTAAACTTACAAACTCATTCATCTCAATTATTCCATTAACTTTAAACATATTAGGGTAAGCATATCTAATAAAGTTATCATAAAAGACTCAATTAATGGAGCAGTAGTTCATAGGAATGCTTTTGAAAGTATTTCTTATTTCTTAAAGTGCTCATTGACTTCAGTGAGAGGAAAAGAAAACTGACTCACAAGACTGGCTACCATTCACACTTGGTGGTATTCCATTAGCAGTGAGATATGTGTGTGTGTCTTCTCAATAGCTTAGTCACTTCAGAGATCCTCTAGAAGCCAACTTATGATCTGTCTGTTGACCTTAGATGTTAATACTGATTGATACAGGTATCCTTTGTCTAGCCACAGATGCAACTGAAAACTCATACCATATGGTAGATTATAGGTGGCTGCAAATTTTTGGTTATTCTTCCCATCAGGAGGTGGAGTCTAGTTTCTTTCCCCTTGAATCTGGACTGACTCTGTGATACACTTGACTGATAAAAAGCAGAAGAACCAAATAACATTGCATGATTTCCAAGGCTGGGTCATATGAATCATAGTATCTCCTGCTTGTTTTTTTTTTTTGTTTTGTTTTGTTTTTTAATGCCTGCTCTTAGAACTCTTCTTCTGAAAATCCACCTGTCATGTTGTAGAATCCCAAGCCACAAGGTGAGCCCTTGTGTAGACATGCCAATGAACAGCTACATCTGAGCTCTCAGTCTAGAGCCAGCATCAAATTTCAGTCATGTGGAGAAGCCATTGAACATGCAGTCAGTCAAGGCTTCAGCTGACTGCAACTTCACCTACCACATGAGAGACCCCAGGTGAGAACCATACACCTGAGCTCAGTAGTGCACAAAACCGGAAGGGGTAATAACTAAAGCCAGTTTAAGTTTGGTGGTCATTTATTACACAACAATACATAACCACAAACCAGTGAACTCAGAAAATAATCTTTCAGTCTCATTCTGTTCTCTTTTCTGACCTCAGGATAACTATGATAAAAGCAAAATCACTAATGTGTAATTTTACATGACTGGGGATGGAAAGTTTCAAATGATCTTTAATTTGCTTCATTTAAGTTTGGATTCTGCTTTATAAAGTAGCTTTGCATACATGTACTTACAAATTTGGAACTATCTTTATTTTTAAGAATGAAAAACTAAAAACATCTATTTTAATGAATAATTTATAGTTTATAGATAAAATTGAGTTTATTATAAGTTTTCTCTAACTGCACACTAGATATTAACAGGTACACTCTTTTCTCCAAGATCTAGACAAGACTGATTCAGATCCACATTTATTGATCAGAGAAAAATCCAATGCCTTCCTCTAAATTTCTGTGAAGTAACTGGGCTGAAGGATGATAGCTTTTATATTCTCAAGGATACCTCTGATTTTAAGCTCCCATCTCTGCTGAATTTACTCAATTTCAACATCTTTTTCATCTACTCCTTATTGCAAGTCCTATAGATGTAAACCCAGTCCAATTCCTTAATTTCCTTCCGGAAAACATATAGATGGTTCACTGAGAACTTAAGTGAGAGACACCTACCAAAAATAAAGTCAACAGTAGATATGCATGGTCCTTAACAAAAATTAAAAGAACAAACAAAAGTTAGCTCTCGATGATTCTATAAAAGTGGCATTTATCATTCTTGTTCTCATTCTACTAGACAGACCAAGTCACAGGGTTAATCTTGGTGCCACTGAGGCAGGAATGGTTTCTCCTCCCTGAGGGAAGCACTGCAAATCATATGGCAATGGGGACGGATAATAGTCTCTTAAAGTTAGTGAGCTAGTCATGGTGCTCTCTGAGGGAAGAACATTCAGGGAGAGGGAATAGTGAGAAGAAGAATGTTTCTGATGAAAAATATGCTTGATACATTTATTTGAGAGACATCAAGACAAGTATCTCCATATCAAAGTGAACAGGAGCAATAATGAAACAAAAAGAGATCAGAGAAGTAAGTAGTCAGGACTATGTAGCCATAGTAAAGACTTAATATATTAAATATTCTAAATGCTCTGGAGAGCCATGGAGGGATTTGGAAAAAGCAGCATAATCTGATTTACATTTTCAAAGAATCATGCTGCCTTCCTTGTGGAAAAGTAATTCTGGTGCTCTACAAGGGAGACCAGAAAACCAATCTAGAGGCTCCTGCAATAGTTCAGGTGAGAAAGGAGAGCAGCATTGCCATCAGGGATTGTGATGTAGCAGAGAAGGTAGAGAGAAGCATTTGTGTTATGGATCTATTTTAATGGAAATGACAAGAAGTTTTTGGTGAACTAGATGTTGCATGTGAAAGAGGAATTAAGGCACCATTTCCTAGAAAAATCTCATGGAACAGCACATGTGGAGAAAGACAGAGATTAAATATATTAGGTTTGAAATGCCTATTTGAAGTCTGACAGGAGAGAGTCTGTAGCAGGATGTATGTGTTTGGACTCAAGAGAGATACAAAATGTAGTCATATTAGAAAATAGATTGTAAGTAACATCATGGGATTCGATGAAAGTACAGGGTCAATATAGATAAGATGAGAAGTCTAATGCCTGGTCACTGGGGCACTATAATATAGTCAACAGGTGAGAAAGAATAAATAAAGGAGGATGAAAGGAACAGCAATGCATTAAAAAAAGAAAACAAACCAAGGAAGTGGTTGTCCTAGAGTAAAATGTCTCAAGAAAGACAAAATCAGTTTTTGCAGGCCACTGAGACACCAAGTAAGATGGCAACTTAGAATCATGCATTATATTTAGAAAACTGTAACCAAGATGAAAGTGATAGGGATCTCAATGAAGTCACAGGGATGAAAATCTTGTTAGAGTAATCTAAGTAAGATTGGGAGGTGAGGACACAGAAGCATAGCAAAGTCATAGTTTTTCTTTTTTCCAAGTTTTATCGCCATATAAGTGACATACAGCACCATGTGAGTTTAAGGTGTCCAGCATAATGATTCTACTTCAATATATTTTGTAATGGGGGGTGCAGATATCTCTTCAATATAGTGTTTCCTTTATCTCTGTATCAATTTTGTTTATTTTTCGAACAATCAACTCCTAGTTTTGTTAATAACCAAGTCATTTTTAAAGGACATTTGCTTTAAAGGGGAGAAGACAACAGATGAGTATAAAAGTGCCACAAGTTTTGTTTTGCTTTCCTTTTATTCTAGAGATATCATAGTTGTTCTGAATTTACTCATCAGTACTCATTCACATTATTAGTGTCAAAGTAAACACACAACAGAATCAAAATAACATGGTAAATCTTTATGAACTGTGGCACATCCATTGCCTGTTTCATCCCACCTATTTACTCTTCATTACTCAACTCATTCATTCTGTGATTAAGCAGCAAATGAGTTGTCCCCTTTCTTACATTTGTCTCATCTTGCCAATGACTCAACAAATCACTCACAACTTGATAGGCTTCCTTGCCAAAACATGAACCAAGAAAAAGTAGCCATAATTATTTCCAGCTAATGAAGGCATTGAGCTTCTGTTACTTAAACGGAAAGCCTGACGTGGAGCTCGATCCCAGAACCCTGGGATCATGACCTGAGCTGAAGGCAAGTGCCTAACCAACTGAGCCACCCAGGCACCCCCTCCTATATTTTATCTAAACATATTTATAGTTTAAGCTCTGTCTATAGTTAATAGATAAAATACGTTTTATCTATTTTGAGTTTATTTTTGTGTATGTTGTTGCAACTTCATTATCTGCATTTAGGTATCCAGTTTTCCCAGTATCATTTGTTGAAGACTACCTTTCCAACATTGAATAGTTGGAATCCTTATCAAAGATTAATTGACCTCAAATATGTGTTAATCTTAATGCTATTTCATTAATCTATATTTGTATCCTCATTTCAGTAACTCGCTGTCTTGATTACTGATTACTATAGCATTTTAATAAGTTTGCTATCAGAAGGTTGAGTCCTCCAACATTTTCTCCTTTTTCCAGATGGCTATGGCTATTCTGTGTTCCTTGTATTTTTTAGGATTGAATCTATAGACTGATTAGACAACTAATACCATGATAACAATATTAAGTCACCCCATCCATGAATATGGAATGTCTTCCCATTTATTTTGACCATCTTAAATTTTTTAATGGTGCTTTGTATGTTTCAACATGTAAGTCTTCACATCTTTTATTAAATTCATCTCTAAGTATTTTAGCCTATTTCATGTTATTATTAATGGATTTTCTCTTTTAAGTTGATTTAATTTTTTTTAGTAATCTCTACACTCAAAAGTGGAGCTTAAACTCACAACCTCAAGATCAAGAGTCACACACTCTTCCAACTGAGCCAGCCAGGTGCCCCTGGAGTGTTTTTCTTCTTAATTTCATTTTCTATTTTCTTTTTAAAATTTTATTTATCCATTTGAGAGAGAGACAGAGCACAAGCAGGAGAGGCAGAGGGAGAAGCAGACTTCCCACTGAGATGGGAGCTTGACATGGGGCATGATCCCAGGACCCTGAGATCATGACCTGAGCCAAATGCAGACACTTAACCATCTGAGCTACTCAGGTGCCTCTAATTTCATTTTCTGATAATTAATTGCTAATATGTAGAAACACAATTGATTTTTGGGGTGTATTGTTCATGTATCCTGCAAACTTGCTGAACTCATTTATTAGTTCTAGTGTGTGTGTGTGTGTGTGTGTGTGTGTGTTCCTCAGGATTTTCTGTATAAGATCATGGCATCCACAGATACAGCTGTGCTTTTTTCCTTTTCAATCTGAATGCCATCTATTTCATTTTCTTGCCTGACCACTATGGCTAAAATTTTCAGTAAAATGGTGAAAAGAGGTGGCAAGAGAAGACATCCTTGTCTTGTTCCGTATTTTAAGGAAACAGCATTCAGTCTCTTTCCATAAATTCAATGTTGTCTTTGGGTTTTATACAGATACCATCCATCAGATTAAGGAAGTTAACTCTAAGTGTGTTGAGGTTGATTTTTTTTTTATTACAAAGTGCTGTTGAATTTGTCAAATGCGTGTTCTGCATCTATTGAGACGATCACAGTTTTTTTTTTCTTTTTGTGTTAATATGGTATATTACCTTGATTGGTTTTCAGATATTTAAACCAGGCTTGTACTTATGGATTAAATCCCACCTGGTTAGGGTGTATAATCCTTTTTGTATATTCTTGGATTTGGTTTGGTAATATTTTGTCGAGGATTTTTGCCTATATTTTAATAAGAGATATTGGTCTGTTGGGGTTTTTCCTGAGTTATCTTTGTCTAGTCTTGGTATCAAAGTAATACTAGATTCAAGAATGATGGGGAATTGTTCCTTCCTTTCATTCTTCGGAAATAGCTGTAAAGGACTGATATTAATTCTTTCTGAAACATATGGGAAAAATCACCATAGAAGCCATTTGATCTTGGCTTTTTCTGTGTGGGAAGTTTTTAATTATCATTTCAATTTCTTCTTTATTACAGGGCTACCATGTTCTTCTATTTCTTCACTCAGAATTGGTAATTTGTTACATGCTAGGAATTTGTCCATTTGATCTATATTTTCTAATTAGTTAACATATAGTTGATCATAGCATTCTCTTATAATCCTTTTTTATTTCTGTAAGGTTGATAGAACTGTCCCCTCATTCATTACCTATTTTACTAAAATGAGTCTTCTCTTTTTTTTCTTGGACAACCTAGTTAAATTTTAAGAACCAACTTTTTGTTTTTGTTGATATTCCTCATTGTTTTGCATTTTTTTATATCCTTCTTTTTCTCTAGTACTTTTTCTCTTAAGGTGTATTTTCATGAGATGATTATAAATATTCTAGCTCTCTTTTGGTTACTGTTTACATGGTGTATTTTTGTATCATTATACTTTTAATCTATTTGTGTCTTTGAGTCTAAAATATGTCTCTTACAGACAGCATATAAGTGAATCATATATCTTTATCCATTCTTCCAATCTCTATATTTTAATTGGAATGCTTGATCCGTTCATTTTTAATGTAATTACTGATAAGACAGGATGCATATTTGCCATCTTGCTATTTGTTTACTACATATATATATTTTTCTCTTCTTTCATTACTTATTTGTGTTAGCTAAATATTTTCTACTGTACCATTTTATTTTTTAAGCTTATTATTTATTTATTTAGTTTTGGTAATCTACACCCAGTGTGGGGCTCGAACTCACAACCCCATGATCAAGAGTCACACGCTCTTCAGACTGAGCTAGCCAGGCACCCATCTAGGGTACTACTGTAAATATCTATTGTTTCTTTTACTGACTAATTTTGAATTATGTTTTTAGTGATTTACTTGAGAATTATAATTAAAACCTTGGCAAAATCTATTGTATTTTAACACCAAGTTAATTTCATTAACATAAAAAGATTTGCTCAAACATAGATCTGTTCCCACCCCATCCTTGGAGCTATAATTTTCATATACATTACCGTTTATGCATTATAAACCCATTATCCTTAAATCAGGTAGAAGAAGACAAATCTTACAATTGGTATTGTATTTTATATTTATCCACATAGTTATCTTTACTGGTGTTATTTCTCTGTGGAGATTGGAATTCCTGTTGAGTGTTCTCTCATTTCAGACTGAAAAATTCCCTGTAGTGATTTTTTTGAGCTGTTCAGATTCTTAGTTTTTGTTTATCTGGGAATGTCTTCATTTTCCCTCATTTTTGGGAAATTTTCCCTCCTTGGCGGATCTTTTTTTTTTTTACCAGTACTTTAAATATCTCATTCCACTGCCTTCTGACTTCCATGCTTCTGATGATAAGTCATCTTTTAATCATATGAAGTCCCATACAACATGAGCTGTTTTTCCATTCCTGTAGTGAAGATTCTCTCTGTTTTTTTGTCTTTCAACAGTTTTATTATGATGTGTCAGGCTGTGGACCTCTTTAAGTTTATCCTACTTGGACCTTGATGAATTCCTTGGATTTGTCATCATGTTTGTCATAGATCTGGCAAGTTTTCAGCTATTATTTCTTCAAATATTCTTCCTTCCTTTTCTCTCCCTCCTTTCCTTCTAGGACTCACATTATGTATATGTTGGTATGCATGACTATGACCACCTGTCTCTCAGGTTCCATTAATTTTTCTTCATTCTTTTCTTTCTGCTCCTTAGTCTAGATAATCTCAACATCCTATCTTTACTTTCACCAGCTTTTTTCTTCTGATCTTTTTTCTTCACCCCTACTATGTTATTGATCTCCTTAGTAAATTTTTCATTTCAATTACTTGACTTTTAAAACCCAGGGGGCACCTGGCTGGCTCAGTCAGTGGAGCATGTGACTCTTGAACTTGGTATTGTGAGTTTGAGCCCCATGTTGCCTGTAGAGATTACTTAAAAATGAAATCTTTTCTAAAAAATTAAAAAATAAACAAAACCCCAAATTTCTCTTTGGTTCTCTTGCTTTTTTTTAATTTTAGTTTAATGTTTTTTTATTATATTATGTTAGTCACCATACAGTACATCCCTGGTTTTTGATATAAAGTTCGATGATTCATTAGTTGCATATAACACGCAGTGCACCATGCAGTACGTGCCCTCCTTACTACCCATCACCAGCCTATCCCATTCCCCAACCCCCTCCCCTCTGAAGCCCTCAGTTTGTTCTCAGAGTCCATAGTCTCTCATGCTTCATTCCCCCTTCTGATTACCCCCCCTTTCTTTATCCCTTTCTTCCCCTATCGATCTTCCTAGTTCTTATGTTCCATAGATGAGAGAAATCATATGATAATTGTCTTTCTCTGCTTGACTTATTGGTTCTCTTTCTTAAATGCAATTCCTTTCTCTTTGTTGACATTTTCTATTTAATGAGATCTCACTCACATATTTTCCTTTCCCTCTTAAGACACAGTTTCCTTTTTTTTTTTTAAGATATTTTTAATAATTTACTTAAAGTCTTTGTTTAGTAAACCCAACCTCTGTGCCCCTCAGGAACAGTTTCTATTAGCTGGTTTTTTTGCCTGTGTATGGCCACAGTTTTCTTTATTTTTGCATTTCACATTATTTTTTTGTGTGTGTGTGAAATTAGATTTTTAAAATAATATAATGTGACAACTCTTGAAATCAGATTCCTTCCATTCTGCCTTTGTTGTTGCTACAGTTTGTTATTGTTGTTTTTGTTGTCATTGTTGGCTTGTTTAATGACTTTGCTAAGTCTCTTACTGCCTATGTGTTGGGTTCACTCACTGGCATTCACGTAATGTATTTTACTTTTCTTAAGTTCTCTGAAATTATTTTATCTACAGCAGGGCTTGTTTTCTTCTATGGGAATATCACAAGAATGATTTTTTTTTTAAGATTTTATTTATTTATTCGACAGAGATAGAGACAGCCAGCGAGAGAGGGAACACAAGCAGGGGGAGTGGGAGAGGAAGAAGCAGGCTCATAGCGGAAGAGCCTGATGTGGGGCTCGATCCCAGAACGCCGGGATCACGCCCTGAGCCGAAGGCAGACGCTTAACCGCTGTGCCACCCAGGCGCCCCCACAAGAATGATTTTTGAAAGATCATTAAGACAAGTCCTGCATTTCTTTCTACCAGGTGCACCAAAGTTGTCACAGATATTAAACAATTTACACTCACTTTTGATTTTAGAGAATCCTGACACATGGTTAGCCTACATTTATTCTAAATCTACACAGAACACATGATTCCATTGTTCCCAGGATCCTTTTATTTTTTTTTACACTCAATACCTAAGCAGCTTGCTAATTTCTTGGACTAAGTAATGGCTTTGTTCTACTGAGGGTACGGCACCCAGAATGTCTCACATTAAAACACGGTTACCGGAGGCGCCTGGGTGGCTCAGTCGTTAAGTGTCTGCCTTCGGCTCAGGGCGTGATCCCAGAGTCCTGGGATCGAGCCCCACATCAGGCTCCTCCGCTGGGAGCCTGCTTCTTCCTCTCCCACTCCCTCTGCCTGTGTTCTCTCTCTTGCTGG
Organism: Ursus maritimus; assembly: GCF_017311325.1. Lineage (NCBI taxonomy): Eukaryota > Metazoa > Chordata > Mammalia > Carnivora > Ursidae > Ursus > Ursus maritimus. Next base: position 81,328,826 of record NW_024426885.1, on the reverse strand, counting down.
CTGTCTCTCTCTCTGTCAAATAAATAGATAAAATCTTTAAATAAATAAATAAAATAAAATAAAATTAAATTAAATTAAATTAAATTAAATTAAATTAAATTTTAAAAAACATGGTCACCGGTAAATTCCAAGCTCACATGTACATAAGGTTTTTGTCTTTTTTCCTGGCTCCTAGTCAGATTACTTCTCCCTCTTACTTAGGCCTCTATGACAACATCAGCTTATCTTTATTGTTCTAGCTTTCACTTTCTTTCCCCACCTCTGTCACCTGGAACTTCCTACCCTTATTTTTGTGTGTGTGACTATAATTTACCCAGTGCTTCTAGGTATTTTAAGGGAGTTTAAGCTGAGTCCACCAATTTGCATCCACTGCACATTCTCTCAACATAATTTTTAAGTTTATTATTGCTGTTATGTGAGGAATGGATAAGAGCAAGGTAAAAATGAAATTTGTATCTTTAGAAATATTATCCCTCAATATAAATGAATGGTTAAATAATTACTCAGTTACATCTTTTTACGCAATGTTACATTCAAGGCAATAAACATTATTTTGAGTCCTCTGGCACTTAATACAAAAAAAAAAAGTAAAGGTATATGTTCCCAGGTTTTAGCCAAATTTCATAAGAGCCAATTTAATCATATTTTACCTGTTCTTTTTATTTCCTGGATTTGAAATAAGGCACCACTTTCCTGGCAACATGACAGATGACTGGATTGACTAGAGAGGTGTATCCATTATTAAATTAGCTTCTCTCAGTAATCAACTTCTTAAAACACTCCTGAGAGGATAAAAATTGTAAAAGTTGACATGTACTCCAACAAAAAAAAACCCACAAATATAAAAGGCACTTTGTAAAAAATTGCTACCTTGGCCAATAGCAATGTAATAGGTTTGTTAGAGAGGGTGCTGTCCTCATGTTTCTGGGCTGCTGGTAGACATCAAAGATATTATTTCTGAAAGCCATTTTATCTTCTCTCCGTCTGCTATTTCAAAGAATCATGTGCTTCATTCTCATATTGCTGCACATCTTTTCCTACCAGGGAATATCCGTCAGAGATAATATGAAGTCCACCTACTTGAGACAGTCATAAAATGTATGTTTTTATTTTTGTAGCATGGGGGGAAAGTTCAGATGAATTCCAATACATATAGGTGACAAGCTCTTCGTATGTTATCCAGAGCAGGGAGTTACAAACAAGTGAAGTTGCATGGGCATTTAGCATAGTAATCCAGGTTAAAGGAAAACATCCAGTAAAGGAACTAAACATGTACCATTGAGATTTTTAATATAGCCATGATTTTCTATCAGTTCTTGTGAGTATGACTTAGGATTGAGAATAATCATGCATAACAATGATGTAATATCATATCTCCCACTGATAAGCAAGCAAAACTCACCAGGTAAATTTGAAATCGAGCCTTTGTTATCTTATCTTAGGAATGAGGGCTATGGGTTTATATTTAAATTCAGAAAAAAATTAATTACCCAGGAATTATTATTAGTTTCTCCAAGAATAGTGAAGGTAAGAATGTTCTCCTGTAACCACAGTATTTAATAATATAGTAGTAGTAGTAAAAATACATTAATATGCTGTACCCACAGGTAATATCTTGCCCAAATTGACAGAGCCAATAATACTATGTATAGACAGAGAAAAAAGAGCATTCCTTAATTATTAGTTCATTGGCTAAACCTCAAGTTGGTTTCACTAGTAGTCCTGCTACAGACTGAATGTTTATATCCTCTCAAAATTCCTATGTTAAACCCTAACTCCCAATGTGATGGTATTTGGAGGTGGAGCCTTTGGGACTTGAGGAAGTCATGAATGTGAAACCCTCATGGTTGGTATTAGTGCCCTTATAAAAGATGCCCCACAGGGCTGCCTGGGTTAAAGTGTCTGACTCCTTGTTTTCAGTGCGAGTCATGATCTCAGGGTCCTGGGATCAAGCCCTACCCGGGCTCCATGCTCAACAGGGAATTGGCTTGGAATTCTTTCCTCCCTGTCCCCTCCCCATTTCTCTCTCTCTCTCTCTCTCTCTCTCTCTCTCCCTCTCTTTAAAATAAATAAATAGGGTGCCTGGGTGGCTTAGTTGGTTAAGCGTCTGCCTTTGGCTCAGGTCATGATCCCAGGATCCTGTAAGCCTCACGTAAGGCTCCTTGCTCAGTGGGGAGCCTGCTTCTCCCTTTCCCTCTGCCCCTTCCCCTGCTCATGCTCTGTCTCTCAAATAAATAAATAAAATCTTAAAAATAAATAAATAAATCTTAAAATAAAAAAAGATGCCCCACAGAACTTTCCTACCCCTCTCCACCATGTGAGGACACATGCAGGGAGTTTAAATACCATAATGAAAATATCCAAATAATAAAATGAGTGAAAAGTTCTGAAACTTGGCCAACATGTTACTGAGAAAACTAGTACTCAACAACAACAAAAAAAGGGTTCAATACAGGACAAGTGGGGAGCAGTGATTAGAACAAATAAAACCTTTTCTTGTTCATACTTCATTGTATGGAGATTCCTCAACAAATGATTAAAAGTTAAACATGTTGTCATGCTAGAGTGTGATAGAGGGGCTGTTCAGAATTTTATAGGTCAGTGTGTGACCCTACGAAGGGACAGACTTCATGCTTTGGTGTGAGTTGTTATCAAGAAAACAGGGAGTTTTATTTCATTTTATTACCTTAACTAGATATTACTGCAAGCAAAATAAGTTTAGGTCTGCTATCAAGGGTCATTTAATTTACTTGTATTCTCTCCTACTTCATCAACTAAAGAAACGTGTCATAATCATTTCTCCACTTACTTTCTAAAATACTTGATATGACTATACTAATGAGGCAAAAAGAAAAAAGAAAAAAGAGAGAAATTCTCAGATGATTTATGGAATGAATCTCAGTATTTTATTTTCATTCCTTATTCTTTCTTTCACCTTGGATGTAAGTACTGATTTTAATGGATTTTTTTGGCTTATGAATCGCAGGAAGGACATAGCTAAAAGGACTCTCTATTTTATTATAAAATATTCAAAAGCCAGTTAAAAGCCAGAATTGGTCACTTATTTATTTATTTGCTGAACAAACGTTTATTCACAAACTCCTACGTACACTCTAATAGACCCTGTGAGCGCTTCAGTGAATGAGAAGATGTTGTATATAATAAATTACTACAAATTTAGTAGCTTAAACAGCAAACATTTATCATTTCACAGTTCTTGTGGGTCATGGGGGTGGATGTCAGTTAGTTGGTTTCTCTGCTCAGGATCCCACCAAGCTGAAATCAACATGTCAGTAGGAGCTGTGTTCTCCTCTGGGGCTCCTGGGTTGTTGTCAGAATTCAGTTTCTTGGGATTGTAGGACTGTGTTTTCAGTTGTCTTGCTGGCTGCTGGCCGGGGTCATCCTTTGCTCTTGGGAGCCACCCTCTGGTCCTAAGTCCTGTGGCCCCTCCTCTCACATGAGAGCTCATTTTTTGAAGGCACCGTGTGTGAATGCTTATGAAGGTTAGCTTATCATCCCCAAAACACTAGGAATTGCTACTGTCCCCATTTTGCTCATGAGAAAACTGAGACACAGTACAGTTGAGTGACTGGTCCCCAGCCAGGTTTTAGAGTTAAGATTTGTATACAGATTGACTGAGAGTCGGGCTCCAAAGTCCTTGCTTTTAAAAAGCGCACTTTAATTATTTTGAGTATCTTAAGTTTTAGGGTAATATTTAATGTTTTATAAGTTTTATAAGTTTCAATAAAGATGAATGTATTCATCACATTCTGTTTTTATTTCTTTCTTTAAAATTCTAGGTCAGGTCCTTGCCCAGCTTTCTGTTGTTATTTATTAGAGCTATTAGTAATAAAGGGAATTAGAAAATATGCTCCTATTGTGTTATATCTCTTTTCAGTTTGTTAAAGCTATTTTTCTTTTCTTTTTTTTAAAGATATTATTTATTTATTTGAGATAGAGAGAGAGAGCAAGCATGAGCAGGGGGAGTGGCAGAGGAAGAGGGAGAAGCAGGCTGTCCGCTGACCAGGGAGTCCAATGCAGGACTCGATCCCAGGACCCTAGGATTGTTACATGAGCCGAAGGAAGATGCTTAACTGACTGAGCCACTCAGGCATCCCTGTATAAAGCTATTTTTCTGTAATACAGTCATTTTAATCTTATTCATCATTCTATTTGGACATCCAGGTATGGTTTATAGTTATAGTTTCATTTTTAGAATAATTTCTAATTTGGTTGTAAGTAGACATTAAAACACATATTTATGTTCTTTAATTTCTATTAATGTCATGATAATTATTTTAAAATATGCTATAAAATAATATGATGGCCAAATATTGGTACCATTAAAACCAAAAAGAGAATTTTATATAAAATGAGTACTATTTCAACACTAAACTCAATATAAATCTAACCTAATTCAGTTTAACCACGTAAGGTACATTACTAAAGAAAAAAGTTTGGAAGAGCATACACAAACACCATCACGGATTCTTGGAGTGATAAAATTATGGGCTTTTTATTTTCACCTTTTTTCTCTCCCACAAACTATCTAACATTTTGAACTTCTTTTGCCTTTTCAATGAATTTTTCATATAATGTGTGTACAGAAAAAAAAGAGCTTCAGTTTTTCCTCAGCTCGTAGTAAATGTCAAGAAATATATATATACTCACTCTCTGTTTAGGCTTCTGGGATACCTGGCTCTTTCTTAACACGTCTGCGAATATGAGGAATAGTGTTGTCAGACTTTTCTGTTACTTTTCTACATTCCCTGCAATAAGTAGTTACAGCTAATTTTAAAAGTAAAATGTTATTTCCCAAGAAAGGAAGCAGAACGAATGGAGAAATGGTAAATCAGGGGGCGTCACAGCTCACGGCAGAGTAAAGGACCCAGCAGATCCCGCTGCCCAGGTGCGGCCACGAGGATGATGGGGAATGACAGCACCTTAGCCTTGGCATACGCTGGCCTGTGTGTCAAGCACAAGCAACGCGGGCAGCCTAAAGCAATGCGGGTAAAATAGTGTGACTTCACAGCATCACCAAGCGCCACACTCGGTTAAAGAAGACCGTAGCTGGGCTCCTGGGGGGCTCGGTCGGTTGAGCGTCTGCCTTCGGCTCAGGTCGTGATCCCCAGGGATCCAGTCCCACATCAGATCCCTGCTCAGCCGGCAGTCTGCTCCTCCCTCTCCTCCCCGCTCATGCTCTCTGTTGCTATCTCTCTCTCTCTCAAATAAATAAATAAAATCTTAAAAAAAAAAAAAGGAAGACCATTGATTAACACACAGTAGCTACGCACGTGGTGAGCAGATCACAGCATCCAGAGCGGCTGAAGCACTATATGCTGTACACCCAAAACTAATGTAACACTGTGTGCCAGCTGCACTTCCAGAGAATTTTTAATAAGACCATAATTATTGTAAAGTAGGGAGACGCATTCCCATTCTCAAAAGCAGTGACTATTGAAAGTGAGGGTTCTTGTTCTTAAAGAATGTTCTTAAAAATGCAAATATTGGTAAATATTAGTTAAAACCATTTTAAATATTTTATGTTTTTAAGCATTTATGTACATGGATATAATTTTATGAAGTACACACATGAGTACATGTCTTTTTCTTTAGCTCCCTTTATTACTCCATTTTTTAAAAGATTTTATTTATTCATTTGAGAGGGAGAGAAACAGCACAAGCAGGGGAAGAGGCAGAGGGAGAGGGAGAAGCAGGACCAGTCCCAGGACCTGGAGATCATGACCTGAACTGAAGGCACACACCCAACCATCTGCACGAACCAGGCACCCCAAAAATGGCCTACTCCATTTTTGTATGTACAAGTGACTCTCTCTCCATCTGTGAAACTCTGTGTGTGTGTGCTCGTGTGTGTGTGTGTGTATTCAGAATCTCTGGGTATTTCTTTTATGCGGCCTTATTAATTTCTCTATGGATCACTGGCTTTTAATATTAAATAGGTTACCTATATCTGTGCAAAGGTGAAAATAATGATCAGAAAATTTAGTGAAATAATGTAAAGCAAGTGTTAGTGAAATCACCACTGTTTTCTTTTTTTTTTTTTCTTCTTTAAGAGAGAGAGCATGAGCGGGGAGAAGGAGAGAGACGCAGGGCTTGATCTCACGACCCTGAGAGGATGACCTGAGCCGAAATCAAGAGCGGAACACTCAACCGACTGACCCATCCATGCGCCCCTTATTTTTCCATTTATGTTTTTCACATATAACCAGATAGTTAAGAGTAAAACTTCTTTCACAGTCAGTATAAAGTTCCTCCCTCGCTGGAAAGAACAAAAAGACTTTGGATTTAACTGTTTTACAAGAAAAAATACTTGGAATATAGTAACCAAATCTCCTGGCTTTAAACTAATGCCACGTCAACACGATAACAAATGTTCTAAGAGAGCAAAGTAGCAATTACCTATTTGGCCAAGACAGTGAAAAATGTTGCAGATTTCAAATTCCCCACATATGTCTTCCTTCATTAAAATTTAGCTACTTTGTGTCTTCAGTCCCCTGGTATTGCGTGCCTGACTCATTTAAGTCACCCGGACATCTGCTTAGAATCAGTCACCATGCCCACTGGGTCTAACGGGATTCACTCAGGTGGAAAGCAAGCAGCCCTCTTAGAGTAGAGTAAGATCCTACTTTCCTCTCCTGTCCAACCTACAGAGCATAGCTATCATCCAGTAGCAGGATACATTATTTCCAAAAGCTGTGGACATGTGCAAGCCTACAAGTTAGAGGAGTCAAACTGTAGTTTCTCATGGGTAAATCAGATCTTGAAACCATACTCCATGACAAACATTTTTCACAATTTTTTCTCTCATCCACATTCACTGAAAACGATGAGATATGAAAACAACACCAGATAATAAGCAGAGACCAATTAACAGGCAGTTTCCACAGCATCTTGGCCACCTTAATTAAAACAATCTTGCAGACTGGCTACGTAAATCACAAATTATTCACCAGTCTGAAAACGTGACTGTGATGAAGGTATCCAATCCGACAGGCACTATTAGATGCCTTGTCTTAGGTTTCCTCGCTCTCTCTCAAAATGTACATTTGGTAGTCAGTCAACATTAGTGACTTTCAATTTGAGTGACCACCATTACCCTCCTCCTCCTCCATTCTCATCCTTTTATTTCTTTTTTTAAAAAGATTTTATTTATTTATTTGAGAGAGAGAAAGCATGAGCAGAGGGAGGGGCAGAGGGAGAGCAAGAAGCAGGCTCCTGGCTAGCCCTGAGCCCGATGTGGGACTCGATCCCAGGACCCTGAGATCATGACCTGAGTGGAAGTCAGACACTCAACTGACTGAGCCACCCAGGGGCCCCTCATCCTTTTATTTTTTATGGATGTTAAGCAGCACCTGTGTTGGCTGACAATCTATTTTGCCCTATGGACACGGTGCATTATTAATCTTTTCCACAACTCCCCAGTTCAAGCTCCCTTGGCCATTCCTTACAGATTGTTATGGTGATGGAGGCCTACTAACTTCCATTGTTTAAGTGCCTCCCCCTGGTCTCTATTACTCTGGGGCTCTGTCACCCCCATGGTCACGAATGAGCCTGGATCTCCTACACTCTGCCCTGGCCTACAGAGGACAGCCATCACCTAACTCTACTTGGTGATGTCGGTGGCTCTAGATCACTAGGGTATGGCTGACAGCCTCAGTGAATGACATATGTGCTGAGCCCTCTCATGGAGCATAACCTCTGGTGAGTCTTCTGTCCTAAAATAATAGATCCATTCCAGCATGCCCACTCCCCTCCTCCTCTTGGCTTCCTCCTCTACTCTCTGCCAGGACAACTTGGGCACTCTACTTCACTGAGAGTTAGCCATAAATTTTTGCAGGCTTCTGACACCACCTTGGCAGTGAGATTGTCCCTTCCCCAAGAAAATGCCTCCAAGCCAATGACTTTTTGCTTATCCAGCATCACATCCCAGTCCAATCCAATCAGGAGTGCTGCTAATTCTTGGATTTCTTTTAAAAAAAATCTTGGAGTCTTTGGATCTTTTTTCTTCTTTTTATTATCTCTTTCATCTTGTATCAAGTCTAGAATATCTCTAGCTACATTATTTTACACCTTAGGTTATGTTAGGATTATCAGCCTGGCAATGAGGACAGAAGGTAGAAGGACATCTGAGGGGCCACCACTTGCCTGATTTGGAAGATGCTTCTGCTACACATTCTAGCACAACACAAGTGCTAGCTCTTAGCAGGGAAGAGTGGATCCTCTCTGAAAATCCAAAGAGTCTGAGAGAGAAGGGAGGGACTGCAGAGTCTACATCCTAATGAGCATCCATCTAAATGCCTCAGTCCAATGTTTGAGAGTTCCAGGTTTTCCCAACCGAGGCTTTGATCTCTATATCATAGACCTGCCTGCTTGATTGAATGTTCACAAATCCTCAGAGCTCTACAAGTCCCTCAATTCAGTCTTCAGCTTGTTGCACAACCGTTTCTGCCCCCACTAGACAAGATAAGGGGCTCTTTGTAAGTCACCACAGGGGACTTTGGCTCTCACACTCAGCTATAAACTGTGAACATCCCTCAGTCTTCTTTACCCTCCTGAACGGCATCAATACAAGTTAGCATCGGACGCCTTGGTGGCTCAGTTGGTTAAGCATCTGTCTTCAGCTCAGGTCATGATCCCAGGGTCGTGGAATCAAGCCCTGCATCAGGTTCCCTGCTCAACAGGCAGCCTGCTTCTCCTTCTCTTTCTGCCACTCCCCCTGCTTATGCTTTCTCACTCTCTCTCAAATAAATAAATAGAATCTTTAAAAAACAAGCATAAATACCTCTATATTGTTTCTGCAGGCTATGTTCCCCCACATATTTTTGAAATGTCTGCATGAGTACACCAGCTATGGCATTCTCCTCCCCAGGAATGTTCTGTCAGATTACCACCAGTGAAATCTTTGGCAACTGAAATGCTACCTTGCACCAGGGACTATATGTGCCTCACCTACGAACCAAGATGGCATCCTCTTTGCTTGTTGGGTGGTGGGCAAATCAGTCCTACATCCTCATCTTACTGTATATTTTCCCAGATCTCTGCTGGTACCACTTGTGGTAGACTGGGTTCTCTGAAAGTAGACTCTAAGTCAGAAAGAAATGTACAATGATTTTATCCAAGGAAACACTTGTGACAGTAAGTGGAGGCTGGGGGTACACCAGAGCTAAGTATTTCAGATTACAGCATCTGAAACCCTTGATAAATTATGCTCTCTGTCATTGGGGGATCTATGAGATACATTCTCAGGTATAACAGACCAACGTGAAGAGAAAGACTGTAGAAATGTGGGACCTATCTGATTTGGGGGCTAGCCCTCAACATGCACGGCCAACAATCCAAATTAGGACTCTGTGTCCCAAGGACTAGCTCATGTTTGATCTCGTCAGGCATCAGTCTTTGAACAAATACCAAAAAGCTGAATGACAGGTGATGCTCTTGGCATTGAGGATCAGCAAGAAATAAGATGTAAACCGCCACTGTGGAGCTGACTTTTGGAAACTAGTTATCCATGCCTGGATATATCGGTGCTTTTCAAAGTGGGTTCCTTAGACTATGACTGTCAGAATCAGTAAGTCTACTCACTAAAATTTTTGATCTCTGGGTCAAGTTCCAAGTTTACAAGTTGAGTGAAAACCAAGGCTGAGACAAATTTGTCCCAGATTTAGAATACATTAGAAAACTCAGTGGACATATTGTTCTGTAAATTTCAGCTCTGATCACTGAATAGTATATTTAAGAATAATTTCAAGATTCATTTATTGCTAAGGTAAAGCACTTTGTGTATTTCCTACCTTTACTGGGATTGTTTTAGAAAAATGGTCTGTAATGAGCCAGAAGGTTCTGAGCCCTAGCTGTTCTAGTTTAACAGATCTGAAGAAGACAAGTATCGAGAAATTTCAGAGTTAAAGGGGAAGGCTTCATGGAAGCAGCCAAGTTTAGCTAAAGAGAGACAGAAAGAGAGACAGAGACAGAGAAGAAGAGAGAGAAAGAGAGAGAGAGATCTAGAAACATTGCCCTTCATTAAACACTCCAAGAATGTCAGAAGTTCAGCACTGATAAGAGGAAGTACTATTAATACTGGCAAATATGTACTGTTGGGAAAATTATTTTATCCTTGAGACAATGTCCCGTGGCTTTGAGAGTTTGCAGCTAAGGTGATTTATTAACTTGAGGCAAGAAGGAGGTAAGACTCAATGAACAATAGATATACATAAGAGAACAGTCTTTAAGGAGTACCTCCTATTAGTTAGGTACCTATGTATATTTCACACGCTTAAACACCCCCTCAAGGGAAGTATTATGACTTCCTTTTCACAGCAGAGGAAACTGAGGCTCAGAGAATTTAAGTGGCCATCCCAAGATACCACAACTGATCACTACTGGATTTCAGGTAAAAGTAGATTTGTCTGCTTGAAAAGCCTATACTTCCAGCTCCTACTGAAGATATTCAGTTTAGCCAATCCTAAACCTACTTCACCTGCTTAACTCACTCTTTCCCACAGAAACCACATAAGGGTCTTGCTCACATTTTTTTTCTCCCTCTTTCTGCCTCCTGAATGACTCTCATGCTTCCCTGCATGCCTGCCCCCCCTACACACAGCATGGTGTACCCCCTTCTTTTGCAATCTGTATGTGTAACAGACTGTCTTTTCAATGACGGTCATCTCCAGATCTGTTGGCCTTTCCATACCTAAATAATGATAAAACCTATATTTTATAACATGTGCACGTGCGCATGTGTGTGTGTAAAATATAACTTCAGGTAAATATAACACCAACTGGCAAACTATGAAGGCACCCTCTCAGAAACTGATGGAACAGACAAGGTGGGCAAAGAGAACTTCACAACTATTGTGCGCTGTTCTTCTACACCTGGAACACTCACCAAATTTTACTATGAACCAATTCTCAAAAAAACAGTCTCAAGTCTCAATAAAATGCATACAATCAACATAATATAGACTTTTTCCGCTTGGCCACAACACAATAAAATTAGAAATCAGTTACCAAAGGATACCTCAAAATGGAGTCGCATTATGAATTCATAATATATTGCTAATTAATTTTGTTAAAGAGAGTGGCATAAAGTAAAGTATACATAAGAGTAATTGTCAACGAAAACACTATATACTAATACTTGTGAGATAGTTCTGTATATTTATTTATACAGATATTTATCTGTAATATTTATAGCTTGATATATGGCTCTAAATGTACTTGCCAGAAAACAAACGTTGAAAATATAGAACTGAGCGCCCAAATCAAGAACCTAGAGAAAGGAAATATAGCAACTCCTTTAGTAATAAGATGAAAGGAAAAATAACTCTAAGATCAAAACATACAAATCAGAAAAACAAAAAGTGCAATAACAACATACTGAACATCTGATTTATTGCAAAGATCAATGAGATGGCCACACCTCTAGCAATATGGAACAAGAAAAGAATAAATTTCAGATGAGCAAAATACATAAGTAGAGGAGGATAATTTTAGATTACGGAGAGATTAGTAGAACAAGGGAATAATACCGATCAGATATATACTCAATAGCCCAAACCAAATTGATGGGTTTCCGAAAAATATACAAAACACCAAAGTTGGTGCAAAAAAAAATTAAAACCTTGAAGGGACAAATATCTTTAAAAGTTGAACAATAAGAGTAATAAACAATACCTTCCATTCTCTCCTGGAAGACCCCTGGCCAGATGATTTGTACCAAAATTTCAAGGAACAAAGAAAGACAAATCTGCTTAATCCATTTTCTAAGGCTTGTACAAACTCGATGTCAAAACCACAATAAGACTGCAAGAAGTAAACTATCAGTACATTTCACTTAGAATTACAGTTTAAAAATTATTAATCAAAATATGTTTAAAGAGTTACCCGTCATAATCAAGAGTTTTTAACTAAACAATGTATTGAATTGTATCTGTATTTTATATGCACTAAACAAAATACATGGTATTTTCTTTTGTCAGTTCATGTGGCAAATTACCTCTACAAACTGCTGTAACTGCCAGGGTGTATATTTACCAGGAAATGTTTGCAAAGATCCAAAAGCAGACAGGTACTTAAATTTCATCACTCTTGTTTTTGTGAGTGTGCAATAGTGATGATTTGGAAGCAACACAGGTGTCCATAAATGGAAAAACTGAAAAATAAAATATGGTGGTTGCATTCAAGGGAAAAGTATACAGCAGAATGAAAGATTGAACTTCATGAATGCACAACATCATGAAGAGAACTCATAGCACTGAGTAATAAAAGTAGAAAACAGAATAAATATATAGCATAATTTAAAATATGTTAAAATATATACATATAGAAATGATACTTCATTACTGAAGGATGCGTGCATATCTGACATAATACGTATATTAAGTACATTACAGTATGTATCATAGGCTTACTATTGTATAGCAGAGAACAGCACAGCACTGCACAGTTTAGTAGTATAGCATAGCATGGTGCAGCAATGGGAGGAAGGATGAAAATTGGTCCTAGTGAAAACGGGCAAGATAAAATAAAGAAGGAGAAAATAAAATGGCAAGCCAACATCTTTATACAAACTAATGAAATAGTGTATTTTGAATGGAGGATTATGAAGATTCAAATCTATGCACTTGGGGAACACAAAACTTTTAGAATAAAAGTGAAATAGGGAAAATGTCATATCATGTCAAACTGTATTCTATTTTCCTGTTCCTTTTTTAAAAAGATTTTATTTATTTATTTGAGAGAGAGAACACGAGGGAGGAGGTAGGGGTAGAGGGAGAAGCAGGCTCCCTGCTGAGCAGGGAGCCTGACTCTGGGCTCGATCAAGACTCTGGGATCATGACCTGAGCCAAAGGCAGCTGCTTAACCAACTGAGCCACCCAGGTGTCCCTTCCCTTCTTCCTCTACATGGTGATTTTCCACAGACCTTCCTTTAAAGACCAATTGTATCTTTAAATGTCTCTTTGTTCAATTTCTATATTATGTTCTATGGAAACTCAAAGTCCAATTCTAAATGTGAATTTGAGTCAACCACTGTGATGGTGAATTTCATGTGTCAAATTGGCTATATCTTAGCGCCCAGTAATTCAACACGAATTTAGATGTTGTTGTGAAGGTATTTTGTCGATGTGGTTAACCTCCTACAACCAGTTGACTTTAGGTAAAGGAGATTATCCTCAATAACATGGGTGAGCGTCATCCAATCATTTGAAAGGCCTTGAAAGCATAACTGAAGTTTCTGTGACAAAGAAGAAATCCCAGCTCTCAACAGTATCCTGTGCTCCTGCGGGAGAGTTTCCAGCCTGTTATCCTGCCCTTTGATCTCAGATTTACCTAGCCACGCCCCAGGATTACATTCATCAATTCCTTGAAAAAAAATCTGTGCACATGTGTGTATGCAATTCTGTTTCTCTGACGGAACCCTAACGGATACAACTTCCAAATCTTGAATGTCAGAGACAAAAATCAAAATTATGAACAAAATGACCAGTACTTTTAAAACCAATGGTGAATTTGTTTTAAAGTAGGACAAGGGTGCCATGCTGGCTCAGTCAGTGGAAATGTGACCCTTGATCTCAGGGTCATGAGCTCAAGTCCCACACTGGGCATGGAGCCTACTTAAAAATAATAATAATAAAGTAGGACAAATCCCAAGAAAACAAGTAGGATCTCTGGACTGTTTTACTCTCTTATGAATCAACTATTTTGAATTTCTGACATTACTGCAGAAAGGTGGCTTTATGTATGAGTCTATATTAAGAGATTTACCTCAGTTTATGAATATTCTCTCAATCCACATCTGCATGTTTATGTGTACATATATTCACAGATGGAAATGTACAGACTAGAAGAGAATTTTAGGTAGATAATTAATAAGCTCATGTGGGAAAAATAACTTGTCATTAACAAAGTTTCTCAATTATGGTTATTCAATTATGAACTGCTAACTTTCACATGAAGCATTTAGTAGACTTTCAGTAACCACAGCTGATTCACTTTGGCACGTTCCACATTCAGATATGCTGAAAACCTTAGTCTTTCTTTGTCATTTCAAAACATTCAGTCAACCACCTCAACAGAACAACCCCTTCTCCACTGCCCCTTGGGGAGATTAAAGCAGCCTGTCAATGGTTTATTCTCTTGAAATGTCAGTATTGCTGTTTGAATATGCAAGCCACAGTGGAGGATGTCAGACAAAAGAAAAGCCTCAGCTTACCTTGTAAAAAAAAAAAAAAAGATAATTGATCTTAGAATAATGTCAAGCCCAGATGTGCACATTTCATAGAGTTGCCCTTCATGGTTCTCTTCTGCATTTTCACCTCTCCGCCTGTGGCTTCGCTTGCCTGTCTGAATACAGCGGTGGGGCTGGGCTGGGCTGGACTTCTCAGCACTGACTCCCACTGCCTGGGCTTTCCGTGTTGTTTGCATCACCTTGATCCTGCCCTTGGAGGACAGGGCGCCTGTTTCCCTCAGCACTTTCATCTCTCCACAAGCTCTGCCTCTGCTCTTTCAAGTGAAAAGGCACTAAGTCTAGCCTGCTTTCCTCGGAGGCCACCCACGGCACCTCTTTCTACTTCCGCCACTTGAACCTTCGATTGTCTTTGACAGAGAAGCAAATGTGTTTGCCCTAAATACTCCACGCTCTGGAACAAAATATTTTGAAGGCACATTTATTTTTGAATACGCATGTTTATCATCTCTTCCTTAAACATGTCTTGAAATTTGGGCAACGGGAAAACTAACACTTGACAATAATTATGATAATTCAAATAAGACTTTTTCTTCCCCAGATCATGTAGTCTCTGAGAAGGAAATATTAAAGGCCCTTATTAGCTTTGTAGTCGTAGACAAATTATTTAACTCTGAGCATCATCAATGAAATGCAAATGATATCTATCTTGCAGGGTAATTCAATGATTATGTACAGAAAATGCCTGGTACATGATATTCAATAAACTGTAGCTATTGCTATCATTAACTTTCCCTCCAACAGGGACGAAAGGACACCATCACCCTCAATTATCTTTTGTCTGTGATCTATGACTGGGTCTCAGGATGGTCAGAAGAGCCTCAGCTCTAGTCAACCTCAGATTCTTTCCCTGCCCATGAGGGGTGTTGCCTTTAATATTAGGGCAGCTTTGTTCCCTGCTACCTGTTTGTGTGTCTTGACCCGAGACTATCAGAGCAAACCCATCATTGTTGTCTTCCCTGTGAACCTCATTCAGTTGGATTTTGATATCATGAAATCTTCCACGTATGCATGCAAATTAGGTAATCCACTTTCCTCTAAAATATATTGTTGCTTAGTCCAGCCAAAGATTTTAAGCTGATATAGCCGGAGAGGTCAATTTGTAACTAACTGTGTTCCACAGAGTCAGCACCATATATTTGAAAGCATTTATTTTGAAGTTTTGCCTTTTAGATTTTTTCAGTGAATTGAAAGACACTTATGTAGTAGAGCTTCAACTGATTTTTCATAATCCAAATAAGAGTGCTGCCCAAATGGCAAGGAGATCCAGCCAGCAACAGAATTCAGGCACTGGAATGAAATAAGGTGGAAACTGAGAGCCAGAGTCAGATCCCATATTAGAGCTGCCATTCGGGCATCTGCTGCAGAGTGTGTCAGTATTAACCAGAGGGACAGAGACAACCAACAAGCAGGGGACTGGACCTCACTCTTTCTGTAGAGACATCTGCTCTTTCAAAACCCTCTTCCATGACCCCCAAGATGAGAAGGACTTTAGCCTGAAAAGGAAAGGGACTTGTGAAGATGATGCCAAGCCCCCACCCCATTCCACACACTTCTATCTAACCCTCACAAGAGAAAGAGAAGGGCTTTGAATTGGATATGAAATTGGAATTTTAAATGAGTGAACTAATTTCAATGATAAAAAATGACAAAAGAGTTACAATCAGATCTAGATGTCATCAGGTACTTGAAAGGCAGCCAGAAAAAGAGATTTGATGTCGTACTTTGAAAGCAATGATTGAAACAAAAATAAGAAGTTTTATGTTCACATCCCCCAAGTAGTTGAGGCACCACCATAAGCCAACTGGTTATATAATCATCATTACTATTCTAATAAACACTATGTACCAATATATAAATGCTTGAACACAGACCCAAAAACGTTAGCAAACTATGATTACATGTATATAAAATAAATAGGCTTCAGATAGAAGGTTTGATTGAAATATATTAATATTCTGAAAAAAGTTGTGCTTGGATGCTAAGATTTATACGTCATTTTTTTCCTTCTCTCCACTGATCACATATTCCATACAGTGGTTATACTGGTTTATAAATTAAAATATAATTTTATAAATAATAAGGATCACTTAAAATTATTTAACCCCATCTCTCACCTGAGTTTTCATCTAACTGCCATGTAGAGCAAATGGGTGCTACCGTAGTATAAGTTCCCCAACAAAGGATGGCCCTCACATAGCTTACTTTGGGAAGTAATTCCAAGAATTTACTCCACAAAAGTGGAGGACTGAGAAGCATGAAACAAGGAAAGACTGAAGACAAATTCAAGGCTACATGGTTATTGCTGTGGACAGTGGTGGCCCAATTCCACTGGGGACTCTCTAAGAAGCCACGAAATATGGTCCTCAGGATTTGTCACCGAAGCAGAATGTACTTATCCATCGACCTCCCTCCTCCTTGGTTAAGGGTTTCCTCATTCTTCCTGGTTTATCTTACCTTAGAATGGCAAGTGGTTCCCTTAAGGGTGCCCATGGCACCTTCAAGGTCAACAGAGAATTCTCAGAGCAAAAAGTAAAAAATACATGACCGAGGTAAGGCATGGTATTTCAGGTTGCAACTACACAGTGGTGGCCACACAAACCTAGAGTAAAGAGGTGGGTGAGGGCAAGTGAGGTGGGACACAAAAAATGTCTCATGTAGGCTAGAATAGCAGCATCTCTGGTTCTCAGTGGATAAATAAACTAGAGGATGGGCAGTTTCCCTAGGGCAAGAGGAAGGACAGAAAAGCATCGTAGATGGGGCAATCATTGAGTTGCACAAAATACTGGCTTCAACCTCAATGAATTACTATAGCACAGAATGAAATGCTTTGGCAAAGTCAATGAATATAAAGGAGAGTTTTTTCTATTTCCCTTCTTCGGCATCTTACTTACAGGAATAATTTCATTCTGGCTCTGCTTAATGAGTTTTATGACCCTGAGCAAGTGAATAACTTGGCTGGCCTCCAATTTCTTCATTTATAAAATGAGATGATCTAACATTATGATTCTATGAATCTATATCCACACAGTTTACTAAAAGCTAAAATCCCACTCTGTTCCCAGAAGTATCCACATCTATATCTGTCTCTTGCTCTCCTGCTGGATTCTCCGCTAGAATTTTTCCAGTCCTGAGAAATCCCACTAGCAGCATTTTGGTTACTAGATTCCGTATGCTGAATATAATGATATGTGAATGACTCTGGAATTTTCTGAAATTTTTCAGGGAAAAAAAAAGTCTATAAAGAATGCTGCCATGAAGAAAATAGTCTACATGGATTACGTGAAACTCAGCATGTATGCTTTTGGAAATCGTGGCTTATACCTGCACACTAAATGGTTAATTTCCAGTGTCCCTACTAACATTTTAAAAACCCCGAACTCCTTCCAGTGGCCTCCATGCTATACATAATCTAAAAGAATAACTCTGCTCCCCCATTTCTTTCCACTCTTGCCTCCCTTCGCTACCTCTGGTAGCACTGACTTGTTCTCTACTCCTTGACCACATTTGCCCTAGCATTGTCTATGCTCTCCCTACCTGGACCACTCTGCTCATCTGTCTTTGCTCCTCATTCATCTCTCAGACCAAACATCACATCCTCAGAGAAACCTGTTCTGGGAACCCAGTCTAAATTTGCCCCAGTCACCCTGTACTATCATTGTCATATATTTTTGTTTATATAGTTTATATTTTGTTATGTATTTATTTATTGTCCCTAATAAAAGGGAAGCTTCATTCCTCATTGAATCCCCAGTTCCTAGGAGAATATCTGGAACACAATAAATTCAAGATAAATATTTGTTGGCCAAATACATGATTGCTGAACGGCACACAGTAAACATTCCAATGAAAGGCATGAACACTGAACTCGAAGCTAGAATTCCTGTTTCAATTCTGGTTCTGGTATGAGATTATATAATCTGAGAATGATATCTAGCCTGTCTACCTCACAGGTTGCTGCTTTATGTTTAGACTTGATGTCTACTTATCAGAAACCTTCCCTCCAAGAATATTCTGGAAGAATACATTAATTCATTCTTTCACGTTTTATGTTTACAGTTTGACTCCGAGCTTCATCAGATATTAGCTGTGAAAACCTGTGCATGTTACTTAACTTCCCTATGCCTGAGTTTCTTCATATAAAACAAGAACAACAGTATCTATTTCAGGTATATCTAGAGTCTTTAGGAAGAACCTGACACATACTAAACATTGCACAGCTGGTGTTTGCCACTATTTCGTTTTCGTTCTATATCAGCATGTTTCTCTGTTAACAGCTGTTTAATCCTAACCATGCTCCAAGGCAGCACACAAATGCTAGGTCTTCCTCGAAGCCCTTCCTTATAGCCCCATTTCCCTTTTCCTTCCCCAACACAATTCACAAAACATTAGTAACTCCTTTCATTCTATTCACTTAGTGAACACGTCACACGTGGTTTCTTTACTATTTGATTTCATAACACACACCAAAGAATCATCATGAATTTTTCTCATACCTTCTTGGAACCACTTCATTTATGGATAGATTTATTTTTCTCCAAGTAAGTGGAATTAATTCTCACTGTCTTGATTCATTTAAAATATTTATTTAAGCCATTTGATTAAAACAATCTTCTTTGTCATGATCATTGGTCATCCTAAATAGAGGAGAAAATATCACATCTATCTTTTCAAGCCAATTTTCCTTTCATTTCAAGTGACTTCAAAAAAGGTTCATGTTTATTGTAACATAATTTATTTATATATGATCCAAAAGAAGTTTTGAGGGAAAAAAACTATTGAATTTGATGAAAGTATCTGTATACCCAATCCCAAATGGATATGTTATCTGCTGTTTTCTCAGAAGATTAGTAACTTTAAAAGTACAATAAATTTAATGACTTCCAGGATAGTTCTAATAAATTTAAAATAGTTCATACCCCAAAATGAAGCACTGAGCCAAAATTATAATAAACTACGGTTTACATCTACTTTTCCAATGATAGAAGTGTTAATTTCTTACTAAGAACTTCATATGTTTCATTTTCTAATAATAGAAATACAGATGAAACTCCAAAGAAATTTTCCTAAATATATTTAGAAGTTACACAAATATAATTTCTTGATTTATTTCTTGTCTGTCATCTTTTCTGTTCCCATAATAAATTATCTAAATCTTTTTTTTTTTTTAAGATTTTATTTTTTAAGTAATCTCTACACTCAACGTGGAGCTCGAACTTACAACCCGGAGATCAAGAGTTGCATGCCCTACTGACTGAGCCAGCCAGGCACCCCAAACGATCTAAATCTTTATCACTCACCCCAAGTCCCCAGGTACACACCTGCAGGGACATTCATCTGCAGATAAAATAGAACCATCAGATATGAAACTTTTTATTTCCTTCTGCCTCCAGACACAAAGATCTCGGTATTCGCTTATATTTACTTCCTTTCCTTCTTGGAAGATCAAAAAAAGTATCCCATTTTCAAACTCAAAGCCTTCTCCAACTTGGCTTGGTGGAGGAAAAGGGATATTAGATATACCTGCTTTGGTTATACCTGAATATGAATCTCAGTTATTAACCATGACACAATGGGTTATTAAATTTATCTGAGTCCCTTTTTTTCTCAATTGTAAAGTGGAAGTAATAAGCACTACCTTATAGAGTGATAGTTACACACATTATAAATTACATATATGTGTTAAGCAATTAGCAATGTACAGGCCCTAAAAATTTTTGATTTTCTTCCTCTGCTTTTTCTCTCTTAAATTCAAAATTCTCCAAGACCCCACTTATCTTTGTCTCTTAGTTGCTGCTCGATGAGTGACAGTTCCTTTCCTTCTCATTTCTAACATATTTGGTCTCTCATTTTCCTTTTTTATCTCATTCTTACCCAAATCACACCCTTACCTCTTCTATCCTAAACTTAAACCTTCTTTCCTTACTACCTTTCTTCTCCTAACCATGTGGCTCAAAAATTTTCTCCTGTGCTTATTTCTTTAGCTTTCCATGCATCCTTCTAGCTACAGTAAGCTGACTCAAACTCCAACCATGTTACTGGAAGTTCTGCTTGCAAGACTAACAGTGACCAGTTGCCAATTTCAGCATTTCCGCAGATCCCATCCTACTTCTCCAACCTCCTGGTAAGTTGACATGAGATGATATGAGACTATTTTCTCCTTCTAACATGGTGAGTCTAGTCTCCTTCACTGGCTGCCCTCCTTTTTTTTTTTTAAGATTTTATTTATTTATTTATTTGACAGAGAGAGAGGCAGCCAGCGAGAGAAGGACACAAACAGGGGGAGTGGGAGAGGAAGAAGCAGGCTCCCAGCAGAGGAGCCTGATGTGGGACTCGATCCCAGGACTCTGGGATCACGCCCTCAGCCAAAGGCAGACGCTTAACGACTGAGCCACCCAGGCGCCCCATGGGTGCCCTACTTTTAGTTCCCTCTCCTATACCAGTATGTTCCAGCAACCCTTTCTTTGTCTCATGTGTGCTGTGTTTTTTTTTTATGATTTTATTTATTTGTTTGAGAAAGAGAGAGAGCTTGCACAAGTTGGGGGAGGGAGAGGGACAAGCGAACTGCACTAAGCATGGAGCCCTAGAACCCTGAGATCATGACCTGGGCCAAAATCAAGAGTTGTTTGCCCAACCAACTGAGCCATCCAGGCACCCTGTGTACTCTATTTTAACAGAGTAATATTGTAAGTTCCCACTTGTAATGGTTTACCTTGTTTCAAATATTAAGGAATAATTGCCTCTCAGCTGCTGTCTCCCCATCAAACCACCTTGCCAAGCATATCAACTGGCAAATATGCATTTCAACCCGAATATTCTGCATGACACTGGAATGAACATCTAGAATCATCATCTCTCTTACACCCTCAAATCTATTGCTAATGGTTTTCTATATGTTGCTTACAGGAATAAATAGCCCTCATATGTCCAAACTAGAGGCAAAAGAAACTTTCTAGATTTTTCTTTGTGCCTCATTAATACTACCCCAATGTCCAAACAGTAAATAACAGTAAATTCTACATCATACATATCATTCCAAAGGTTCTAACTTTTTTCCACTGCTTAAATTTAGGGCCTCAGTATTTTTCACCAGTGTTGTTATGGTATTTCCCAATTGGTCTCTTCAGTCTTCAATTTCTCCCTTTTATTGGTCATGGTCCAAAATGTTATCTAAGTTGTTAACATGCTAAATCCAACCACTTTTAAAAATATTTTATGAATTGTAATAATTCTAAGGTCTTCAGTGGTCTAATATATATTTAATTATAGTCCAAAGAGGAAGAGAGAGGGCAGGAAAAAAACTGATGAAGTCTATAGCTCTTTCATGAGAAGCTATGAACACTTCTAAGAATCTCAACAATCTTCTAACCATCCTAACAAAAAATGAAGGAAACTACACTTACTTTTTAAAAATTACCTAAAAGAAGTGATAAAGAGTAAATCTTAATATCAGCTAGAGAAGAAGTCAAAATACATACAATGGAACAAAGATATGAATTATAGCAGATTTCTCATTGGAAATAAGGTAAACCAGAAGACAATAAAGCAAAATCTTAAAAGCCCTGAAAGAAAAGCCATCTACCAATCAGCATTCTAAATTAAACAAAAATTAACATTCAAAAGCAAAGGCAAAATGAAGACATTTTTTAGACCAAGAAGAGCTGAAGGAATTCACCACCAGCAGACTTGCACCATAATATATACTGAAGGAAGTCCTTCAGGAGAAAGGAAAATGACAGAAGCTAGAAATTTGAACCAAGAAATGAAGAGCACAGGCAATGGTAACTGCATGGGTAAATGCAAAAGACTTTTTTCTTAATTAGATCTCTTTAAATGATAATTGATTCTTTAAGGCAAAAATAACAACGTACTATGGCATTTGTAACATTTGTCAGAAGTAAAATGTATAAGAAAAAAAAGACAAAGGACAAGATGAGATAAATAGAAACATATTCTTATTACCTTATATATAAAATTATATATAATATATATATATACATACTATATATGTATGTGTATATATATATTTCTTATACTATAAAGTGGTATAATATCCATAGGCTAAAGATGTACGTGAAAAATCCTAAAGGAACTACCAGTATCACACAACAAAGAATTATAGTTCAAAAACCAAGAGAGTGCATAAAATAGAATCATAAAAAAAAAGACTCAATGAATTCAAAAGATATTTAAAAAAAAAAGAAAGAAAGAAAAATCAAACAGAGAACACATAGGACAAAATAGGAAACAGATATCAACAGTTAAGTGAAGTGTAAAGGGTCTACATATTGCAATTAAAAAACAGAGGCTTTCAGATTGGATAAAAAATGAGACCCAGCTTTCTGCCAACAAAGAACTTATATGCTAGCAACAGGTAACCCAATTTTCAGTATAAAAACAGAAAGAGTTAAAAGTAAAAGATGGAAAAATAGATAGCATACTAAACTAATCCAAAGTAAGCTACAGTTGCTACAGCCAGACAAAGTACCTTTCAGAGCAAAGAATATTACTAGGCATAAAAAGGTCATTTCAAAAATAAGAAAGAGGTCAATGCATTAAGAAAACATAAAAAGCTTAAATCTTTGTGTACTTAATAATAGAACTTCAAAATTTATGAGACAAAAACTCATGATAGTTCTGAAAAGAGAAATAGAAAAATACATAGTTATAGTTGGATACCAAATTCCAACATATAGACAGTAAATCAAAGGGATATAGAAGCATTAACCAACGCCACCAACTAGCTTGACCGGTCCACAAAACGGTGTAGAATACGTATGTCTTCAAGTACACACAGAACCTTTTAGAAAATTTTAACATAAAAGAAATGCCAACAAATCTAAAGGATTTCAAGCCATAGAAAATGTGTTCTCTGATCACAGTAGAATTAAACTAAACATAAATCACATCTGATAAAGGAATATATCTGGAAGATATAATGGACTCCCAAAACCCACCAATAATAAAACAGACAACCCAATTAAAATAATGGGCCAAAGACTTTACCAAAGAAGATGTATGAAAGACAAATAGGCACCTGAAAAGCTGTCCAGCAGTATTGGTTATTAAGGAAATGCAAATTAAAACCACAATGAGATACCACTAAGTGTGTATGTGAATTGCTCAAATTAAGTGACTGGTTATACCAAATGTTGACAAGGATGTGGAGCAAAATTGAGCTGCCGATAGAAATGGTACAATTACTTTGGGCAATAGGTTGGCAGTTTCCTAATATTGTAAATAGACTCCATGTGCCCCAACCTTCCCTCTCCCAGGTATGCCCAAGAGAAATGAAAGCATATAACAATACATTTATACCTGAATGATTTCTTTTTTTTAAGATTTTATTTTTTTAAGTAATCTCTACACACAACATGGGGCTCAAACCTACAACTCCAAGATCAAGAGTTGCACACTCTACAGACTGAGCCAACCAGGGGCCCCTCTACATGACTGTTTATAATGGTTTTATAATAGCTCAAAACTGGAAACAACCCAAATGTCCGCCCACAGCTGAATCAATAAACAAATTGTGGTATATGTACACATTGTAATACTACTCAGCAATAAAAAGGACGAACTATGGATACATTAAAAAAAAGGATGAATCTCAACCTAATTATGTTGAATGAAAGAAGCCAAATCAAAAAGTACTTTATGATTCCCTTTACGGAATATTCCTAAAATTGCATGTATATCAATAGTGACAGAAGAAAATGAGTGGGTATGTGGGCATTGCAAGAAGGAAGAACTACAAAAGGGGCATGAGGAAATTTTTGGTGATGATGGATATGTTCATTATCTTTATTACAGTGATGGTCTCATCAGTGTCTACATATGTCATAATATATCAGATTGTACAATCTAAATATGTCTAGTGCACTGTACATTAATTAAACCCCTGTGAGAAAACTTTAGTTCAATGTCCTCGTTCTCCAACATATTATGAAAAGTGCTTTTATGTTCATAGCCTTAATTCCTAGCTCTCGTATGCACACATCCTGTCCGGCAATCACACTGCAACACTCCCTACCATGCTTGAAGAACCATTCTCAGGCCGCCAGGCCTTAATATCTAGGCCTTCTTTCTAGAGCAGACTTTATCCCTTTACTGAAAATACCTAAATATCTTTCAAAATACAATTCAAATGCCCTTGACACCAGAGTGCAATCAAAACCACAAAAACAAGGAAATAGTATTTGTTGGGTATGTCTTATTCAGTTTACTTTCAGTGAGTGACAAAATCTTAATGTCAAAAACCAGAGGAAGTCCAACCAATCAATAACCAAAACTCAAGGGTTCTTTACTCTGGAATTTATAGACAATAAAAATATTAGTTGACATTGAACTTTACATCGGAATCCAGGGATGTACTGTATGGTGATTAACACAATATAATAAAAAATCATTCAAAAAAATATTAGTTGAGAATGACTAATCAAACACTAGGAGGGAATGGTCATAGTTTACTAAAAAATTACATTAGGCATACATAAACTACTAATAATAGATACATTGTATGGAGTGATTATTTTACCCTGGACACTACAGTTGTATTATTTCATTTAATGCAGGAAAGTTATTTTAGTTAATTGTCCCAAGCTTTTTTCTCTTCTCTTACGAATACGGGGTAGAATGAACTCTTCTTAGTGTTTGGGCTACTAAACAGATTCCACAGAGTTCTACATCTCTGCTCAAACAAATCCTGCATCAACTACATTCACACTATTGCGGACATCCCTGTCTCTAGTTGACCATGCATGGGTCTATATAATGCCAAACTTCCCAACGCTGCTTCAGCCATATGCCTCGTGTCAGGTGTCCAAGATGATGTTTGTCTCTGCTTACCTGAAATGCCTTCGGGGGCACCCAAAACAGTATTAATAAGAGTGGGAGGTCAGCCCTAGCTATCACAAGAAAGGAACATCTTCCAGACCAAGTCTCACTAAGATAAGGCTCCTCCACTGAACAGAAATAATTTATTCTTGGTCACTTACTGCATTAATGTCTTCAAATATTTGCCTTAGCTCTTAACAGTTTTCATATCAACACTTGTGTGGTTATATCACATTTTCCCTGTACTCATTCCCATTGCCCTCCTTCAGAGTTGTTACCTGCCCCCTCTGTACTTCTGGCACTTTGCCTATAGCTGTGTTATAAAACCTGGCCTGCTGGAGTGTGCTAGACTCTGAATTACTCCCAGGGAATGGCCATGTCCTACTTCTCCCGTATGGTAAAGCCAACGGCGATTGCTCAGTCCTCAGCACATGAGAACACTTAGCAGCATTTGGCACAGTTGATTCTCCTTCCTTGAAGCCCGTGCTTTGTTTGCTGTCAGGACACCACACTCTTTGCTTTTCTGAGCCTACACAACCCCTGCGTCTCTGTCTCCTTCTAGTCAAGGTAAATGGCTCCTGAAGGAGTCATGCAGCCCCTGGTTGTGCTGTTGGCTATGGGAGCCCTGTTCCCAGAACCAATCCTTTGAGCATTTATATTCTACTTACTTTAATTCTTTTCACTACCCTCTCCAGTTCTGTGGCTTTAAAAACCATCTGTATGTTGACAACCCCTGCATTATTATCTCCAGCCACAGACTTCTCCACGAACCCTGACTTCTTATATCTATCTGCCTATTTGACATTTCCACTTGCATATCTAATAGACCTCCAAGTCCCAGCCTGTCCTAAAGTGATCCCTGAGTTCCCTGCTCCCAAATCCTTTCTTAACACAGACTTTCACATTCAGTGGGGACAATTCCATCCCTCCTATTGCTCAGGCTAAAACCCCTGGCATCAGGGTACCTGGATGGCTCCATCGGTGGAGTGTGTGACTCTTGATCTTGAGTTTGTGAGTTCAAGCCCCACACTGGGCATGGAGCCTACTTAAAAAATAATAAAATAAAGTAAAATAACATAAAACCCCTAGAATCATCTTTGACTCTGCTCATTTGTCTCCTATCCAAGAAATGGTCCATTAACCAATTCTCTTACCTCTGTGCTCAGTACTATTCAGAATCCACACACTTCACACCTCTTCTACTGCTAACACCCTGGCCCAAACTACCATCACCTCCTACCTGGCTTCTTCTAGCAGCTTCCAAGTCTATCTCCCAACTGACACCCTCATTCTCTTTAACCTATTCTCAACACAACAGCTAAAGGAATCTGCTGCTCAAACCCACCCCTGGCTTCACATCTCACTCACAGTAAAAGGCAAACTTATTGCTATGGGCTACAGGGTTTCTTAGGATTTGTCACCCCACCATCAGCCTGTTATGCTACTCCTCCTTCCCTTGCTCCCTCGGATCCACAATGGCCTCTTCCGCTGTTGTTCAAATACCTCCGGCAAACTCCTTTGTATTTGTACTGACTGTTCCCTTTGTCTAGAACGCTCTTCTCCCAAATAGCCACATGGCTCATTCTCTCACTTCTTTCAGGTTTTGACTCAAATGTCAGCTTCCTAGACCAGCCCCCTTAATCCTCTCAAGAAGGTGAAATTTCCATGACCACCTCTATCTCCCTTCCTGCTTTATTTCTTTCCATAAAACTTACTATCCGTGTAGTCTGTTATATGCCTTAGTTATTTAGTTAATTGATTGTCTCTCTCCCCTCACTAGAATATAAAACCCAGAAGGCAGGGATTTTTTTCTGCTTTCCTCACCACTGTTTTCCCAGCACTTAGGGCCCGGTACACAGAAGACACTCAAAAAGTATGCGTGGAAATTGCAAAAGCATGAAACAAGCGAACAAGTGAATGAAAGAACAAATGAATGAATACTTCCTATGACCAAACCTCGTTTCTATTACACATAACCGACACGGCCAACATTTGGTGAAGCTAAAAGGAGAGCTTGGGCAGATAGGACAGAGTTAAAATGGGAAAAAGGACAGTGAAGACAAATGGAGAAAGACATGAGCCCTGTACAATATTGTTTTCTTTTTCTGGTCTTCACATTTGATTTAGGAAAAGGGGAATTGTTTTGGACAGCTTGTGCTGCTCTTCATTTTAGCACAGGCATTGAATTTTCCTTTTCAAGTTTCCTACCCCCTACTTTCTTTATGTTTGTAAATAATGATGACCCGCCTTTTCAGGTGGCTTCTGTCAGCCACCCTGACCTTTGATCCAGTCTCACTTTGCTGTGTGACCTACCCTACCATGCTGAGAAAACACTGAGATTTAAAACTGCTGGTAAGTCAAAAAGGATATGTCAGTTCCTTTCAGGAGAGACTGTATTTTGGTTCTCAGGAAATAAAAGTAAAAAACTGTTCAGATGTTAGTGGAAACGTAACTGTTGTCTAGGTACCTATTGCTTCTCTTTACTTTTATATATAATCCTATGTCAGCCAAGGTATGTCAGGAACATTTCCAAATATTCTCCCTCACTTCACAAAAGTCAGTTTTTTTTCAAATGGATCACAATCACATATTGATTATTTTTAAAAATATTTTATTTATTTATTTGTCAGAGGAAGAGAGAGAGGGAGGGAGCACAAGCAGGAGAAGCATCAGGCAGAGAGAGAAGCAGACTCCCGCTGAGCAGGGAGCCCAACTCAACTCAGGGCTCAATCGCAAGACCCCTGGAATCACGACCTAAACTGAAGGCAGATGCTTCATCGTCTGAGCCACCCAGGCGCCCCTCACAAAACTCAGTTTATCAGGGTTCTAACAGAATAAAAGTGACAATGACTTCATCTGTGCCTATTCATTGTGGTTGGTACAGACTCATATTATCGATACAATGGCCACTCCATTTTGAGAAGCATATTTTATGCAAAACTCTTGCTTTTTTCTGTAGCTAGGTGGACATTGTAATTTCTGTAATCAGCTGTGTCCCATTTGGCAAAAGTTTGAAGACACTGTCAAAGCACTAAGGAAAATTACTAGTCAATCAGTAATTATTTATTGAGCAGAGCCTGTGCCTCCAAGAAGGGAATGATCCAGTTGAAGTCTCAGATACACACGTGAGGTTACAGTATGCAGACTCACAGGCGTGCCACTGTGACCCACATACATGTAGGCATGAAACAGGTGGTCTTTCAACTGCCAGTGAGACAGCATGTCTCTTTCTGCCCAAAGTCTGGAGTTGTAGACTAAACCAATCAAGTTAGGAAAGAACCGGAAGGAAAACAGCTCAGTCAGTGTGTTTGCTGCTAACACAGGGATCAGAAGACAATTTATGCTTCTGCGAAGCCAGAGGGCAGTGTGTAAACCAGCCCTCCCTCCCACCCATGTTCAAAGTCATTCACAGAGGATGCAGCCTAAAATGCAAATTTTAAACAAGGTTTAGCAGAGTCGAAGGAAGCTTCAAAGAAGCTGCATTTACATTTTCGCAAAGGGAAAGAGGAGGACAGTCTGTCTTGAAGAAACAACCGGGCTGCAGAGACTGCAGAAGGGGTTCCCTTGAGGGACCACGCTGAGGAATTCGGGCTCCTGACAGCCCCTAGTCATGAGCCCTGTGGTGTGCAAGACCCAAGAGTCAGGGGGTTCTTCAGGGCATGGAACTCGGCCCGTGTCCTCCTTCTGGCTCCACTTTCTCATAACAGATTTGAGGAGAGCAGCTGGGTGACCCGGATGCCCCTGCCTCAGCAATTAGCACCCGACACTAGTACCCAGCAGGCATCCTGCCTCCCTGGTCCTGAGCCTTCGTCTCTTGAGTGTTTGCTCTCGGATCATTTCCTGACAGCCTCCCGCCAGCTCTGCATCTCAGGAAACTAGTTTCCATGCTCCCTTGTCCTCTGGCTTCTGGGGCATTTTGAGTCCTTGGGGAGCAGGGCTGAAGGGAGGGAGAAGCCTGCGTACCGTGCGTCCCTCCCGCTCAGCCTCCCGGCATCCCGTCGGTAGCTTTAGCTCCCACTGCATGGGACCTCCCTTCATGCCACCGTTCCCAGCAGGGAGCCAATGGCCTATTGGCTTCTCTTGCCCTGGTCCTTTCGTTTCTGAGCTCTGTGAACCCTGCTTCTGCTTGATCCTTCACTCCTAGGCTGAGAGCTTCTTCACGTCGTAGCTAAGTTTAGGATGCCTTGCTGTCTCTCTTTATCTTGTCAGGCCACTCTCCAGCTGCGCAACCAATTTCTTATATTAAATTATTTTACTCAGAAGGAGCTAGTGTTGTTTCTGTTTTGTTGGTGAACACTGACTGATTCACAGGCTGTCAACTGAGTTGAATCTTTCCACCCACCTCCTTCTTAGCTGGTGTTGCTAAGGTATAGAAAAGGACAGTATTAAATAGACCACCGATGGTTTTCTCAGTCCAGCGAGTATAGCCCTGAGGAGGCTATTTTATATATATATAAAGATATTATATATGTGTATGTATATGTGTATGTATATATATATACATACACATATATGTGTGTGTGTGTGTGTACACATGTATATATATACCCCCTCCCACCATATTTCTGATACTCTGGCATCTGAGGTCTTACTGACTGGTAAGAAACTGTTCCAGGTTCCTGGGTGGCTCAGCCAGTTAAGCGTCTGCCTTCAGCTCAGGTCACGGTCCTCGCATTCTGGGATGGAGCCCCATGTGGGGCTCCCTGCTCAGCAAGGAGTCTGTTTCTCCTGCTCCCTCTGCTGCCCCCCCCCCAGGCTTATGCTCGCTCTCTCTGTCAAATAAATAAATAAATAAATAAATAAATAAATAAATAAATAAAATCTTAAAAAAGAAGAAGAAGAAGAAAGAAACAAACTGCTCTTTCCCGGGCTAGCCAGTTCTCACAGATAGCAAACAATTCCTCTGTGGAGCATGCCTTTCATATGCAAACCAACCCAAAGCCCACAAAAGCCAACCACCGCCCGTCTAGAACTCTCACACTTCTAGCCACTTTCCATCTGCTCTAATTATCTCATGGCTAGGTATCAGACGATGTGCAGCAGTCCCTACATTCCAGAGCCCACTGAAACTATTCCAACTAGCCAATCCTAAACCCGCCTACCCTGCCTCACCCAACCCCTCTCACAGAAACCATGATAAAAGCTTTGGCCCAGATTTTCCTCTTACTCCTTCTGCCTCCTGACTGAGCCTAGTGCTTCCCCATGTGGCCCTGCATGGCCTGCCATGACTCCTGTTTGTAAGGAGGGATCTTTGAGTATAAAAATGTCTTTCCTCGGGGAGCCTGGGTGGCGCAGTCGTTAAGCGTCTGCCTTTGGCTCAGGGCGTGATCCCAGTGTTCTGGGATCGAGCCCCACATCAGGCTCTTCTGCTAGGAGCCTGCTTCTTCCTCTCCCACTCCCCCTACTTGTGTTCCCTCTCTTGCTGGCTGTCTCTGTCAAATAAATAAATAAAATCTTTTAAAAAAATGTCTTTCCTCAACAGTCAACAAAACAAAAAGGCAGCCCATGGAATGGGAAAAGATATTTGCAAATGAGACTACAGATAAAAGTCTGGTATCCAAGATCTAAAAAGAACTTCTCAAACTCAATACACAAGAAACAAACAAATAACCAAATTAAAAAATGGGCAGAAGATATGAAAGACACTTTTCCAATGAAGACATACAAATGGCTAACAGACACATGAAAAACTGTTCAAAATCATTACCCAACAGGGAAATTCAAATCAAAACCACATTGAGATACCACCTTACGCCAATTAGAATGGCAAAAATTGACAAGGCAAGAAACAACAAATGTTGGAGAGGATGTGGAGAAAGAGGAACCCTCTTACATTGTTGGTGGGAATGCAAGCTGGTACAGTCACTTTGGAAAACATTGTGGAGGTCCCTCAAAAAGTTAAAAATAGAGCTACCCTATGACCCAGCCATTGCACTACTGGGTATTTACCCCAAAGATACAGACGTAGTGAAGAGAAGGGCCATGTGCACCCCAATGTTCATAGCAGCATTGTCCACAATAGCTAAACTGTGGAAGGAGGCAAGATGCCCTTCAACAGAGGAATGGATAAAGAAGATGTGGTCCATATATACAATGGAATATTACTCAGCCACCAGAAAGAACGATTACCCAACATTTACTGCAACATGGACAGCCCTGGAGGAGATAATGCTAAATGAAATAAGTCAAGCAGAGAAAGACAATTATCATACGGTTTCACTCATTTATGGAACATAAGAAATAGGAAGATCAGTAGGAGAAGGAAGGGAAGAATGAAGGGGGGGTAAACAGAAGGGGGAATGAACCATGAGAGACTGTGGACTCTGGGAAACAAACTGAGGGCTTCAGAGGGGAAGGGGGTGGGGGATTGGGATAGGCTGGTGATGGATATTAAGGAGGGCACATATTGCATGGAGCACTGGGTGTTATACGCAAATAATGAATCATGGAACATTACATCAAAAACTAGGGATGTACTGTATGGTGACTAACATAATATAATAAAAAATTTTTTTTTTAAAATGTCTTTCCTCAAGACAGTTATTTCTTTGTGTGTCTTGGCACACCCGATTAAAACAAATCCTGGTACATTTTTAACAATACAATACAATCTGTGGTTTCTGTAGCTCCGTCTCCCCTCCCCCCACTTTGTCTTTTCAGCATCTTTTTAGCTATTCTGTAAGGCAGTCAGTTGGGAGAGGAGATGACAGGGAATGTTAACTCGAAGCTACACTTAGCTGGACTCAAAACAAAGTCTGTACACATCACCAGTTAGCTTGTCTTCCTCAATGATCATTCTTGAATTTAACTGATTTTATTAGGCCGACTGTCCTAAAAGAACCACTTTCATGGTTAGCATAGTTTCTTCTCTTATTTCACAAAAAAAAATGGAATCAACTATAGGTTAATGCCTTCGGTTTCCTATTCCGCACACACAACAAAGTCCTGTTCCAGCAGCTCACCTGCGCTGGGATCCCACCTGCTCCCAACTGCCGCACCTCAGCCTGGCTCTCTCCCGGATTCTCTGCTCTTTTCACTCATCTCCTCAAATTAAGAAAAGTCCAAGTCTTTTTCGCCCTTAAACAAAATGTTTACCTTCTTCTGTGTGCCCCCTCTCCCCGCCTCTGTGCTTTCATACCCAAACTCCACAGAAGGTTACTTAAATTCACACTTTCTCATTTGTCTCCTCTTGCTCCGTATTATCTGATTTGTGCCCCCTCTTCCCACCAAAACTGACCTTTCCATGATCTCTAGTCACCTGCCAATTAACTTCCTTGTGAATTTTATTCAGCCTATGCAGTATTTAATCATCTAGACTTCTCTTTCTTCCTGTGGTTTGTGTGACACTGCCCTTCTTTTTGCTCCTTCCCACCTCACTTCCTCTCTCCTCTCCTTCTCTGTTTGTCTTTTGAATACTACACTTCCTTGGGTTCTTTCTCTGTCATTCTCAAAGGTCCATTTATCCATTTTCCTGGTGAAAATGGTACCACTTAAAATTATCATTTTGTAGAATTATGCTGTCGGGTTAACCCAACATTTCCCTAGTGGGAATTACAAGGCAACTATAGGTAGGTATAAACTAATGCCTATAGTTGTAGAAATGCTATAAAGGAATGTTTTCTCAATTCAGAGAAGATTGGATTACAATTAACTGGAGAAAATTAAACACAGAGAGCATACCTGCAATGCACCATTTCTAAAATGTTTCTATATTTTAATAGGGCATGTATTAACATCTTTTGGCAGTATTGTCATGCAGAAGCCAGTTTATAAAATATTGGGTAATAGCAGTGTCTCCAAAGGACCTTGTATAAATTTGCACTAAGACATTAATTTATTAGAACTCTCTGATAGACTGTTCAATATTGGCACGAATAATACCATGTCCGTCATATTAGGAGATAAGGTAAGCAAGTTTGGGTAAAAAGGAAGAGACAGGCCTGAGGCAAGGTAGTACCATGAGAAATCTCAGCAGTGGACTAATTGAGACATTCTCAGAACTTAAGAACTCCAGGTGTCTGCAGGGAGGTAGTAGACATAGCAAAGGAATGAAAGATTTGAACAAGACTATTGTTCTGGGCAGTGATGGAAGAAGAGAAAGTTAAACATAATTTTTTTTAAAAAAGTTTTGTCGGTTAATAAAAGAAACCCTTCAATATATACACAATTTCATAAAAATATAAGAATACTAGGAGAAAACCTTTAAAACCTAAAAAAAAAAACCCTCTTTTCCTTTTCCTTATAGACAATTTTATTTCCTTTCACAAATGATGAGGTTATAACTAATCCAATTTACAAAGAGAGAAACCTAGTTTCAAAAGATAATTGAATTTGTGCTATTATATGCACAGAACTAGTCTTTGTTTTTCTTGTAGGTATGATTAGAAATAGGAAAATGAGGAAATAAAATTGAATTTTAGCTGAGGCACATATGAAAAGTTTAGTTATAAACATTTTGTATATTGTGCAGCTTCAAGCTGCAGTGAATACTTCTTAAAGTCACGGCAAGTTGTTTTAGATGGAGTCTACAGCACTGGACAAAAATCAAAGCCCAGAGGTACAATTTCTCAGAAAACATAGTTTTTAGGGGCTCTAGGCTGGCTCAGTTGGTGGAGACTCTTGATCTTAGGGCTGTGGGTTCCGGCCCCATGTTGGGTGTAAAGATAACTTAAAAAAAAATTTTTTTTTAATCTTTTAGAAAAAGATTTAGTTTTTTAATTGTCCCTTTTCAAAACTGGAATAATTTTGAAAATTTTCAGGAGCACCTGTCTGGCTGTTGGTAGAGCATGCAACTCTTGATCTCAGGGTTGTGAGTTCAAGCCCCACATTGGGTGTAGAGATTACTTAAAAATAAAATCTTTAGGGATGCCTGGGTGGCTCAGTTGGTCAAGCATCCAACTCTTGATTTCAGCTCAGATCCTGATCTCAGGGTCGTGAGATGGAGCCCCGTGTCAGGCTTGCACAGGGAGTGGAGCCTGCTTGGGAGTCTCTCCCTCTCCCTCTGCCCCTCCTTCCTCCACCCCCACCCCCCCGCTGTGCACGCACTCTTTCTCACTCAATAAATAAGTAAAGAAATAGACAAAATCTTTTTTTAAAAAACTTTCAATAAATTTCATTTATATTTACATAAAAATACTACAAAGTAGTGCCCTTAGCTCCACTCCACACAAACACAAAGTTAGGATACATATGTAAACAGGAAATTACTCATTTCAAGTAATGTTATGAAAAAAGTAGAAAATGCTATTTTATAATGAATCTCTTCTCATTAAAAAGTATATCACATATATTTCAAGATAATATCATATTATGTGAAATTTGTTTCTTTCTTATGGGTTTCACATATAATTTTTTTAAATGTTCATCACCAAGGGTTAAAGAATGACACATTGGCTACATAAAAGTTTTACAACATTTTAAGTGAACCTATTGAAAGCTTAGACTACATTGTAACATCAAAAGAACCAATACCACCCAGCCTACAAGACTCAAAGAATGAAGCATGAAAATATGGGCATTTTAATTTTTCAAATTATGTCTGAAAGAGAATTTGCTATTTTCTCAAAATCTGATGCTATCACCAAACTGCAGATGATTTCCCCTGGATCCGTCTGGGAGTATCTATCTACCCAGCATCTGCCCTTTTTCCCAGCTTCCCCTCAGTGTCACAGCTTGTGCTAAAGTATAACATACTTTCTTTCACTTAGCAAACTACTCTTGCTCACAAGCACAGATCTGGGGATTTCCAAGGCTTTCCCTCAAACTTGAGAACGTGTCAGAATGTAGCACCTCCCTGCTAACCCTTCCTCGTTTTCCATCTCAACATGCACATAGGCAGAGAAGAAATAGAAACCTCAGAGTGTACCATTTTCAGGGGAACTCTGTGCTGTGCAAGCCCATGGGTCTTTGTGCATTGTGCGAGATGCTGACATCAGCCTTGGGGGGTTTATTCTCCCACTTGTTCAGGTTTACAACACGCTCAGATAAAAAGTTTCAACATACAGGCCCTTTTGCAATTAGAGATTAATTGAATGTGGCTAATGACAGGTACATCGATGACACTGAGTGGGACTTTGGGGAGATTTATTTTAAATCAGGGAGATTCTGCATTCATGTGCCCTTTGGCTTTCTTATTTCTTCTTCCTGCCTGAAACTCAGTGCAACCCTGAAGGCCAATGGGAGGTGACAAGTACAACATGTGAAGGATGGCTGGATGACAGGCTGAATCCCAGCAGAGTCCTGGGACCACAATGCCAGTCCTGCGCAGCCTACTCTGGACTACTTGATATGTTGAAAAACCAAACAAACAAAACGCCTCTCTTTTTAAGGAGATTTTTTGTTTGGTTTTCTATTACTCATGGCTGAGCACTGTCCTAACTACTGCAATGAGCACAGTCTATCTTAATGAATTTTATAATGCCAGCAAGTGGCCATAGTATTTGAGCCAGATAAGTATGAGTTTTTCTGAATTCTAATAGGATGAAAATGCTAGACTTCATCCCCATTTTAAACCCCTGTTTTTGAGGATAAACTTATAAGCAGCACAATCATCAGCACTATAGCCATTAAAAGTTAGAAAGGAAAGACAGATAAAATTTGAAAATGTATTTGTATCGGGTGATGTTTAAGAGCTTGAAATTCTGTGGTTAATAAATTGTATATACACGTTAATTAAAATGCATGACTCTAAAAAAATAAAATAAAATATGTGACATTTGAACTATTAACAATAAACACAATAAAAATTCTAAAAGCACTGTTAAATTTAAATGTAAAAGATTGTAAGTTTAAAACTAGAAAGCTAATAATCGAATAGACATCACTTGAGTGTGAAATTTAAGGAAGAAATGAGGGGCGCCTGAGTGGCTCAGTTGTTAAGCGTCTGCCTTCAGCTTGGGTCATGATCTCAGGGTCCTGGGATCCATCCACACATCAGGATCCCGGCTCAGTGCGGAGCCTACTGTTCCCTCTCTCCCTTTGCCACTCCCATCACTTGTGTTCCCTCTCTCACTGTGTCTCTCTGTCAAATAAAGAAATAAATTTTTTTTAAAAAAAAGGAGGAAATGAACAAATATACTGTTGAAGAACAGTATGGTTTTGCAAAAAAAAAAAAAAAATGCTCACGTGGAACCCATGAAACCAAACTCTCAACTGTATCCAGTCTGACCACACTAGATAGATAGATGATAGATGGATAGGTACATGGATAGGTGGGTAGATAGAATATGGCAGTGCTCCAGCCGCCTGGGTGGTACAGTCGGCTAAGCAGCTGATTCTTGGTTTCAGCTCAGATCGTGACCTCAGGGTCCTGAGATGGAGCCCTGCGTCAGGCTCCATGATGAGCGTGGAGTCTGCTTGGGGGTTCTCTCTCTCCCTCTGCCCCTTGCCATCTTAAATGAATAGAAGAATCTTAAAAAAAAACAATAAAACAGAATATGTCGTCCTTGTGATGTAAACTCCTTGTGTGGCCTTCATGACTGTCAGAGAAGCATCCCCAGCATCTTTCCCCAGCTCTAATGTTCTGCATAGCCATCCCCAAACTCTAGACTCAGATCAACACACAGTTAGAAAAAAAATAGGCACAGATAGAAGGAAAGTGTCCATGGCAGAGGGGTTGCTTCACTATACTTCGGCTCTGTGTATTGAGTACAAAATAACTGTGAGGGAAAAGAAAATGTGGGAAATTTAGTGTTCGTGCACACACAATAATCAGAATGGCCTTACTTACAATTTAGGTTGTGTAAAATATTAAATGACGGCTTTGCCTTAATAAACACGTATTTGAAGAGGGCATGAGATCATTAATACTACAGAAGAGTTTTAATGTATACGGTGATGATTTGGAATTAACAGGAATTCTCCATTCTCTGTGTAAAAATGCTGATATAGCCCTAATCAGGGGAACCTTCTGATCTCATCTGTTTATACCTTTCACTCATTGTGTTCACTATGCATTTTTATTAGAGAGCAGAAAACCCAACAGTACATAGTCGTATAAAGAAAAGTAAGATAAATAGCTGGAAACTTGGTAAAGGTAAGTGGTTGCTCCTTGCTCCTAACCCCCAAGCCATCTGTGGAATTAGATGTGGGATAAATAACTGTAAAATATGAGTTTAAAATGTAAAAATATTGACTTTCCTGAATGTACTTCATGTTTGCATGTAAGCAACCACTTGGCATTAAAAATTGAGAACTGAAACTTTAGTCAAAGTCTTATGAATACGGCTTATTCAAGAAAGACTCAGAGATATCCAACAGTGGGCATCTAGTCAAACAAAGGCTTTGTTCCTACATGAAAACACAGGGTGAGGGGCGGTGAAGGTGTGCGCAAAGGTTTTAAGTTACAAAAAGGTGTTATGCTATTGGGTCAGACCACTACTTTATCACCTCTCAACTATGAATCTGGTATACTATGCTTATTTTATACAAGAGGGGAGACTCAGAAAGGAAAGCAACTAGCCAAGATCACATACTGAGTTCAGATTTGGACAAAATCTGCTTGAATCCTAAACTACTGTAGGCAACTATTGAATTCCTTCCTCAGAGGACACTATGATACATTAATATCATTGAGACTGGTTAAATTGGAAACACATATACATAAGTAGAAAGCATATATATATCCCTCAAGCAAACCACATCAATTTTTGGTTTTACTTGCTATGAATCAAACAGGAAAAAAAAAAAAAACAGCATTTTAGGATAAATACTTGTTACCAACAAACTTATAATGATTTTGAATTGGAGTACATTTATTTGGATCTTAGATGATAAGATATTTACTAAATTTATACAGTTGCTAAGTAACAGATTAAATGCAACCCACCTCAATGATTCTAAAAACTGGATAAATTCCACCAAGTTTTAAGTAGAAAATGTTCAATACCATAGGGTACTCATTTCTTGGTCCTTCAGTTACATCAAGATTGGAAACATTAACTTTTCAACTATGAAATTGTCTTCCTTCCTTTAGTCTTCTTATGATATGGCACTCCTTTACCCTTAGTCTTACGTTCAAGGAAAAAAAAGGGTATGTACTCAGAAAAGAAATATGAATCACTGTATGCAACTCATAGAAACTATAGCTTAACGCTAGAAAGATGTTAAGACCAAATGGTAAAAAGTCATTTAATCATCTTGGTG
The DNA here is from genome assembly GCF_017311325.1 of Ursus maritimus. NCBI lineage: Eukaryota > Metazoa > Chordata > Mammalia > Carnivora > Ursidae > Ursus > Ursus maritimus. Next base: position 81,290,581 of record NW_024426885.1, on the reverse strand, counting down.
GTGGTATTAGTGATTTTGTTTGTAGCATTCAAAATATCAAAGAAATTATTATTATATTAGATTTTTTAAAGTAATGCTTTCAACTTCAAGCTAGACTTTTTGCTTACTTTTGTTATATGTATAATCTTGGGTTGAAAAGATCCAGACCATTAAATTCCTATCAATCTTCTTTTAAACTTAGAAATATTCCAACCCTGAGGTCAGAACAATGTCTCTTTAATTAAGCAGTCTCTATCGAATTCTATGCCTATTTAGGGAGGCATATTCATACTGCTTCCTTGAAAAGTGGTCAGTCTCACAAAGGTATACCTCATTTTAGCAAACGTCATTTTGAAAAACCACCACATAAGGAAAAAAGATAATATGTATATATTTCTGGTACAAGTCCAAGCAGCCTCTTACTTGTGTACAAATCTGTAGTTCATGACAATCAATAGCGGCAAATACCTTTGATGTGCTTTCGGCCCTGCAGACTTTAGTTAAACAGATGAACAATTAGTATATTTACAGTAGAGAACAAAGAACCGAAAGGGGTAGAGAAGCCAGCTGCTTTTAACTTGTACGTTTGGCTTTTAAAGAATGCTTATCCCAGATAAGACTTCGTCTCCAAGAATATGCACCTTTGTTTGCATTACATTTCTTAACTATTTAGAAGAAAATGACTGTTTCCTTACATTTAAATCTTTGGCTTTAACCTTGGTTAGGTTTTTATTTTTCATCTTGAGTACAGTGCATTTGTTTCCTAGGAACGTATTTTCATTTTTTAAATGAAACTTAAGAAAGAAGTTTTAAAAAAGTTTAGCTGTTTGAAGAAGTTTATTTCACATCTAGCTTTGTTCAGCATGTCTCTCTCAGCATAGCGATGCATACCTCAGCCTAGCAATTTAGATTTCGATTTCTTTTTTTAAAATATTTGTGTATTTTAGAGAGAAAGAGAGAGAGAGCAGAGGGAGGGGCAGAGGGAGAGAGAGAGAGGGAGAATCTCAAGCAGACTCCAGGCTGAGCCTGCAGACCAACGAGGGGCTTGATCTCACAACCCTGAGATCATGACCTGAGCTGAAACCAAGAGTCAGAGGCTTAACCAACTGCACCACCCAGGTACCCCAGATTTTGATGTCTTTTAAAACCTGAAGGGTTTAATATTACTGTCAGTCTCACTGTCTTGACCTTGCTTGTGCAGATCGGGGGGAGGGGGGGATTAATTCCAGACATGAAGAGGATTTGTCAGTGTCCAAGTTATTCTACAATGGTAAATTATGCCCTTTAAAAAAAATGCAATAACTCTTTCATGCCACAAAGGAAACATTTCAGAAAGAACTGTTGCATTTTAAATGGATACACATTAAGTGTTTTTGCCAGAGCAGTCAACTGAATTGTTAGCTCAAATATCACTGGTAATTTCCTCATCTCCAAACCCCATTTTCAGCCTACACCTTCATCAGATTTTCCCTTCATTTGCCCCCGTTGCTTATCCTTTGTTTGACCTGCCTCCACAGGTGCTCTATACCACTGCTTTTCTATCCTGCCAATCATTCTTGTTTCTCCTAACATCCCCTGAGGAGTAGTGTCCTGGCTTCTTTCTGCCACCTTTTGTATTATTTCCAGCTCTCTGAAGTCATGCCTTTGGGTAGTTCCCTCTCTCTTCTCTATGCAGATAACTCCAGGATCTGAATGCCCAGCCTGCTCTCCCCTCCACTCCCAGGTCCCCATTCCAGCTGTCTGGAGTTGGTGCCTTCCCAGATGTCTCACCCACAGCTCAGATTCTGTTTTCTTCGCCATCAGGTGCAAACTCCTTACACCATTTAGCCCCTATCTTATTCCACGCTTCAGACCAAACAAGTTATTGGCCATTTCCTAATGGCTCATTCCTTCAACATTTTTGTCCATTCTGTTCCCTCTGACTAAAATGTTTTATAATTTTTCTCTCTGTCAAAAAAAAAGATTTTATACAAAATATTTTTATTCTAAGCTTTGTAATTTGGTTGAGTTTCATTTCAGACTCTCTAAGACTTTGTTCTTTGTTTTCACTATGAATGTTTGTGTCAGGATATACCTTCTAAGATCCTAAGTTTCTTGTGGGCAGGAAACTTCATGCTGTACAACAGTGCCTGCGTAAGGTGCTCAGTAGATAATTGTTCAAAGAACATATAACAGCCCATTGTCACAGGGCAATGAACTCATTACTCCTGAAATAGAAGGATGCTGTGCTTTGTTTGAAAAACTGAACTCTACAACAAACTGTCTGAAAGAAAGAGTGCTAATGGTGACTCTGAGACATAAATCTGCTTGGAAAAATCTATGATGGGGCACCTGGGTGGCTCAGTCGTTAAGCATTTGCCTTCGGCTCAGGTCATGATCTCAGAGTCCTCGGATAGAGCCCCACATCGGACTTCCTGCTCGGTAGGAAACCTGCTTCTCCCTCTTCCACTCCCCCTGCTTGTGTTCCTTCTCACATTCTCTCTCTCTCTCCATCAGCTAAATAAATAAAACCTTTAAAAAAATGATAAATTTCCAAGGAGGGAATATATGCTCATTGAGATATACTATTTCTATATTTAAAATTTGAAAGCCATATTTTTTGCATTTGAAATAGTTTAATTAAATTATTGTGAAACTGTATATTTTCATTATATAAATGGCTAGGGAAAAGCAAATCTGAAAATACATAAAAACATGCTTCTCTTATATTATTTAGTCTTAAGCAACACTGATTTATTTAGGCAAAGTAATGCTATTGTCCAAATACCTGAGCAACTGGTTTAATTTATTTATTTATATATATTTTTAAAAGACTTTATTTATTTATTTGACAGAGAGAGACAGCCAGCAAGAGAGGGAACACAAGCAGGGGGAGTGGGAGAGGAAGAAGCAGGCTCCTAGTGGAGAAGCCTGATGTGGGGCTCGATCCCAGAACGCTGGGATCACGCCCTGAGCCAAAGGCAGATGCTTAACAACTGTGCCACCCAGGTGCCCCTGGTTTAATTTTTTATAATGTAGAAATGTAGAGAGCTCTAATTTCCTTTATCACTTCCAATAGATATCTAGAAGTGTCTTTTTCCATCAAATTATTAAATATTCAGAGAATAGGAAAAAATATATTGCCACTTGAATATAACAAAGTTCAAATGCCTTAGCAGTCCCTTAATTCATTATTTTTTGTACCAAGAAACAACCAGGTGAAAAATAAATTTTGTCTGAAAGGTTAAAACAGTGGTACAGATTTTTAAGAGAGAGGGACTGGATGATTATATTTATTCCCATAAATGTTGTTGCATATAATATACTCTGTTATTCGCCAGGTCTTAATAACATATTACATAATATGATGTTGATCAGAGTTCTGGTTTGTGAGTCACAGTTTTATTTTGATATTTCAGGTGCCCTAATTTTTTTCCTATAAACGAATCTTTTCCAAAAAAGTCTCCATGATTTGTTTTCCCATTTTTGTTTTCTCCAAGAACAGCAGCAGGCTGGAAATGCTTGTAAAAAAAAAATTTAGGGGAATTTGCAACTATTTTTTAATTTGCTATCTGTTGATTTGTAGCCAAACAAACAAAACAACAACAACAACAACAAAACAAACAAACAAAAAAACAAAAAACCCCATTTCATCTTGAGAGAAGGTAAAATAATCAGTTCCATATATTCACGGTAAGCTAGGACTTAAGGCTCTTGAATCCGTGTGCCTGCCCCTGGCTACGAAACAGAGTTGCAGGTGGAAAGCCTGTTCCCTGCTCTGGAGGATGGTCTAGATTCCCCCACCTTCCTTCACAGCTTCACCCATCTTAGCAGGATACAGGCTGCTGGCTTGGAGCAATGCCAAACACACCACGGGTGCTGGAGCATGTGGTTTGGGGGTGGGTCTAGGTATGATAATGATTCTAAAAGCAATTACTCTCAGTTGAAAATCTTTTTTGGGAATGTTCTTCTCAGGATCACCAGTTTGGGGACCAATCTCTTTCAGCCCTATCCCTTTTGTGATTCTTGTCTCATTCTTTGGATTGGGTTTCCAGATTGCTCTGGCTCCCCTCCCTGTCTCGTCTGGTACAGGACCCCTTCCTACTTGACATGATGCAGTTAATCAGCTCTCACCCATACATCACTGCCTCTAATCTATACCTGAGGGTAGTGGAGGAACAGCAGAATTCGCTTACCCTGTGTTCTCCATGCCACCAGCCCCCAAAATAGTCAACTGACCTCCTCCACTAACTTCCCGGCACATATGGTGCAGTTCTCAGGGGTGGCTGTGCCCATTCCTTTCAAGGGATTTGGAGATTATTGCTCCAGAACAGAAATGGGCCATGCTAATCAATGTCTTCTCTTGAGTCCAATAGATATGGCAATGCTGTGCTCTTCTTGGACATTAAGCCATACCAGATGAGGGACTGACATTCCTTGTGCGAATGGGACCATGCTTCTTGCTTTGCCCCTTAACCGTCCTCCCCACCTGTGTTGGTATGTGGAAGGCAGGGACAACACTGTAAGAGACCACATGCTAGGAATACAGTGATTGTGGCCTAAAGAGCTCAAGAGAAGATATGATTGGATGATGCGTTGTCCTGTGTTTACACCATAAAATCCCAACAGTAAATTTAACACAAGAAAATGAATTATCTTTCACATTATTCTGAATATCCTGGATAAGATTTACATCATAGCTCATTCTCAGCAAAGCACAGTAACAACCTATGATTAGACAGAATCTAACCTTCACGGAAGGCTCCATGGATAATGTGGTATCATGTATTCAGCATTAGGCAAAGGATATAAGGCAACAGCAAAGGGAAGAATATCTATATCATTTCAATAGAAACAGATTCTGAAGAGCAGTGCCATTTTAAGTAGTAACAGAACTGCTACCTTTTTATTGTGGTAGACATGAGAAATTAACCAAGAAAGGTGCATTTGATAATAAAGTCCATGAGGAGATCGATAGTTCCTAGATCTGAACAGAAGATGATAATGCCTAAATATCAGAAATGACCCTCATGCACTGATTGAACGATAAACAAATAACTGGATACCTCATCTCCACCCATCCTTCTAAGTCTAATTCTAAATCTGTAAGTCACCATATCCTACATGGACCCATGAATTTTGTTTATAAAGACAAAAGCCCCACAAAACAAACAAACAAAAAATTACCCATGTTCTCATAGACACTGGAAGTAGCCCTGTCCACGTTCTGGGGTTTGGTAGCCTGTTTGGCCCTTGCAGGGTCAGCAGAGCAGTATCTTAGTGTCCCTCCCAGAATGGAGCTGAGCTTGTCATGCAAGAAGCAGCAGGCTTGTGGTCATTCCAGAGAATCATTTCTTCATTGGTGCCAACCACAATACCAGGAGCTGAAGCATGGCTTGGGTGGGGAAGGAGGTGTTTAGAGCAAGGGATTGAAGAAACTTGGAGACTCTTCACGATTTCCTTAATTTCTATGACAACTCCCACCATCAGCTTCCAAAATAGACCAAAAGACCAAAGTGCTAAGGATTGAGAACAACCTCAAGACAAACTCCTGGCATTTCTCACTTTAAACTGGATTGTAATTGTTAAGCCTTTCTTTTTTTGAAATCATAGTCACCACTGTTAGCAGGATTGATATCAACAACCTACACAGTAAGATGGTAAATGAACCCTTTTCTGATTTTCAGCAGTTCTTAACAGGCCCAAAACAGAGTCTAAAGAAGTGGTACGTATTCCCGCATTCTAAAGAGATCTCCTCAAATTGGAATTTGACACATTAAGAGCTTACTTAGAAATGAAAGAAGGAGCCATGTTAAACTCAGCATCATCCCAACCCAGAAATTCAAACAAGGCTGAGATATTTAGGGAAGGGGAGATGTTATCAGAACTTCTCAGCCAAGTCATTTTGGATGGAAAGGAAAAAATAAAGTGCTCTCCTTATCTCTGAAGCCAAGTGAGGGCAGATACAACAGAATTTCTCATCAAACTTAAAGATGCTCCAGTAGGGGTTTCTGGGTAACTGTTTGCAGGTCTATCTTATATCTATTCCTTATAGACCAATGCCAATAACATTAAAGTGAATAACATCCCATCTAGCCCCATGTCTAAATACAATGAATAAGAGATAATGTTCAGAATGCTGTACTAGAGTAGTTCTTAAATACCAATATAGACAATCATGAAATCATTACAGGGGCGCCTGGGTGGCTCAGTCGGTCAAGCGTCAGCCTTCAGCTCAGGTCATGATCCCAGGGTCCTGGGACTGAGCCCCACATCAGGCTCTCTGCTTGGCAGGGAGCCTTCTTCTTCCTCTCCCCTACTTTTGCACTCTCTCTCTGTCTCTCAAATAAATAAATAAAACCTTTAAAAAAATCATAAAATCATTACAGTGATGGTGTCCAATAGTGGAGTTGAGATTTGTAATGCCTCTCACTGATTCTTTCTGGCTTAGCTTACAAATACATTCTAAGAAATTCTTATTTACAAATAGCCCAAAGGGTAGGCAAGTACAGGACGAACGTAAATAGTTGCTGAAATTACTTATCATTTCCTTCATCCCTCCTTGCCTCTTTGTGTCAGCTTGTCATGAATTACATAGATTAACTTGCAATAATGTTAAACTCATGGGATAAGAACTCTACTTCTCATTGTATAAATATTATTTCTTGTTGAATTTTTGAAAAATACCTACATTGGGTTTAATTGTTTAGGTATATTTCCAGAGTCAGAGTTCAGTGTTCTGTTTACTATAAAAAAACAGTCAATGCTTATTGACTGAATCTCTCAAAAGAGAAAGCTTGTCAGGTAGTGCACCTGGATTTGAATCTGATTAAACTCCTAGCTGACACTTACAATCCATGAGATCTCCACCAAGCCACATGACCTTTCAGGGCCCCAGGTTTTTAATTTGTAAAATGGAGAGAATGGACTCAAACATCCATCTTGTGCTGCCTTGTCCATTACCTGCAATGATTGGCTTAGTTTAACTTAGAAGTCCAGCTGCTTTTCAGCCTGAGCAAGTATCATACCCAAATTTCTGGGTCTATTAGCTAAATGTCAAAGCCCTTTTGTTATACTGGTGAAATGCATACAATTTAGATGCTCGCAGAGAAGCTGAAGGTCTGCTTTACTTTGACCCTGGAATAGACCTCTCCTTGGACACCCACCTCGGATCATCTCTGGTTGACTGAGACCAAGATGCATCCTGAGCAGGAGAGGTCACACTTAGCTTGAGAACAGAGCACACCCCAAGAGTAATTATCAGTGGATAGTCAGTATCAGTGAACATCATTTGAGCGAATCGTATGCCTGATGAGTTATGAGTGGAGGAAAGGAAATTGGGAGTCAAGAAGAATGAATTAGAAATGCCAGGAGCCTCATACACATTTGTGATGCTGTGTTACTATTCTTCCTTTACTGAGTTTGTTTTCTAACCTCCAAAGAAATGTTTGGCCATTTAATGAAAATCACTTTTTTTATTTCTGAAAATCCCACAATTTTACATGTAAAATTTTACTTTTGTACAGTTCACACCAGGAAGAAAAATAAACCATCTTCCTCTGAGAATTTTAAAAATTATAAGAACCCACCATATTTCCTACAAAAGATTCACTATTTAAGCATATATTTGGGAGAGGGGGAAAGAAATTATAATATAAAAACATATTTTCTTTCTTTTTCTGGAAAGCTACAATACATTTGACTTGGTTTCCTGTTGTTAATTCTTTCCTTTGGCCAAATTAATCTTTAATGCTAAACTTGTTTGGGGGGATTTGTTGGGTTAAGACTGGCAAAGCTCAACTTCTTTAAATGTCTCACTTTTGCTTATTAACAAGCATCAACATCTTACTTGCTTTCTTAAATCTTTCTCCTTGTAGAAAACTCATTCTTTGAAAAGATTAAAGAAGCAAGGAAACTAATAGAATAACAAACTCTCCCCTTAGAGTTCAACCAAAATTTTAGTCATAGAATGCAAATGGACAGTTTCTACTGCCAGTACTGTCTGAAGATTTAACCCTGTTTTCTAAGACCACTATCATTACCTTCATAAGGAATGAGATATCCTTTTGACACTTAAATTTATGCATTTAACTTTATCTCATGAAAGATAATTCGTCTAATGCCCAGAATAAATTAGTGAGGAATTAGTTTCACTTCAGGTAACTGTCCCACATGGCACTGACCTGATAACTTGGTTACTGAGAGCCATAGGTCGGGGCTATTAACAATTAACTAAGGTAAGCTGCAACTGTGACGTGTGATAAGAATGACCTTGTTTAATAATACAGTTCACAGGTGAGCAGTGAGGTTTAAGTAGCTCTAGGCTTAGAATATGCCCTAATAGATGCATGCACAGAATAATTACAGTGTTTACCAACTGTATTCTAATATCTACAAGAAATTTTATTTTTCAATGACAGAATCAGTCATAAGGAAGTTTATTTTACATGGTTGGATTTCATGAAATAATATCATCTGACTTACTTCCTTATGTGAGCTAAAATAAGTCTTTGTGATTTCAGGAACACTAACTTTTAAATTTCGTATCATATCTGATACGAAATCTTCAAAAGATTTTATATCCCAACAATCAACTGTTTTTTGCATTCCGCGGTAAGTATTCATTTAAGCACTTCTATTCTTTCTACCGTTGAAGTAGAAAAGGAATATCATAAATATTGCGGCGTCTGTTCGATGAGCAAAGGGAAATGCACAATATGATGCACCGTGTTCTTCCCTTTTTTTATTGGTCTGACTTGAACCATCAAACAGATTTTGATCAATTGGATATTTTGAAGTGTAGTGATTTTGCACTGCAGAAAATATGAATGCAAAAAAAATGTATTTGAAGTTTGACAAATAAAAACATGAGATCTTAGTCTTTCATGGAGTCACGTGAGCAAACATGCAAGGATCCTAACCTCAGATGACTTACTCAAGTACCAGGAGCTCTATATTCTGCTTACTGAGGGTTTGCAGGGTTCAAGAGAAGACAGGTAAACAGAGGTATCTGCTGGTACCCCAAACAGGTCATGAAACGTCTTAAGCAACCTTCTGCACTGCAAGATTTTTCAAAGCTCTTAATATGCTTTGGGTACTTTATCTCCAAGTGAGGAACAGAGTAAGCAAAATCCTAAAAATTACATCCAATGGAACGGCTTTTGACTGAATTATTATTACTATCTTGAGGAACAAACACAGTTTGGGGAATGCGGGGCTGTAGATCTGTGTTTAGAAGTAACTAATATTCATGTGATAGTAAATCCTTTTGACTATATGCGATTGTTCACAGACAAAAGACAGACAAGAATGGAACTTTGCAAAGGAATACCACCAGTTCCAGGACAGGCAGAGTATTATATTGAGTTTGTTAAGCATGTCATAGACTCACAAAATTTCTACATTAGAAGAACAGACATCATATAATTCAACTTCCTCACTCCATAGACAGGGCAATTACGGACTGAGGAATTAGGTGACTTATTCAAAGGTGTGCAGCTTGGTTCCTGGTTCCTCGTCAAAACCAATAGAGTAGCCTAAGGAAACTCGCCATGAATAAAAGCAGCAACTGCTGGTCGCAAGACATTGAAGTATGTTAAAATAATGTCTTAGTATATTAGACGAAGGAATCCACTGGGTCCCTTCCTTACACCATGCAATTTCTCATAATAAGGAAGAGATGTTTTAACTTGACAAAGTAGATGAAACCCTTATTGGAGCCCACCACACAATGACAGTGCTTATGACAATGATAAAAAGAGAAAGAGAAAAAGGAAGTCCCCATGGTTTGTAGTTTTATGTAGCCTTTCATTGCTTCGTTTGAGAATGTAGAAAACAGAAGAAAATAGAGTAATTTATTTCTGTTTCTCTTGACTCCACAACAATGATTTTTCTCTTTAAGCAAAGGACTCTGTGTAGGTAGACTTAAAATAATTCAGAATGGTATAATCCAAATTCCGGCAGCATTTCGCTCTCATTTTTAGATTCAAAAATAACAACAAAAAAAAGTGACTGGCTGCTTATTTAGCATACTCTGAAAACAACTACAGTTTTGGAGCCGCTGGGAATCCAGCTTCTTGTCCTCACAGTTAACGGTGTTTGCTCACATGATACAGGCCACAGCACCTCTAATTGCTGTACAACTGTACCTTTGATCTGTTTTCATTTTCTATCTAATTAAATGTAAATATTATTTCTAATTACAAGCCAATAGAACGAGGTGTCATTTTCCCATCCTTCTCTACATCTTCTTTATTTCCTGGAGCAGGTGCCATAATAGATATTCAACATAAATACCTATAAAATCAAGAGTAACAGTAATATCACACTCACAGTCTTACTGAGAAGCTTAAGTGAGCTATTATATGTGACCAGTCTTTGCCAAAAGTAAAGCACTACTTACACATTATGGATTGTTATTACGATTACAAATGTTAACACTATTATTTAAAAGACAATGCTATAGGAGTGTCTGGGTGGCTCAGTGAGCTAAGCATCCCCCTCTTGATTTCAGCTCAGTGTTGTGAGATCAAGCCCCTAGCAGGGCTCTATGCTGGGCTGGCTGGGTGTGGAGCCTGCTCAAGTTCCTGTCTCCCTCTCCTTCTGCCCCTCCCCCCACCTCTCTCTCTCTAGAAATGAAATACTTAAAATTTTTTTAATTTAAAAAATTAAAAGACAACGCTGTAAACATTGTAATGGATACGAAAAACAATCAGAACATTTATAAAGCATAAGGGCACAATTCTTGTCACATAATAATTCTTCAAAAGTATTTTTGAATGAAATATAAAATCAACATAGCACAAATGGAGCACAGTGGAATGTGGGTACAGAATAAAGGATGTCAGAACCTCATGAAAGTCATGTGGAAAATGAGTATTAGGTAATTTCTTTAAAAGGTGAGCGATATAACTTCGTAATCTGGTGGAGAAGACAACATAAGGAAAATCGTTAGCATTGGCGAAATCAAAACTGGCAGGAGTACTTATGAGCAGGGAACTATAATGATAATGTGCAAGGAATCAGGCAGTAACTGAAGTATCATAATTAAGGTGCGTATTCATGATGATGATAAGGCTGGAAACTTCTGCATATAGATATAAGAAAACAAGGCAAGACAATCCAGGAATTGAGTAAGAGGTAGTTCCCTTCCACACAACTGGCTCAATGAGGTGATCTTTCCTTCACTTTCAAGATAGCTTCTCATCTGTTTTCCAGTCTAATCTTTCCTTTCAACTCTAGAATTAGACAACTAATTATTTAGTATCTGCACTTGCATGACTCAAAATTAACATGTCCGAAAATGAACCACTGCTTCCCTGCACTCAAAACCTGGGCACCCCGAGTCTCCCTCCATCTCAGAAAATGACACTACATTTTACCCCTTCCTTAGGCTACTATGCTTGGAATCATTTTTAACTCCTTTGCTTCACTCATAACTCAAATCGAAACCATCAGCAAATTCTATCAGCTTTCCTATCAAAATACATCCTAGAGCTGTGAGTGTAGTATTTCTCACCATTCCTGCGCTACAGTGCTAGTCACATCCACAAATGCCAACAGCCTCTCCATGCTTTCTCTCAGCCCAGTGTCTATAATCCAAACAGCAGCGCAAATTACTATTGAAAACATAAAAAAAATAATGCTACTGTCTTGCTCAAAGCCCTGCAATCTCACTTAGAATAAAGTCCAAATTTCATCTCATGACTTAAAGAATGATATGAACCTGACCCTTGCCTTCACCTCCTGTATGATTATTTGCCCCTTAGCTCCCTGCTCTCCAGCCACAGTGGCCTCCCTCATATTCCTGGAGGACACCAGGCAACGCATACCCACTGTGGGGGCGGGGGGGGGGAGAGCTTTTGCACATGCTCTTCCTTTTATCTGACACACCCTTCCCCTAGACAGTCACATGCTCCCTTCCCATTTCTGCTCACATGTCACCCCTTCAGAAAAGCCTTCTCTGACATCTCATCTACTTATTAACCTTAGCCATTCTCTGTCCCCTTACCAAGCTTTATTTTTCTTCATTGCAATTACCTCTGCAATGCTTTTGTAGAATTTGCATATTTGCTTATAATATGTCTCCCCTGTTACAAAGTAAGCGGCATGGGACATGCCGTCTGTCTTAGTACTGTGTTCCAAGCACCAGCACCTGGAATATAATGGACACTCAATAGATGTTTGCATATAACACATAGTCTCCAGATCCCTACTTTTTAATCAAGACGATATGTGTTTGATATCTATGATTTTTATATATTACCATCATTTGAAGAAAAAGACTAACTGAATCCTGCAATTTTTCAACAATACCTGTAGGGCATACATTTAACATTATAGAAGTGAGTCATTACCTGACGCACCACACACACTTCCAAGGGAATCATGCCTACACCCCTGCAGAGGAGCTTTCAGGGCAAGGGACTGTTCTGCATTGAACCTAATGGCCTGCCCCAGCTTACTGACTTAGCTGTGGTCAATAGATTCATGGCCAGCCCCCACACACCACCTGCTTGAAAAACTGAGCAGAACCAATCGTAATCTCAAGAGTTCAGAAATAGGAAACTTTGAGATTGAAATAAACAGAGGTGGATGACTGGAAGAGACTGGAAGCAGGAGCAGCCATTCTAGGTGTCTTGCAAGCAAAATGCAACGAGTAGGATGATGACCAAATGTGCTGAGAGATGCCGCGATTCCCAAGTGAGCTTTTAAGAGAGTCCTAAGAGGGAGACAGAGAAGAGGACACCTTCCCAATTCAGCTCCAGCCTTCGTATATCTTAAAAATAAATTCCATTTTCTTTAGGCTTTGAGGTAGACCACTTTTCTTTGAACCTGAGAGAACCATGACATAATCTGCCTAATTGTAGACTAAGAACTACAGAACATGGAATGTCATCCATAGTCTTCTCTTGCTTTTAAGCAAGGGCAATTACAGGTTAAGTGGCAGAGTTCTGTTAATGGTCTATGAAGCTCACCTAGCTTCATGTTTATCCATCAGCACACAAGGCACTTTACCTACTTGCTCCCTGCCCAAGAAGTTAAATGTTGTATTAACCTTATAAAAGTATAATGAAATCAGCTACCAATAAAAATTCCAGGGATGAATGTCTGAATTAGAATCTCTGGGGCTATCTGCTGCCTAAGCCATGCTTCCCAAGGTTAGCTCTCAATTAGCAAAACAAAATACAGATTTGAAGCAATTATCTGGATAATTCAAGCAAAAACATTGCTTTGACTTGAATTGCCTGAATAATTGCAAGTTAATAATCTCTTTACTTCCTAGCAAGTCAATTGTCCGGGTAATAGAGACACCAGGTAAGCATGGTGGTAGCTTAAATTACCCAAATAATTGCACACTTACTTTGCTCAACCTTATCAATGAGTCCTGGCTATCACGTAAAGAACGTTAGTGGAGAAATGATATGAGTCGATAGCTGAGGTTAGACCAATCGATGGGAGGTGAAAGGTTACAGGACAAAAAGTCAAGAAGGTTTTGGTAGGGAACACAAGGTGTGTGGAACAGGGACTGCTCAAGTGGGCAGACCTACCGTACTTGCAAAGTCACTTGACAGGCAAGGGAATGGTGGTGGGGAATGACATACTCTGATGATAAATTCTCATAAACGTGAGAAACTTGGGGAACGAAATGGCCTTCCAAAACCCCACTCGCTATGCAATAGGTTTAGCTATTGATAAAGTCACAAAATTTAAAAAAAATTTAGGAACTTTAAGTCCAAAATAGTGTCACTCTTTTGCTTATACATTGAATAGTTTTAAGTATATGATTAATGAAATTACATTCAACAAACTGAAAGCACAAAGAAATATTCTCCACCTGTAATTGATTTTTATAGGCTTTTTTAAAGTGTGATTTCCTCAATTAACCTCTCTCTAGTACTACCTGCAGAGGAAAAAAAAAAGAGGTGACATTCTAAATATAAATAATCTGTGCTGCACTAAATCAGCAATGATTACATTTCTGGAACTGAGGGTGTTCATGAAATACTGACTCTATGTCTATATTGCTTTAAATCCATCTTCCAGTAAAATAATTCTGCTGACAGGCTGGCTGCCCTGTGAGATATTGGACATTTATGTTATGAAGGTTATAACCAAATTATAGTTTAAGATATATTGAATTATCACATTCATTCAATAAACTTTTACTACACACCTACAGTGTGAGAACCAGTGTGCTTTCACGTGTATTATCACATGCATTTATTTGCACTACAAAGCAAGTCATACATCCTCAATGTATGTCACCATGAACTATTTCACTTTCTGTTATCAAAGCTGTAGCTTTTATATAAAAGCAAAATAGAAATAAAAACAGGACAGTGATAGCTAATACCTGGATGTTAGTCCAGACTCTGTCAAACACCTGTGTTTTCTAGACAATGAGCATGTTGATAAAGAACATTAAGGTTTCCCTCCTGCTAAAATTTCTGACCCTGAATCTTCATTATTACCAAATCAATAATACACTTTGTATGCTATCAATGATGCTAATTATTATCTATAACGTTGCCTAGGTCTCTTTGTTTACATTCCATGAGTCAAAAGAATCGCCCTGATCATATTGGCATCAGATCTGCTCTCATGAAAGAAAGATTTTGTGAAAGAAAATCTGAAATATGCAGTTAAGGGAGTGGTTTAGAATTACTTGAGGTTTTCTGTTTTGATTTGTAAGCCTTTTTTCTGTTTTAATTTTATAAATATTATAAATTATAGTATATATGGAGATCTGCCAAATTACTTATGTCTCCATGTACTATAGATCTGTTTTTTTCCGCTTTGATTGCTCTAAATTACCAGTGTTCCTTCGCTGTTATTTTAGAACACACATACTCATATTTGAGTACTCAATTTTGTAACTTACTGTTCCTAATGCACGCTAGGTCAGATATGGAGACCAGGTGAACACATTACCTAAGGTCATGCGGACTGCTGTGAAGGCAGCACTGAGACCTTATCAGAGTCGATCAGCAAGGCATGGCACAGCTTTGAGTTTACGTAAGAGGAGGCAGAAGGTACAAATAACTGATATGCCAAACCAGGTAAGGGATCAGGTCTGGAAGCCACACCGTGCTATATAAACAGCATGTGTTTGTTCAGATGTCTGCCTTGATCATTTTCCTCCCTTTTTGTTCAAGGAATGCCAAAGCTCCGGGCTGATTGATTCCAGGGAAGAAGTCAAAGGGCTGTATGACCTACTTTGTGGCTCAGTTATCATTACCACAAGAGCGACTGCATTCAATTAGATGCCCCCGATCTGGCAGTTTTTATTGGCTGTCTTGTAAAGTCTGAATGTGTGCGTGTGTGCGTGTGTGTGCCCGTGTGGCACATGCACACCTCTCTTTCTCTCTCTCTCTCCTCTTTCTCTCTGTCATCCTCTCGTTCCTTATACAGCCACACTTCACAGGGGGCACCTATGTTGGCCCTAGAATTTCGTTACATGAACCGTATGTCAACCATTTCAGTGTGAGGCCATTCTGAAGGGTTTATGGGAAGGGTATTATTAGGAAAGCGTTCCCATTTGCATTTGCTTCAATTTGGCTCTGGCTCGATACACGTTTGTTCTTCCTCTTTTTTTTTTTTTTAACTGCTATGCATGTTGGAGGGGAAGTTGGATGACATTTTATTTATTTTAAGTTGTCTTTTTTTTTCCCCTAAGAGCGGCAAAAGGAAGGATGTTTTTGAGAATAATCTTTTTTTAGTTACTGATGTCTACAAGCGAAAGCTTTTTCTTATATCTGAATAATTCCTTTTGTAAAACAGACTATTTAACTTTGAAAAACAGCTGCTATACACCCTTACCCACTACTCCCACAGCAATTTCTACTCCATAGGGTGTTCCAGAGCTGCATACTTCTTATAAAAAGTATTCTCATCAGTAACCTATTGAAGTCTTGTAACTGTTTGACACTGACCCTTTCCTTTTCTAAACCTCACATTGAAAGTATCATGTGACAATCCCACAAAAGGGAACATGAAGGTACATTGTATTTCTTAGATGTGTAATGGATGGTACATTTGTGTTGTTGTTGTTTACATTTGTGTTGTTGCTGTTGATCATGTCTTTTCCCCTGTTTTTCATGTTCAGGTATTTACTGTGTATCTGCTACGTACAAGGGACTCTAAAATATACGAAGTATATAACTTCAATGAACGTGGTTTCTATCATGGAAAATAAACTATGGACACAAACTCTTTGCCTCCAATCCAAAATATAATGTACCATTAGAGAAGGAAAAGATATCTTCTAGATAGAGGATCTGAAGAAGACACCCCAAGGATTTGGCATTTGAGGGAGAGGATGTTTAGGACTTCCACATTTGAGATTAAAAGTTGGGAACCCAATGGAAAGAGCGGAACCAAAGTAAGGAAACCACAGGGTGTAGTAACTCACTAGGAAGCCACCTATTTTGATGAAACCATAGAAAAATGGTTTAAGAGAAGTCTTGAAGATGAGCCAAGATTTCCTTGTAGTAGGGCTTGAATGTCCATCGTCCACAAAATAGAAAGGATGAAGCTGTTGTGCAGGGAGAAGGAAAGATTGAGACCACGTACCTCCAAAAAGGAAGAGCTTGAGGAAGTCAATCCCTCGCAGCGTTCATATCCGACTCCCAGCTTCTGAAGCCCACACATGTGGTCTTCTCTGCATGGGTCTAGGACATCCCTCTGTGTATGTGTGTGTGTGTTTTAATTCATGTACACACAGGCTCACATATCATAATCCTCCCCTTTTCTTTTCTCAAGATACTTGCAGTATTTTTTAACTTGAAAATGAAATAACATTCATAAAACCAAAAATGAAACAGGACTCACAGGAATCACTTACTCACCTATCTGAGTAAACAGCAGTGGCTCCTAGAAAGCAGAACATGAAGAAGGTACGAAGATGTCCACTGCCAGATACAGCATGGCTTAAAGGTTTCAAGGGAATGAAGAAAGGAAGCTGAGAATAACCAACAGGAAAACTAATGGCCTAACAAGTAGAGGAAAAGTCATTGCACACTCTGCTTCACAGAGACTTATGACTGCACAGATCAAAGCTGGGAGCTGTGGCATTGCAGAATCTGAATGATTTGATCCCAATTTCTTACAGTGAAGGTCTCAGTCTTTATTTTTTTTTTAATGTGCATGTTTTGGAGATAAAAGGAAAGGGCTTCTACGTGCATCCTGAATTTAAAAAGTAAAAAATGGAATTTGATGTATTTTCAGCCTTATTCACTACCAAACCCTAAGGCCATTTCAAGATGACACATGAGCTGGAGAAGCAACGTGGTCTTCAGTAGCTCTCAGATGTTAGCGAGCATCAAATAATCTGGGCAACACAGTAAAGATGCTGTTTTCCTAGATTCACTCCTATGTATTTTGATTCCACAGATCAGGTGTGTGGCCAAGAATCTCCGTTTTTAACAAGTATTCCCATCAATTCTGTTGCAGAGGGTCCCTGAAAGAAGCTTGGAGAATTCTTATCACTGATGTTTACCAGGCAACTTGAATCATCCCTGGTCTCTACATCAGAAGGCACAACTTTTCTGAGGCTGATTATTCCAACTAGGAAATATTAATTCTATCTTTCCCATTTCAGTTATTGTCAAGTTAAAATAATATAATAAACTATGGTCACAGTAATACTGAACACTATTCGTGTTACAAATCACAGGAGTGAAAGCATGCTGATTCTTTGGGAAGGTGCTCTGAATATCAAAGTCATACATAACTGCAGTTTTTAACAGGTACGAATGAGACTGTAAAATCAAATGTTTGCAGGGGGAAAAAAACCTCTCTTTGTTTTGATATAAAACGGGTTTCCTTTCTCAAGGCCTCATTCTTTCTCAGTGGCCAAGGGTTAACAAAATCATGACATTTCCAGGTATTCTTTTTTCTTTTAGTTTAAAACTTCACTTCCTTTGGGTAAATATTCAGTCAAATTCAAGTATTATTATTTCCATCACTAGCCACAGCCCCTTGCTTCCCCCCTGCCTTAAGGCCTTCACCTCCTGCTCTTCCTTTTCTCAGGCTGCTGGGGTCCCTTTCCACTAGAGCTGCAGGTGGGAAAAGGCGAGTGGGCTTATGGGACTGTCCTCCCTCACGGAGAAACACTGCATACATGGTCTGGCTGGTGCTTTGCCTTCTGCCATTACTGTCAAACCTCATTCCGTGCCTGGGACTGGCTGCGCCAGCCTGGACAGCAGCCAAAGCTGGCCTCCACGTAGGAAGCATTCCATGTGTGTGGGTCCCCGGCTGGACCCCGGTCCAGGGAAGCATGGGTGCCCCCCCTGAAACTTACTGCAGAAGTGGCTCCATGTAGGTGTTCTGGGGCCAGAGCTCCACTGTGATGGGTGGCCCCTCATGGGGGCTGGGAAAACAGCTCATGCTTCCAGATCTTTTCACAGATGACTGTAGGCCTATTGGAAATCTTATGAATCAGACTGAGCCCTGAGGGAAATTGGGGACTGTCTTTGCCTTCTCCTACCGGGTTCTGACTCTCCCCAGACTCCATTATCCACACTACCAAACCACTGCACTCAACTCTAGGTGAGTTTTGCTGCCAAGCAAACACCCCCAAACTCTCGTCCTCTGTACCCAGAATAGCCTCCCCAAATGTCTAGCAATGACCTCAGTGGCCCCCATTTTTAAGGGGAGACAGGTTGAGCATACACCTGCAGCCACAGGGACCAAGAAAACTCCAGTCTTCAACTTTCTTCTACTGCTTCTCTCTTCCCCTAGCTAAACTGTCTTTTTATGTCTTGTACATTTTTGCCTCATTTGGTTTGGAACATAGACTTCTGACACCAGGTTGGAGTATTCCTTAAATTTAACCCTTTGGAATTCTGTCTTTTATTCCTTGCTGTTTGCTGTCTTCCAGGAGCCATGCATGTTGAGTGTGGTTACCAAAGGGAATAGGGAGCAGGTTGACCTCTTAAACACAGCAGCAACAAGTGATTAAAAAAAGGAATTAAACATACCACTTATGCTTTAAGGCATTTACAACTGAGTGCATGACTTGGGCAGACAATTATAACACAACGTGCTGATTACCATGGTAGAGATATGGACAGGATTATCCTGGAGTTCACAGTGGGGCCCCTAGGACCAGACTGAGAGCTCTAGGACTGTATGTGGGAGAAAGTCCAATGCCGTGCAAGGAGGTTAAGTACGGCGGTGGGGGGAGAAAGGCTACCAGAACGACCAGCAGGAGCAACAAGAGAGGCAAGCAGATGCAAAATGTGTGCACGTGAAATGTAGAAGAGGTGTGGGATCAAAAGGGAGCTCAAGTAACAGGTTTTCCAGACAGCAGTTAACAGTGGACGTTCTGTGAGTCCACAGAACCTGTATTGTAATCAGCGCGTTGTGTTAGAATAGTTTGCCACAAGTCAGCCATTCAATTGTAAATGCCTTAAATATATAAGCGGTATGTTTTAGTTTGTTTTTTATCAACATTTTTATATCAGTGGCACCTAACACTGCAACTTGGTAGAGGCTCCTAAATCTTTTTAAAATTAACTTACCAATATATTAATTACAGTAAGACTAATGCAGTTACAACGACTCATACTAAATGATGAAATACTGCATCAAAGATTTGTCATATAATATATAAAAACTACTTAAATCTAAAAAATCACCAACAGGGGCACCTGGCTGCCACAGTCGGTGGAGCACGTGACACCTGATCAGAGTCATGAGTTTGAGCCCCATGTTGGGTGTAGAGATTACTTAAAAAACAAAATAAATTAAATATAAATAAATAATAAATACATAAAAAGTCACCAAACAGGTGCCAAGCACTGACATTAGATTCTAGCTCCTGGGAGCACAAAGATGGTTGGTGAGAATAGCCTTTCTGTCTAGTGGCAAAGGCACAGACAATCATAGTCAACGTGAGAAGGGTTCTATGAGGCATGTAAAGTGCTACGGGGAGACAGAGGGGCAAACTTGACTTAGGAAAGTCAGAGAAACCTTCACCCAGAGGGATTAGAAGGCGAAGAGATTGCAAGGCAAGGGAAGTCACAGCCTCAGCCAACGCAGAAGATGCTGAAAAGCCCAATCTGAGGCTTCCTGCAGGGCTGGCGTGGCTGGAGCATGTTTCACGTTGGCTGTGGTAGGAGATAAAGCAGAAAGGAGTTGTCACATGATGAAGAAAGCTAATAGTAAGAGCAATATTGATAATGCATTTATGAGCGCTTACTACGTTTAGGGATTAGGCAGAAAGCATGTGCAGGGCATAAAGTCTATGTTTGATCTTCACAACTTGGGTATTAGGAACCGTGTATGGTGTAAAGCTCTGCTCAGCACTTGGTCCACTGCTGTCCATCATGCAACAAACAAAAGTCAGTTAATACTAATTATATTTATGGATTATTTAATTCTAACTGCCCAGGACTTCACAGTGGTGATTCTTAAAAGCCCGAAGCCAGCAAATACAGCGCATGCTAGGCCTCAAGCAGTTAAGAGTCAATCCCGGGAACTGGTTTAAGAATACTAAGTCTCACTTTCAAATGAGATCCCGAGAGTCTTCCTGCTCATATGCTTCCCCTTGAATTCAATGTCATGCCCAGCTTTCAAACGGTACTTCTGTTCTGATTCCCAATCTGCATAATAAATCCCTGATGGGCAAGTCCTGTGAGCTCACCCACTGCCATTCCTTCCCCTGGGGCTCCATCTGTAGCACCTGATGTTGAATTAGAACTAAGTATCTCAACTCTTTCCCCTCATCACATCACTAGATGGGTTAGCTTGGAACTCAAATCATCCCCTTAAAACTTCAGCAATTGGAACCAATGCTTACCCTCTTTAAGGTCAACTTTAACGTACACTCTCCCTGAACACTGGCCCAGATAACTTTCCTTGTATATTTTCTTTTCAGACCAGGTCATCCTATAGCCTCTTTATGCCTTCTGCCCAAACCCATGAAGGCTATAGAGTTGACTATGCTTCATAAGAAAATAAATAATATAATATGATATGATATAATATAATATAACATAATATATATAATGTTTATGTGTAATATATTAACAGAACAATGGTCTCCCCAAAATGTCTACATTGTAATCCTGGAGCCTGTGAAAACATTACTGTATAGGCAAAAGGAACTTTGCAGATGTGATTAAATTAAGGATGGGAAGATGTTTGAGATGGGAAAATTACCCTGGATTATCAAACGGACCTAAGTAACCATAGGGAGCCTTATAAGATGGACGCAAGAGGGCCACAGTCAGATAAGGAGACAGGAAAATGAAGCAGAGTCTGGAGTGAGGCACATACAAGTCAGAGGAAGCAGACTAGAGCCAAGAAGTGCACATGGCCCCCAGAGATGGGTCAGGGCTCAAACATAGGTTCTCCGCTGGACCCAGTAGAAGCATGTAGCCCCGCTGACACTCCTTTCTGACTTCTGACTTCCAGAACCATGAGATGAGTACATAACAAATAAGTAATAAATAATAATAATACATTACTATACAATAAATATAGGTTATATCATTATATACTAATACAATATAATAGGATATTGTATACTATATTGTATAATTTGTAATTTATTATACATAAGTATATAATATATAAGCATATAATAAATATATAGTTATATAAATATAATATGTATAATACATAATTATATAATAAATTTAAAATAAATTAAAAAAATTTGTGTTGTGTGAAACTATTAAGGTTGCCATACTTTGTTACAGCAGAAATAGGAAATTAATACACTGCTGCATCTTGCTGAAAGAAAGAAAGGTATGTTATATATGATAGCAAAACCTTCAGTGTTTAAAGTTTTTGTTTGAAAGAGAATCTACAGGGGGCTCCTGGGTGGCTCAGTTGGTTGAGCCACCTACTCTTGGCTTTAGCTCAGGTCATGATCTTGGGATGGAGCTTCCCTTGGGCTCTGCACTTCACAGGGAGTCTGCTTGAGATTCTCTTTCCCTCTGCCCCCTCCCCACTCCCTACTCCCATGTGCTTGTGTGTTCCCCTTTTCTCTCTCTGTCTCTTTCTGGAATGAATAAATACATCTTTAAAAAAAAAAAAAAGGAAAGAAAAAATTTACAGAAGTCCATTTCCATCCTTGACAGTAACTACTATCTAACAGGTTAAATAAATGACACTACTGTTTCAGCTGTTTCAGGAATTAAGCCACACATAGCATCGGACAATTATCTTTGCCTGAAGGGAAACACAAGTCCTGGGACACACTGGGTTTCCAGTCCAGCAAGAATAATACAACTTCAGTGAGTTCCTGTGACATTCAAGTAAGATTTTATAAATGTCATGACTTAGGCAAAGGGAAATGTCTCATGAGAAGGGTCACAATTAGAGACTAAGTTTTATAAAAACTGAAGTATTTCCATCAAACCAAGAGTAAAACCAATCCTGATAGAATAAAAAGATGTAACTGCCTCACTGAACAAAATTCAACACCTTTTAAGGGAAGATGACCTAATTCAAACTCCCTACAACATGTTACACACAATATACACCACATAGTCAAAACTACCAGGAAATAAAACAACAAAGCAGAAAATATATCCTCCAATCTAGGAGGACAAAAAGCTTTCCAATATACACTGACCTTGATATAACCCAGGTATTTGAATTAGCTAGTAAGAGTTTTGCCACTTTACTAAATATGTTGGAGACATTAAAAAGAAAAAAGAATGTCACAGTGAAGAAACAAGCAATCACAATGCACAGAGGCAAATTATAGATGAAAGAAGGGAATTCATTGTTTGAAATCAGAAATTAAATAAGTGGAGTTCTGTAGATGAGAGCTGGCAGAAGAAAGGGTCAGTGAACTTAAAAACAGGTCAAGAGAATATATACAATCTGAATAACAGAGTAGTTAAAAACAACCAACCAGAGCCTCCGCTGGAGGAAAATATCAAAGTCTTACACATATGAAGTTGGGTCCCACTGGAAGGAGGGAAAAAGAGAATGGAATAAAAACTTGTGAAAAAAATACTACCTAAATTTGAAAATATGATATTAAAAATCTATTTTGATATCCAAAAGGTTCAGGAATCACCAAACACTATAAATAACAACAACAACAACAACAATAATAATAATAATAATAAAAACACAGGTACATCATAGTTAAAATGCTTAAAACTGAAGATGAAGAGAAAATCTTTGAGGAATCTGGGAGTGGGGGAGAAGGCACATTATAGCAAAAATATGAGTAATCACTGGTTTTTAATTAGGAACAATGGGAACAATGTGGCATTGAAACAATGTACTCTAAGTACTTAAAGAAATTGAAGAAATACCCAGAATTCTAAGGAGGTGGGTGGGAGATGGGCTAGATGGGTGATGGGTATTAAAGAGGGCACATGTGATGAGCACTGGGTGTTGTATGTAAGTGATGAATCACTGAATTCTATCCTGAAACCAATATTGCACTGTATATTAACTAACTAAAATTTAAATAAAAATTTTAAAAAGATATATCCAGAATTTTTTTTTAAGATTTTATTTATTTGACAGAAAGAGAGGCAGCAAGAGAGGGAACACAAGCAGTGGGAATGGGAGAGGGAGAAGCAGGCTTCCCGCTGAGCAGGGAGCCCGAGGCCAGGCTCAATTTCAGAACGCTAGGATCACGACTTGAGCCGAAGGCAGATGCTTAACCACTGAGCCACCCAGGCGCCCCCAGAATTCCTTAGAGAGGAAAAACACTACAAAAAGTAACATTTTTGGTTAAGAAAATTCGAGATAATTTGTTACCAGTGGACAGTGATTACATTAAATACTAAAAGAAGTTCTTCATTCTAAATGGAAATGATACCACATGAAAACTCAAATCTACAGTAAGAAATAAAGATTACTTGAAATGATAAGTATGAGGTAAACTTCATAGATTATAACTTAGCTCCTTTTATTTTCTTCAAAAAACAACTGATAGTTTAGGCAAAAATAATAACTTTGAATGTTAAGCCTTATTACATCTATAGATGTAAAATATATGACAACAATAACACAAAGGATGAATGGTAATTAATTAGACTTCTGTGGCTTTTAGATTCTTGTATTATGCATGAAATAATACACTATTAACCCTAAGGAGACTTTCGTAGATTAATAATGCATATTGCAACCCCATATTCACCACACTAGAAATCATACAAAGAAGCGAGTATAGTTGAAAGCCAAAAGAGATATTAAAATATTGTGCTTAAAATTATTTAGTTAATACAAAGTAAAGCGGGAACAGAAAATCAGAGGAACAAAAATTCAATGGATCATACAGCAAGAGAGTTGATTTAAACCCAAACATATGAATAACTACATTAACTATAAAAGAAATTCACAAACTAAAGACACAGACTGTCAAACTGGTTAAGAAGGGAAGAATCAACTCTATGGTAAGAGAATTACCTTATATAAAGATACATAAAATATAAAAGAATTGGAAAAGATTTTACATACAAATAGTATGCACAAGAAAATTGACATGGCATTATTATCAGACAAATCAGGCTTCAAGACAAGGAATATTGGGGATCCTGGCTGGCTCAGTTGGTGGAGCATGCAACTCTTGATCTCCAGGTTGTGAGTTCGAGCCCCACTCTGGGTATAGAGATTACTTAAAAATAAAGTATTAAAAAAATGTTTTAAAAAGAAAGATGAGGAATATTAGCAGAGATAAAGAAGTAGGATTACCAGTTTTTACATATATACGTGTGTGTGTGTATGTGTAAAATATGTTGTATATGTATGTGTGAGTGTTCATGCATGTGTACATATATACATAAAATAATATATACCACCTTTGTGTGTCTGTATATATACACATACAGATCAATAACCTCTTCTTATACATACATGTCAATATATTATATAAAAACTCTGTTGTAAAATTTATACCTGTTGTAAAATTATAACACGTAAATATGTATAATATATAAAATACACATATATGTCACCATAAAAAGTGAATCAATTCAACAGGAAGGTTTAACAATTCCAAATGTGTAAATACTTATTAACAGAGCTACAAAATGCATAAAGCAAAAAACTTTCAGAAATAAAGAAGTGGATAAGTTTTTAATTGGACAATTTGACATCCCTCTCTTAATAATTGATAGAAAAACTAGAAAGAATGTCAGTAAGAATATAGAAAA
The DNA here is from genome assembly GCF_017311325.1 of Ursus maritimus. NCBI lineage: Eukaryota > Metazoa > Chordata > Mammalia > Carnivora > Ursidae > Ursus > Ursus maritimus. Next base: position 81,265,484 of record NW_024426885.1, on the reverse strand, counting down.
TTTCAAAAACATTATTATCCAGGGGCACCTGGATGGCTCAGTTGGTTAAGCTTCTGCCTGCGGCTCAGGTCATGATCCCAGGGTCCTGGGATCCAGCCCCGCATTGGGCTCCCTGCTCAGCAGAGGGGCTTCTTCCCACTCTCCCACCTCCCCTGCTTGTGCTCTCTCTCTCTGTCAAATAAATAAATAAATAAAATCTTTAAAAAAATTATTAACCAATTTGAAATAACCAATTAATTTATAGAACACTACATTCCATGTTTATGGAATACACATTCTTTTCCAGTGTACGTGGAATGTTTATTGAGATGGACCACACAATGGAAATAAAATGTATCCCTAAATTCTGAAGAATGAAATTTAACAAAGTATGTTCTCTGACAACGGTAACATTAAATTAGGAATCAAATAAACAAAAATATGTTTAGAAAATTATCCAAGTATTTGGAAATTAAATCACATAATACTAAGAACCCATTGGCCAAAAAAGAAATCACAAAAGAAATCAGAAAATACTAATTGAATAGTAAAGACCACACAACATATCAAGTTTTCTGCAATGAAGATTAAAGTATGCTTAAAGGAAAATTTATACTTTTTAATGATTGTACTATTATAAAACAGGTTTAAATTGATTATCTAAATTCCCACCTTAAGAATCTAGAAAATAAGAAACAACCAGTGTGGAGAAAAAGGAACACTTGTGCACTGTTGGTGGGAATGGGAACTGTTACAGCCACTGTGGAAGACAGTATGTAGGTTCCTCAAAAAATTAAAAATAGAACTACCTCATGATTAGGTAATCACACCATTGGGTATTTACCCAAAGAAAAAGAAAATGCTAATTTGAAGCATTATATGCACCCTATGTTTGTTGCTACCTTATTTACAGTAGCCAAGTTATGGAAGCAGCCCAAGTATCCATTGATAGATGAATGGATAAAGATGATGTGGTATATATATATATATATATATATATGATGGAATATTATTCAACCATAAAAAGGATGAACTCTTGCCATTTGCAACAACTTGGATGGAGCTAGACAGCATAATGCTAAGTGAAGTAAGTCAGTCAGAGGAAGACAAATACCATAACAAATGAGCAAAAGAAAAAAGAGACAGACAAAAACAAATCCTTAACTATAGAGAAAAAACTGATGGTTCCAGAGGGGAGGTAGATGGGGGGTGGGTGAAACAGGTAAAGGAGATTAAGAGTACACTTAACTCGATGAGCACTGAGTAATGTACAGAATTGTTGAATCACTATATTGTACTCCTGAAACTAATATAACGTTGTTTGTTAACTATACTGGAGTAAAAACAAAAAACTTAATAAAAAAAAGAATCTAGAAAATAAAGAGCAAATTAAACCCAAAATAAGTAGACAGATGAGGATGAGAACAAATTTCAATGAATAAAAACCAGAAAAACAATATCCAAATTTGTTTCTTTGAAAAGACTACTAAAATTAATAAAGTTCTCGTAAGAGACATTTCTGACTCCTCAAAGAAAGCAAAACAGAAATTCCAGTATTTAAATTGGAAAAATAATATAACTTCATATGAGTTTCCTAAGACTTCCATAACAAAGGGCTACACACTTTGTGGCTTAAAATAACAGAAATTTATTCTCTAGAGTATAGAATTCCAAAAACGGAACTCTCTAGGGAGGCTTCTTCTTTGCATCTCTCTAGTTTCTGATGGCCTTCAGGCATTCCCTGATTTATGACAGCATGACTTCAATCTCTGCCTCCAACTACACATGGCCATCTTCTCCCTGTGTGTCTCTGTATACCTCTGTATCTCTCTCTTCTTCTTACAACGTCATATTGGATTAAGGGCCATCTTACCCCCCATATGAACTCACCTGAACCTAACTAATTATATCTGCAATGACCTCACTTCTAAATAAGGTCACATTCACAGGACATCAACATATCTTTTCTATGGACACAATCTGACTCGTAAGAACACTACGGTTGACCCTTGACTAATGCACAGTTTGGAGTACTGACCCCCCTCAAGTCCAAAATTTGCATATAACTTGCGACTTCCCCCTAATTTAACTATGAGTAGCTACTGTTGACCAGAAGACTTACAGAAAACATAAACAGTCAATTAACACATACTTTGTACATTATATATGTTACATAGTGTATTTTTACAATAAATTAAGCTACAGGAAAAATGTTAAGAAAACCATAAGGAAGAGAGAATACATTTACAGTACTGTACTGTTAAAAAAAATCCACATATACAAATAAAAAGAGGGGAAAAAAAGAGGAAAAAAATCCACATATAATGGACCTACTTATGTTGTTCAAGGCTCAACTGCATAAGCATTAAAAAGATTAAGTCAGGGGCGCCTGGGTGGCACAGCGGTTAAGCGTCTGCCTTCGGCTCAGGGCGTGATCCCAGTGTTATGGGATCGAGCCCCACATCAGGCTCCTCCACTATGAGCCTGCTTCTTCCTCTCCCACTCCCCCTGCTTGTGTTCCCTCTCTCGCTGGCTGTCTCTATCTCTGTCAAATAAATAAATAAATAAATAAATAAAATCTTTAAAAAAAAAAAAGATTAAGTCAACACAAAAGCAACCTTATGTCAATAAATTTCAAACTTTAATGGACACATTCTTTGAAAGGGATAAATTGCAAAACTAGAAAAGGAAGAATTAAGAAATTGAAATAGCCTTGTATTAAGTTAAAAAAAAAAGTAAAGTATATATTGAGTAAAAAAAAAAAAAAACCCACAAAGAAAACTTCAGGCACAAATAGTTTTACTAATGGTTCATTCAAACATAATAAAGAATTAATGTCAGTATTACACAAACTTTCAGGAAATAAAGGAAGAGAGAAGACCTCTCAAGTCATTTTATAATGCTGGAATTACCCTGATACTAAGTTAAGACAAATATTTGATAGCATTTAAAAATGGTAGACAAGTATCTCTCAGGAGCATACATGCAAAACTCCATAAAACCATTGGCCAAAACAACCCAGAACAAACAATATATAAAAAGGAAGCACATCAAGACCAAGTGAGTTTTATTCCACAAATGTAATTTAGTTTAACATTAGAAAAATCAATCATTTAATACACCACGGGATTGAATAAAGAATTAAAAACTGATTATCAGGTAAAGCAGGTGACTATACTCAATACTCACTAAAGATAAAAAAAAAAAAAAAAAGAACTCCATAACAAACTAAAAATTGTAAGGTACTTTATCAGCACGGTAAAGGGCATCTAGGAAAAACATATAGCTAAGTTCACCCTCAGTAGAGAACTGCCACTGGATATGCAACTTTAATTTACAAAAAAAATCAACTGTATGTCAATTTAGAAGTGATAACAATTGAAAAATAGATTTTAAAACAATTCCACTTAGAATAACATAAAATATTTAAAGCACTAGGATTCAATTTAACAAAGATGTTCAAGAACACTACACCAAAAACTACCAAATGGTGCAAAAAAAATTTTTATGACCTAAATAAATTAATAGATATAGTATGCCTGTTGATTGAAAAACTCAAGATTACTAAAATTACTAAAACTCAAGATTACATGGCAATTCCCTTCAAACTGATGTATAAACTTAGTATAACTGGTTCAAAATCCCAACAGGTTTTTTTTCCAGTAGAAATTGAAAACGTGATTGTAAAACTTATATAAAAATGAAAATAGTCAAATATCTTTAAAAAGACAAATATGATTTAAAATACTCAAATATAGCCAAAATAATCTCTTAAAAAACTCAGAGGTTTTACATAATCTAATTTCAAATTCTTTCATTTATCTACAATAATTATGGCAACGCATATTGTACAAGAATAAACAAATGTATTAACAAAATGGACTTAGTCTGGGAATACACCACACATACGTAATTGATAAGATTTCAACACCTGACATAATTGAATGAGAAAGAAAGTCTTCCAAAAAATTGGGGCAAAAACAACTGAATTAACATACAGGAAAAATTTAACTTGAACTCTGCATTATACCACGTGCAAAAATTACTCCATCATGGATTCTAACCATTGAGTGTAGGTGCTAAAACTATAATACTTTTAGAAGACATGCAAGAATACCTTCTTGAATTTGAGTCAGACAAAAAAATTCTTAGTATGAGAAAACTATTAGCTATAATGTTTTTCATGACAATTTGATTTTATTAAAATCAAAACTTCTGCTAATGAAAAGATACCATTTAAAAAATGAAATGGCAAGCAATAGGCTGGAAGAAAATATATACAATCAATATGTATAATGAAAGACTGTTAATCCAGAATATATAAAGAACCCATAAAAAATAATAAAAGAAAAGCTTGTATCCAGAGTATATAAAGAATTCCTACAGAATAATAATTAACAGAAAAATAACCCTATATAAAGTGGGCAAAATATTTCAAAAGACGCTTCACAAAAGAAGATATATAAATGGCCAATAAGTGGCACACCGGAGTGGCTCAGTCAGTTAAGCGTTCGAGCCCCATGTCCTGCTCCCTGCTCAGCGGGCAGCCTGCTTCTCCCTCTGCCTGCCGCTCCTCCTGCTTTGCTCACTTGCTGTCTCTCTCTCTTTCTGTGACAAGTAAATACATAAATCTTTAAAATAAATAAATAAATGGCCAATAATCATATTAAAGTATGCCCACTATCATTAGTCATGAGGGAAATTATAATTAAAATCAAAATGAGATACCATCTGTCCGCCACTCAAGTGGCTAAAATTTAAAAAGAGGTCAATGCCAACCCTTTCCGAGATTTAGAGCCACAGGAACACATTTACTTTGCTGAGGGGAATGTAAACTGTTGCAACCACTTTGGAAACCTTTGTATCCGTGTGTGTGTGTGTGTGTGTGTGTGTGTGTGTGTGTATGAAATATACATCTACCACGAGTGCCAGGAAGGCTCAGTCAGTAAAGCATGCAACTCTCAATCCCAGGGATGTGAGTTCAAGCACCACGTTAGGTGTAGAGCCAGGACCAGAGGAGAGGAGAGGAGAGGAGAGGAGAGGAGAGGAGAGGAGAGGGGAGGGGGAGGGGGAGGGAGGAGGGAGGGAGGGAGGGGAGGAGGGAGGGGAGGAGGGAGGGGAGAAAGAGAGAAGAGAAGAGGAAAAGAAAGGAAAGGAAATGGAAAGAAAGGAAAACAAAAGAAGAAAGAGATAAAGGAAGGAAAGAAAGAAAGAGGGAAGGAAGGAAGGGAGGGAGGGAGGGAGGGAGGGAGGGAGGGAGGGAGGAAGATACATCTACCACATGACCCAGCAATTTCATTCTTAGTATCCACATAGAGAAATGAAAATATATGTCTATAGAAACAATTCCACAAGAATGTTTGTAGCAGATTTATTCATAATAACACAAAACTTGAAACAACCCAATTCCCATCAACAGATACATGGATTAACAAATTGACCATTTGTGGGATGAGAATACTTGTTTTTTAAAAATAAACTGGGCCGCTTGGCTGGCTCAGAGGATGTGACTCTTTTTTTTTCCTTTTTTCTTTCTTTCTTTTTTTTTTTTTTAAGATTTTATTTATTTGTCAGAGAGAGAGAGCACAAGCAGGGGTAGCAGCAGAGAGGGAGAAACAGGCTCCCTGCTGAGCAAGGAGCCCTATATGGGACTCGATCAGGATCATGACCTAAGCTGAAGGCAGACGCTTAACCGACTGAGCCACCCATGTGTCCCAGAGGATGAGACTTGATCTCAGCTTGTGAGTTCCACCCCACACTGGGTACAGAGATTACTTTAAAAAATGTTTTAAAAATAAGATGAATTAACTGTTTTTGAAGTGTTTCTTTTTTTTAAGATTTTATTTATTTATTTGACAGAGAGAGAGTGTTGTGTCAGGCAGAGGGAGAGGGAGGGGCAGACTCCCCGCTGACATGCGACATGCGGCTGGATCCCAGGACCCTGAGATCATGACCCGAGGGGAAGGGAGACACATTACTAACTGAGACACCCAGGCACCCCTTCAAAGTGTTTCTTAATAACAAAGGTAAAAACAATAACTTTGCAGAAGAAAAACACTGGCAGACACTAACTTAACCAGGTATCCAATGTAAACATTACAACTAACGGGGCAAATTGACATTATAAGCCTCCTGATATGATGAATTGAGAAAGATACATCATCACTCCTATGGTATTTCCTGCCAAAAAATGCATAGCCTGAATCTAATAATGAGGAAGTATCAGACAAACCCAAATTCAAGGACACTATACAATGCCTCCACTCTTCAAAAATGTCAAGGTTATGAAAGAAAATATTAGACTGAGGAACTGCTCCTAATTAAATGATCCCAAAGAGACCTCAAAAGTAAATGTAATACTTGATCCTGGATTGGATCCTGAACCAAACTAAACCAAACCAAACAAAAACAAAATAAAACAAAACAACCACTTTTTTTTGTATCCATAAAGGAAAATATAGGGACATTTGGTGGAATTTTAATGAGGCGTCTTAATTAGTTGTTAGTAGTATATCAATGTGATATTCTGACTTTGATAATTATACTGATGTTCTGCAGGAGAATGCTGTTTTGAGAAACTATACATGGAAGAACTTAGGGTTAATGGGACAAAGAGTCTACAACTTACCTTAAATGGCTCAGAAAGGGAACGAGAAAGCAAATGTGGTAAAATATTAACAATTAGCACCTTGGGTGAGTGTCATACAGAAATCTCTTGAACATTTGTCTTAACAACTTTTATGTGTATTTAAAAAAAATTTTCAAAAAAAAAACCCACTGGTATACACAGCACCAAAGAAATTCATAATTATTACGTTCAGTGAAAAAGACAGGCATTGAAGTGTACATACCATATAGTTATCTAAACTTCAGAACAGGCAAAACCAATCTAAGGTGACAGAAATCACAACATATTTTTCTATGGGCAGGGGGGGATTGACTGGAAAGGGGCCCTGGAAAACTAAGAAAAAACCAAAAAACATGAAATAAGGATACTTTAAATTACATTTTGCAGTGAAGCAGGAGGTGCTGAAGGACGCTTTTCTCTGGCCCTAGCTTAACAGATCAACTGTTTTATAATAGTTGATTAGGTAGAACATCTTTCTTCCAGAAGCATCCTATCAGGTAAACGGCATGGAAGAATTTTTATATTACTTCTCTTCCTACCAACTTCTTGCATAAATTCGCTATATAGGTTAAATTTGGACTCTTAGGGAAACTGTTTCTGATTCTTCTAAGCAAAATTTTTTAAAGGAATACATGCTTTCCTATGTGTAAAAACTAATAACAAATTAATATTATTAACAGTTCACAATTACTGATTACTTAGAACATGCCAAGCACCAGGCAAAGTATTTTGTATGTATCATGTCACTGACTTACTGTGATTATTCCCATTTTACACAGAGAGAAACTAAGGGTCAGAGAGTTTAAACAACCGCAATTTTACACAGAGGCAAAGGCAGGTCTGGAACCCAGCTATGTGTTAACTCAGCTGTCCCTATTCAACATATATTCAGAATATCTGCTATTCAGTGTATAGTACCAGTTAGTACTACTGCCTCCAGTGACAGTCTACATGAACAAGAACCACGAATCTAATTCTTATCTTCATAGAAAATTAATACACTAGATCTCTCCCATGGATTAGAGACATAGGATAATATCTTGGGTCTTGCCATGTATCATTTCAAAGTCATGGAATGGAATGTTGATCAAATATATTTCTGTTTGTTTATTTACTGACATTTATTCCACTAGGAGTTCAAATAAAGTATGCATTATGTTGAGGCTCCTTTGTGGTTTTATAATCTCGGACAAATTTCACCAATACCAGTACCACCAGTACCAACGCCGGGGCCGTTTTTTCTTTCTACTACAGGATCTAAGCAATAATAATAAAGAAAACTGGAAAGATCATGTATCATTGCAGAACACTTTTAAATCAATGCAGCACGTCTATTGTTTAAAGCCTTCATGTGAATATCAATTGCAGGTAGAATTTCAATTGCAAATGAGGAACATTTTAAATATTAGGAGAAGTTTGGCTGATTTGCAGTGTTTGTCATACTATTTGAAGACTATATCGAAATGTAATATACATAGATATATCTATATGTATCTATATCTCTCTCTATATATATTTTGAGAGGTTGAGCGACTAGTCCACACTTACTGAGCCATATATATATACCAACAGATGTAGAACACCTCCTGGTATTGTGGGGAACAAAGACAAAAGAAAAAAGTTAAATTTCCTTACAACTTACAGCCCGTTGACAAGTTCTTGACACAGACACAGTGACCTTCCTCTAGGAACTCAACTGCCTTGAAGTTAACACTTTGCTAAGGGCAAAAGGCAATCTTAGCTTAACATTAGTCCGACCTCCAGGATCCTGCAAGTCTCCTTTAACATATAAAAATTACATTGGAAACTTCCTCTATCTCTACCACACCACCCACCCCACCAAGATATATGTTAGCAATCATCCTCCTCCAAATATATGGCCTCCTGATATACATCTGAAGGGTCTCATGACTAAAGTTTTACTAGACAGTAATAAATGACATTTTCCTAACAATTGTTAGCCCCTCAAGGTCCTGGAAACCTTGCTTCCAAAATTCCTTAAAGGCTTATGCTCTCCCTAACTCACTCCCAAGTTGAAAGTATCCTCATGATCCCAGTGCAGTTCTTTATGCCCACGGGTCCTGTCCCCATGCTTTAATAAAACCATCTTTTTGCACCAAAGATACCTCAAGAATTCTTTCTTGACTGTTCTCTCTGAGCCCCAACATTTTCACATCATTGGAATTATCTTTTCTTCTGGCTTTATGGAGATACAACCAACATATAACACTGTTTTAGTCTTAGCCGTACAAATAATGATGTGGTGTGTGTAAATATTATGAAATGCTTACCAAATAAGCTTGGTTAACCTCCATCACCTCCCATAGTTACTTTTTTTTCCTTGTGATGAGATTAAGATCTACTCTCCTAGCAACTTTCAAATATACAATAGAGTTGTTAACTATAGTTACTGCGCTGGACCTCACATCCCCCAGAACTTCTCCTACAACGGGAAGTGTGTACATTCGGCCACTTCCATTCAATTCCCTCAGGTCCCCACCCCCTGCACCTGGCAACCACCCATGTTTGTTAACTCATTCTTTCGCCTGGGTTCTTTCACAAGAGGTAGATAAAACACATTTCATTTGAACAAGGTCGGAATTTTGTTTCTAATAAAAGAGAAAAAGATGCATGGGGAGATTTCCCCCACATTCTTCCTCCCATCTTTTTTGTCCTACAAATAGATGTCCATTGGAATGGGAGAGAAGTAAAGAAAAATCTGCAGAAGCTAACACAAAACCCTGATATTATTGAGCTGCTGAACCAATTCAGGAATTACCTCTCTCTACACTTTTTATAAATGGAGGTCTCCAAATGTCTAAAGCCACAGTGACTCAGCTATTTTATTATTTTCATCCCAACTCATTTCTAATACAATATTTTTATTAATCTCTTTAATTCCACTCTCCATACATCAACTTCTGCAGAAATTCTACTTTCTTTCTTTTTTTTTTTTTTTTAAGATTTTATTTTTAAGTAATCTCTACACCCAACGTGGGGCTTGAACTCATGATCTTGAGATCGAGAGTCTCAAGCTCTACCAACTGAGGCAGCCAGGTGCCCCTGAATTCTGTTCTTTCTGAAAAAACAATTCACTACTCCTCGTGGCCTCGTTATATATTTCGGAGTTTGACTTTTACTCTACCCCAAATGAACCAATTAATAAATAAATTTGATATGTGTTCACTTTGATCTTTATTTCTAGTTTAACAGTTGTGTTCTGTATTGTACATATTCTTCTATCCCTCCCATGAGTCTTGAAATAAATCCCCCCCTTTATTTGGCTAAAGCTAATCCGTGTTAACATCAGTTGTTCCCATCCTAGAAGGCATTCATTTCTACAGCTCTCACATAACACTCCTGTGAATCCTCTCACTCATTTAGATCCTTTTTCTCTGCCTTCACTGTTGTCTATCGTTATTTTCTTCGTGTCCTTCTTAAGCACAGAATCCGGTGAACATCATCTTCCCCACAGAATGGTTTCCTCCCTTCCCTTCTTTCCCAGGAGCTAAGATATACTGATCCTGCCTCAATCTCTCCGACCACCCCTGTCAAGTTCCTCACTGACTTACTTTCCTCTAAACATTTGCATTCCACATATTTAAGCCTCCTGAGCTCTTCTCCAGACAACCTATCTGCCCTTTGGGGAATGCATTCATTCTCACTGCTAAAATGTCATTTTGATGGAAATGGTGCCAGGACTGGAGCTAGGACAGATCCCTGAACCCTATTCACAGGCTAATTTCTCAACTTCTCAGATCTTAATATTTCATTTGCCAATGAATTGTTTTCTATAAGGCGACTGTTAGCTCTAAAGCATTCAGTAGTTACTGAAATCTGCATCTCATATCCTCTGGCCATTTTCACCCAATGTTCCACTGATGTTGTTGTTTTTTTTTTTTTTCAAGCCAATATGATTAAAAACCAAGTGCTTCCTCTTTCCTAGTGTTTTCCTCTTCAGTTGGTGTGATCATTCCTTCTTCTGCTTCTGTGTCTCCTCCATGACTACACTCTCTCCTGTCCATCTTGCTATTATCACAGTACTTTGCTCTTCTAAAAAGTTGATTAACTTTGTTTATTTAAGACATTGAAATTACTTCTGTTTTCTCACATTCAATACCCTTTATAATCTGGGCTTAGTATACCCGTCAAGAACATTCTCTACCGCTCCCTTTTACTTCTCTGCACTTCTAAAGCCAATTCCCTAAATGCCTTGGCGGGGGGGGGAAAATCTCATGTTTGTCCCTTTTGCTTGTAGCTTTGGTTCTACGGTTCTCCTCTTGGAAATTTTTCTCCAATTTCCTGTAGACATCTAAATGCCTATTTTAAAACCCCCTTCTCCATAGTCTTCTAGGAATGAGTCTTGTTATCAATCATGTCACTCTTCCAAAATCCTATTCAACTAATGATCAGCATATCACAGATAATTATTACTGTTAAGAGCTTAGACTTGGCATCTAAGATTTCATTTATGTATTTGTTACCCTGTATGGTTTGCTAACTGCGTCATGTGGGTGAGTGAACATTTCCCGGTTTCCTACAAACATCCCGGGAGACCGGTCATGCCTCTTTGTCTGTCACTTTGTCATTCATCTGTTGAGTGGATCCCATATATTTGCAACAATCCTTTCTAAAACTAGGTAAACTGTCATTATTCAAAATTTATGTTGAAATCAATGAGGTTCTGAGGGATTCAGTCATTAACCCAAACTTACACAGTGGTTAAGTGTGGGAGCCAAGACTTAGCTCCAAATCAGCCCTACCCTAAAGCCCAAGCTTAAGCTTGTTCATTGAGCCCAGTCAAGAGCCTCAGAAAGTACTCCCCCACTAGCCACTGTCACCAGCTCTATAACCCTGTGGGGAGCAGGAGAGAGCTATAATGCAATTCAAGTATTTGAAACTTCTTTTTCAGAGACCACACTTACACATAGTGGAAAAATGCAATCAGTAGTCGGATGTTCCCACATCTGAGAGGATTCAACATTTCTAAGATTTCACAAGTGCAGACTGTGTCAGCTTGTGACTTATCAGACAATTAGTAGTACTTTGGTCTTGTCACACACATTGGATTAATTCACCCATTTACAGTAACCATTGTTCTATACTGTGAAGAAAGGAGTGGGAAAAAATAAAAATTGTGGCCTTAGAATTCATTAAGTGCACAAACAGGATAAGCTTTAATCTGGGAAAAATTCTCATCACACCTGATAAAACCTGAGTTAAAAACATTTGGAATTAAATAAAATTATGTGATTTAAAAATGTGCATGCTTGTGTGTGTGTGTGTGTGTGTGTGTGTGTGCGCCTATGTGCTTACACGCAAGTGTATATAAACATACACATAAATAAAGAACTTAGGATTTTTTTGTTGTTGTTGAGAGACTTTTTTATCTTCTCTCCACATTCCATCCTTATTCACCCTGAACTTGGTATAAAACTAGCACAGATCTATTTTTGTATTAGGATCCATAAGTTTGCATTTCAGATATATCACCCATCGGATATATTTGATTTTGAAAAAAAAAAAATCAGTTGTGACAACTAAAATAGAGTTTTCTTTTGTATTTACCAATAGTGAGAATGAGGTAAATGTGAAAACTCAAAGGGGGTATAGGATTGGTTGGTACACCTGGACCCCTGGGAGAGAATAGATAGGAGGTTCATATAGCAAAGCACACACCTGGGTCCGGGCAGCACGGGCCAAATTTGCCCATTTGCTTCCTTGAAACAATCACATCATTATTGTTAAGTTACAGAGTACAATTTAGATAACTAATGGGACTCTCTCAGAGCAAACAGCACTTAAGTGAATTTTAGATCAATGATCTTAGAAATCTAACTTTCCTGAGAAACAATTTATAATATAAAAGTCTGTTTATTCATTTCAATAAACATTCACTCAACACCTCTTCTGTGCTATGATACTGTAATAAATGTTGATTGGGAAAGTTAGCAAGACTGAACCTTGCCCCCCAAAATTTCGCAGTCTCAATGAGAAATTAAGCCATAAATTATAATGTGATATATACTAGAGGAAAAAACTTTAAAAGAGCCTTGCAAAAGGAGCTGAGAAAGCTAAGGACAAGAAGCTTACTTCTAAATGCAGTCAGGATTTGACTGAGAACTGATTTCACAAGTAAAGTTGCAAAAGAGCTTCGTAGCTCTGTTTGGAGTCAGTCGCATATACTGCAGAATAGTTTACAATACAGTTTTCGTTACCGCTATGCCAAGTTCAATAGTTTCCTGCCCAAAAGATGATTCAAATAGGTTTCCTATTGAAGTTATTATCCTCCCTTTGGAGATCTAGGGAGGTACAAAATGCCTTAACTTCCTAGGCTTTCATTACACATGTAGTACAGAATAGAAAGAGCAAACATGCTCATTAATATTTGTAGAGCACGTATGGCTTTCAAAATAGTTTCACATAATTTTCACAAAAAAAATGGTGCATGAGTAATTAGCAAGAGGATGGCAAGACAGTTTCAAGACTCTTATTAATTATGATGAAGGAGAAGAATTGAATCTATCGTCAGAGGATTGCATTGAAATATCAAGTTTGTCAGTAATAAGCTCCAAGACCCTGAGCATATCATTCCACCTTTATGAGATTCAATATTCTCATCTTTGAAATGATATAATACCTACATTGCAAGATTATCATAAGAATTGAGAGCAAGACGAAAGAGAGAATACACAGAGATCCTACATATACCTCTTTCTGGGTATCTTGGCAGAGTTAAAAATACTATTGCTTTTCACATCCTAAAACATGATACTATTTTTTAAAGTAGATTAATTCTTTTGCAATATATAAAGATCACAAGGTTTTTTTCATTTAGTGAAGTATTATACTCTAGGTAAGTGTTTTTGCTAAATATTTGAAACAAAACTTGTTTAAAATTGAAAATGTAAGATTAGCATCTACTTGAGTGGACTGTCTGATTCTAAATAACAGAGGAAGCAAGTAAAACATTCTTGAATCCTTTCTCTAGAACTTTATAAACATTAGTACTTCCAACATTCAAGTTGAAAAGAGAACTTACACCATGACTCTCACTACAAAGCTTATGCAAAATGTGGGGAGATAGACATGAAAAAGGATCAAAGTGCCCTGGGAGCTGAGTTTTATTCTGCTGACTAGATTTAAGACATTACAATAATAGATGTCCTAATACTGACCAATTCTTAAACTAAGAAGTTCAAAAGAAAGGAGAAGAAGAAGAAGAAAAAAACCCACCTACTCTTCTACTCTGAAATTTAGGAATAGAACATGATGCACATTCCTGGCATTCAACAATCTGAAACCCACATGCTTTCAACATTGGCTCAGCCCTGTTTGCATTCAAGACTCAAACACTTTTGCATAGAATTAATAATTCTCACATTCTCTTGTGAGGGGGCAGGAGGCACAACAGTGCTTACGTACATCTTGCAGGGTTGGCAATGTACTGATGTAATGTTATCCAAAGCCATAGAGATTCTTGCCAAGACTATAGTTGATATCGGAAATGTAGTTAAAATGTAGTCATTATGGCTCTAAGAATTCTTTGTAACTGTAATCATCTTAAAATAAAAATGATGTAATTAAAAATTTTCCTGAATAAATATGTTCATAAAATAGCTGGGCAACCAAGTTATACTTGAGGTGAAGCAGTTCATGGTAAAAGTGATAGTAAAAGTGAAAATTTAAATCAAAACTACAAATATTAGAAATTTAGTATTTTATTCCCATCCCAAATATTAATGCTCTTTTATCCGGTCCCCTAGCTTCAAAGACTGAAAATACAAAAATTTTTATAAAGCCTAGGAATTCTAGGCTCAAGTTTGGAGATAATGCACTCACATAAAGAAAAATATAGTGATACAAGAAAGTAATGTGCCTTCTATGTGATAAGTGGTCCTAGATGTTTTTAAAATATTATATTGTTCAGGGGCGCCTGGGTGGCTCAGTAGTTGGGTGTCTGCCTTTGGCTCAGGGTGTGATCCTGGCGTTCTGGGATCGAGCCCCAAGTCAGGCTCCTATGCTAAGAGCCTGCTTCTTCCTCTCCCATTCCCCCTGCTTGTGTTTCCTCTCTCGCTGGCTGTCTCTCTGTCAAATAAATAAATAAAATCTTTAAAAAAAATAAAAATAAAATATATTGTTCAATCCTCACCTCTACCTTTAAAAATAAGCCTTTATATTCCAATAATCCAGATGAAGAAACAAGCTCAGGAGATAACGTGGTTTGCCTAAGGCTAAATAGTTATAAATAATAGAGCCAAAATTGAAGAACAGGTCTGTTGGAGGCAGTCCTGCTTTTTTGCTCATTAAACCATGAGCTGTACTTAAGGGTAAATGCTATCAGACATGAAGAGAATTGAGAGAGAGAGACCTAAACGGAGCCCTTACAAATAGATAGAAAATAGCTATAGACAGCATTCTGGGGGGGTGGGGGGCTAAGCATGAGCAAAACTATGAAGCCCCCATTCCATCCTGAGAGTAGACTGAAGGTCCTTTTCACACAGTTGAGAAGCCTTAGTACCAGAGATCAAGCCCCAGAAGTAAGCACTGGAATAACTGAACTCAAGTTTTAAACCTAAGGGTATGTTTGATAGTAGTAATGAGATAAAGAACAGGCTGACTTGGGGGGGGAACAGAACTAAGGAAATGCTTTGCAAGTCTTGGTGGTTGAGTCAACAAAAAGATTAGAAAGAAAAATGTGTCAAATACTTCAGCTCTCCATTCCTTCCTGCCGTTCTTGCTCTGCTTTAGTCCTAATTGGGGAGGTATTTGTATGGCTCTGGAAAAGTCACTTCCCCCACTGGCCTTAAGAACATTCACCTAAACAATGGAAGACTTTGATTAAAAGATAGCTAAGAAGCTACAATATTCCTACCAAGTCAATGAGAAGGCTAAAAGATCTCTAAGGACCTAAGGATCCTTCTATATGTGCATTTCAATGATGTTTGGCTTATATGTTTAATAAATATTTCTTGAATAATTGGGTCCCTGCCTCCCACATAGGGATTCATTATAACCTAACAAATGTAGAACACAGAAACAAGTAAGGAGTGTTTTTCAGAGCATTGTTCCCCTTCTGGTGAGGAAAATAAACTGGAAGATGAGAAAGGTAAATTATAAGACATGTTAAATTTCATAAGTGATTGGGGCAAATGAACAACCAAAATAGCACTCATTTCGGGATGAGTATTTTTCTTTTTTTATAGATTCAGTGGTTTTTCTGGGCAAATCTGCTCCTATCAATGGTGAATGCCACTCAGAAAGAGACATTGTATGACTGACAGCATAGGGGAAAAGCTGATGAATTAGTCACCAAAGCACTGAAATTCACAGTCTAGAGTAAAACAATTTATAAATAAAGAAATTATAAGAGTCAGACTTCTTCCCAAAGTGTAAACCCATTTTTGCAGCTAATTAAAATTCAAAGAAAAGCTGAAATAAAATGAGGGGGAAAATCACAATAATTCCATGAATTTCACCCTCTGAGAACAGAACTGACATCTTGAGGACTTAAGAAAATGCTGTAGATGTTTCTAAAATTGCCTCAAGGAGAAATGTCAGTGCTCTCTGAGCATGGCTTAAAGAGATTTTGAAGGAAAATTAGCAGGGAAAATAAGTAAAGAAAAGAAAAATAAAATTTTGGTTGTATAACAGCCATAGCAAAATTTAGTAATCAAAGGTAGCAACTGAAATAGAAAAAAGAATGAATATTATCTTTTAATATTAGTATTAGAAGAATTTTTATCTAGTATTTTATATTCAGTTAGTATTATCTTTTTGATAACATCGAATACATTATGTTGACTCTTTGCAAGCATGCTTTGCAACCATGATCTCAGCTCATTAGAATAACTTTGACACTTCTACCATTGGTTAAGAGGAACAACAGAATGCATTTGCACAAAATCAAATCTATTTCCATTGCTAGAGTATCAACCCAGTGGTACTTTCTTACTACAATGGTTCAGACCATCCTCAAATATGAAGGCGGGCATGTTTCCATGATATTCACTGATGACTATAAGCTGAATTCTTGAAGGCTAACCAGACTAACAGGATTCACCTTATGTATTAGACCAAATATATAACTGTAGGTTTTAGTGAAAATCCTAGGAGTTAGGTAAATGGTGGTTAGATTTTTATATAATTCTTGGTGGTTTAAATGATAGGGGTTTCAGTGAGAACCCTGACTTGATTTTTTCTATTTTATAAACTTTCATTATATCTCTTTAATTACATAAGAGAATTGAATTAAAAGAGAAGTTTCCCTTCCCTGTAATTCATCTAAAGCCTTCCTTCTTTCATTACTTTATCTGCTGATTAAGTAATCAGTCTTTGTTACAGAGTGCAATATAATATATAATTGAAACCACACTTCTTTCCCGTCTAAAACAGCAAGAAAAAAACAAGCAGTGTATTCCTTGTAGTGAATAGTTTCGTTTACAGATGTTGACTTCCCTTCTGTACTTTGTATCACTGTTACTAAAGCCTTCAACCTTTATGTGATCATGCAAGGAAATAACATTGTTTTCAGTTTAATAGAGATGTAACTCTATTTCGGACCTTTCTGATACAGTGGAACCTACACAGTTCCTATTAGTGATCCACTTTTTCATTTCTAATCTAGAAACAAGAATATTAACTCAAAGTTGTTGATAAGTTTGTTTCTAGTTTACTATTTACAAGAGTATAATCTTAAATCATTAAACAAAATAGAAATAATAGCAAAATAATGCTCTCTAGTCCATACCATTTTCAGTGTACTGGTCTATATGTGTGGTAGTGTTGCATGTTTGGTACTTATAACTCATGTAATAGTCAAGAAAAAGAGGGGTAAGGAACTCCAAATGTCACACAACGACATGGGGAAGTCAGGATGTAAACCCCGGCACTCAGGCTAAAATTCTAGAATGACCACTAATGAGGCTGCAAGGGGCAGCTTCAGCAACCATTAGCCTTTCAAGGCCTGAATACTACTTTTCACCTTCACAGCAGGATAACTCTGAAACTGGCATTCTAAGTTAAAAATAAAGTAAACATTAAAAAAATAAATGAGTATGTTGACTTTTACTTATTTTTGAGGGTAAAGAAGTGATCAGAAGTGTTTTGTAACATTATGGCTTTTAAAATACAGTTTGACTTCTTTTCATAAATATCTCACAACTAGAAAATTAATTTTAAAATAATTCCAAAATGTACAGTTATAAGCACTTTCATAAACACCTAATTTTTCAGGTTTTGTTTCTTTGTACTTTCTAATACAATCAATAGAATAGCTCCTTTATAAATCTGAAACAGAATACAATTCAAACTAGCTCAAACCTATTTGCATTTTTAGTAGAATACTTGACATTATGCTTTTAATTCAAGAATCCATATTGGTCATCACTAATTCAGGGGCTCAAGCTGGAATTCTGCTTAGGTGTCCCTGTCTTGAATTCTTGAACTAAACTATTTCAAATCTAAAGAGGGGGAAAATGATCCAATTGGCCAATGTAAGCTTCATTGCTAGTATTATTTCCAATGACTTCTATTGAAATTAGACAAAGAAAACAAGTCAATAAAGTAAACAAAGCTGCCAAAAATGATTCTGAAGAAATGAAATTATTCAGGACAGGGCTAAAATGAAGAAGACATCCATAACAAGTAAGAAATGCAATGAACATAGCAATCCCATATGCAGGAACAGTCACAGATGACAGGCGAAACCTAGGTACTGACTGGTCTAAGCCTTGTGGTCTGTACTGTTTAAATTTTTTTTCTTTTTCTTTCTTTCTTTCTTTTTTTTTTTTTCTTTTTGCTTTTATTGGAGAAAAAAAGGAATCCAAAAACATCCAAAGTTTGAAGTCCTCTAGACTTCAAGAAAAAACTGTCTCATGAATGTATTTTTGATTTGGTGTAATAAAATATATTTCATGCTAAACAGCATTTGTGTTATTCTTGGCTTAAGATGAATACCATGAAACTAGTTCTCCTTGGGTGACCTGATATGCAGGGCTTTAAAGGTTCAGGGCATAAAAGTAAATTCTCCTAAATACCTTTCACCAAATGGACCACAATAACTCATAGGAAATTAAACACATTTCCCATTCAATGGTATTTTTTTAATTGGATTTACTATTCCTTATGCAATACAAGCTAGAATATGTTCTGCTGTCCTGCAGGCAGGCATATATCAGAGACAAGCTAAGTGAGTGATGACTTTTTTTTAACATAACCATGTTCTTATTCTTTAATTTAATAAATATTTACTGTATTTTGTTTATTGGAAGAATAACTCAAAAGCGTTGTCAGTACCTAATAAACTAAGGGAAATACTAAAGATCTGGGCACTTTAAAGAGTGATCACAAACTAGTTTCAAGTGGGCCAGCCAAACAGTAGTCCTCTACATCTTCAATTCAACATAAGATAATGTCAGGAAGAAATGCCAACTGGAATAATGAACAGGAAGACCTTATGTTCCTTATGTATAAGACTTACAAAGGAGTATAGCTTCACTTCATACCTGAAAAAATCTATGGGCAGGTCTACATACAAGCATATTATTTAGTTTTGTCATCTGATTTGTCTGAAGTCAGAAATGTGACACAGCAGTGAAAGTGGAATGAAACATTCTTCCTGTTTAATTAAATATCCTGTTCATCAAGTGTATGTCTGCACTAAACCATTATTTAATATACAAAACTCTGGCTTTTACTATTGCACATAAATAACCATAAAGAAGATGGCACAAGTAATTAAATATGCTATATAGTGACTCACTGTGGGTATATAAATAACCTTTGATTATGCACAGAATATAGGTACATTTGCCACTTTAATAACAGCAAATGATGAAAAATACACGTGGGAAATCAAAAACTAAATGATTCACTTTTTCTTGATATGGCATAGAGTGTCAATAATTCAGACCGATGACACATTAAAACCTCTGTGATTTCATTCAAAGAATATTAGGAAGGTCTTATGTCCATAAGCAGCATACAGATAATGACAACTACCATTCTGATTACAAGCTTCGGACGCAAAGAAGAGCGGTTTTCTTACTACCCAAAAGCCACTAGTCATTTGCATTTTTTCACAGGGATAGCAGATATATGTATGAACTGCCTGCATATTGATGATTTTTTTATTTCTACTTTGTGACCTAGTCTGGCTTAAGTTAATATATTCCCACTTATCACATTTGGAAAGGAATAAAAAAAAAAAAAAAAAGGAACCAAGGGAGAGAGATCACTGAAGGAGTAATATAAAGAACCAGGAGCATAGGAGAACATGAAAGTAAGCTAAAGAAATGATGTTTCAGGAAGAAGCATGTTCCCCAGTCTGGGAAGAAACTGCCTTTGCAAGAATCCATTGGCCGTACTGGTCAAGCACTGAAGGAACGTGGGAAAGGACCACACAGGCAGGAGACTGGAGGCAGGCATGAGTCATCAGGTTCCGGGAGCGCTGCCATCTACCCCAGAGGACAGCGGCCACATTGTCATTGGGTGGAAAAAAAGTTTAAAAAGGATGAAGACTGAGAAGAAGATCACTGGATTTGGTACTCAGAGACAAGTTTTAGGAATAAGAGAGGGACAAACCCAAACTGGAAATGTGAAAAATTAAAAAAAAAAAAATTAAAAGGGAAGCGAATGGGGATCCGGGAGCATGCTCGCCTCTTGAAGTCGTGTCCTGGCAAAAGAAAGAGGAGAAATGGGCCATGTGGGAAGAGGCCGCAACTTTAGAGAAGACTTGTCAGCTTGTTTGTTTTTTATTGTTTATTTTAAGCAGCAGTGACTTTAGCAGTTTTGTTGTGAGAGTCAGTAGAAAGGAAAATAGAAAAGTTTTGAGAGACAGAGGCACAACTTATTCCCTGGGGAAAGATTGGTAAATAAAAGAGAGAAGGTGAATCCCAGTCCGCTTGAGCTGTGAACTGAATGAGGTGCGAACAACTGGAAAGTTGATACCTACATGTTAATGATTAGACATGGTAATAATATAGGAAGGTGTTTATTTGCAGAGCAATATAACTGGCACTCAAATAAACTTCCCTGTAAATCCCTCCCGCCTGACATCTCTTTGTAGTTGTGGAGCCCTGAGCAGCTCTGGGAGATTTGCCGGACTCGCCACCTGCCGTAATTGGATTATCAAGAGCAATGACGTTATAGGGCCCCTGGCCGTCCGAGCAGGTTCCCTAAATGATTTTCGATTTACTGTCGTCCTGATTGAGAGGAAAGAGAACAAACATGTTCCATAACCCCAGAGTTTAATCCTTGGGAACTTAAGCAAACACTTCTCCGTCTTAAAAAAAAAAAAAAAATCCCAAAACAACCCCGGCATGTATGTAGTATTTATGGAGTTGTAGTTGAATGATCTAAAAAGTCAAGTACCACAGTATAAATAAATGCCTGGACTTTCCCAGTAACACATTCATGCATCTCATCAAACACTATGACAATACTACTAATAAACTACATGGCAATCACTGTGCAGGGGGCAAAGAAAAAACAAATACAATCTAGTCCTTGTCTTTTATAATTTAGAATGTTAAAAACAGGCTGTTGGTTGATCACCCTCCTGACACACTATTTACATAAACTATTCCCCGCATTTCCCTTGCAGTTGGTGCTATGAATAGCTTTAAGGGGAAAAAAAAATCTAACTCCTAGCCAAAGAATTTTGTAAAACCATTAAATAATATAATCATTTATTTCATTTTGAAATGGGAGGGGGTAAGAATAAAGAAAGTCATCTTTTTTGCTAAGACTTCAGGAATACACAAGAGTTTTTCACAAATACGGTGTATATTTAGGTATTTAGGTTTTTGGCTTCAGTATAAACTTACGTTTAAAGAATATTTTTAAATTAGTCAAAGAATATTATTAGGCAATTCACAAAACAGTAAATATAAACATTTAATAAACCCGTGAATGGATCTTCTACCTTACTAACATTAAAAGTGTGATAATTAAAAACAAAATAAAAATATCGAAAGATTGATATTATCTAATGTTGGCACGGATAGAGGGAAATAAATTTGTTCATGGGACATTGAATGGCAAATTGCCTTAACCTTTCTGAAAAGTAATTTGACAATTGTTTGATGCAGCAACATAACTTTCAAAAATTCATCATGCATTCATAAAAATATTTAATCCACAAACATATTTTCAACACTTATAGTAAATTGTATTTCTCACAGTATTGTATATCAAAAGGAAAATGGAAATATTCTGAATGTTTATCAGTGAAAAATCTCTGAAAAAATGACATTGCATTTATATACGAATTCAACTATGTTTTGTAGTCGTTGTTAGAATGGCTCAAAATATGTGGTTTCTCCCCTTCTGGGCATGTGGTATACTTTGCAATTTCTGATCCTCGTAACGTTAGGCATGGTCATGTGTCTTGGTTTGGTCAGTGAAATGACATTGCTGTATAAGGCTAAAGCCTTTTTATAATTCATGTTTTCTTTCCCTCTAGCATAGATATAATTGCTCCAACACACTGAATAAGAATATGACAGAGGACAGATCCCAGCAACTTCAATAAATATGTAGTCGAACAAAAAATAAGCCTTTGTTTAAAACACTGAAATTTAGGAATGGTTTATTATTACTATTATTATTATATTTACTATTACTGAAGCATAACCCAGCCTACCATAACTGATAAAAAGTATTTTTGTACTTAATATATATTCATGATATACTGAACAGTGAGGAAAGCAAGTTGTAGAAAATATGTATATTAGAATACCACTTTTTAAAAAACTTGGAGAAATACATATATGTTACAAGAGATAGGGAGGGGCGCCTGGGTGGCACAGTGGTTAAGCGTCTGCCTTCGGCTCAGGGCGTGATCCCGGAGTTATGGGATAGAGCCCACATCAGGCTCTTCCGCTATGAGCCTGCCTCTTCCTCTCCTACTCCCCCTGCTTGTGTTCCCTCTCTCGTTGGCTGTCTCTATCTCTGTCAAATAAATAAATAAAATCTTCAAAAAAAAAAAAAAAGGAAGCATTCCCTCTTCTTTAAAAAAAAAAGAGAGATAGGGAAAACTATCACAAAATAGACATATAAAAATTAACAACTGATGACTGCAAGCAATTACAAAATTATGGGTATTAATTTTTGCCTATACACACTGTAATTTTATTATTATTTTTAAAAACTTTGGTATTCTTTCTTTTTAAGATTTCATTTATTTATTTGAGAGAGGGAGAGAGAGAGAGAGCATAAGATGGGGGAGAGTCAGAGGGAGAAGCAGACTCCCTGATAAGCAGGGAGCTTAATGCAGGACTTGATCCTGGGACTCTGGGATAATGACCTGAGCCAAAGGCAGTCGTTTAAACGAGTGAGCCACCAAGGCACCCCTGTAATTTAATTTTTTTAAAACAAGCAGTTATTTCTAAACTTAAAAATAATAAAGAAAAAGTTATCCTAATCAACCAGGTAAACAAAACATAGCATAATTCTATATTTATTGAAAAATATTATATCTGCATGAGAATAAAATAATCAATGAAAGTGAACAGCAAGTCCAGAAACAGATTAAAATACAATTGAGTAAAAATGAGTTTATCATTTCAAGTTTGTGCAGAAAGAAATATCTATTCAATGAATTAGGTTGATATATTGGTTAAACATTTGAAAAAGATTAAGTGAAATTTATACCTCTTCTTTTTAACAAAATTAATTCCAGATTCATTACAGTTATGACCATAATAAAATAAATCACATAGACAAATAGGACATGTCTACTGGATAAGGATCGCCTTCTAAATGTGATGCCAAGGCCAGAAGGAGTTATGAATAAGTTGACAGATTTGACTACATAATCAATCAGCCAAATCAATCAATCAATCAATCAATCAATTACAAAGGAGGGGAAATATTTGTGACACATGTAACAGTGCTCAGTCAAAAATGCATAGCGATTACATTCCTAGGTAAAATTAAGCAAGGATTATTTTATTTTATTTTATTTTTTTTTAAAGATTTTATTTATTTATTTGACAGAGACAGCCAGCGAGAGAGGGAACACAAGCAGGGGGAGTGGGAGAGGAAGAAGCAGGCTCCTAGCGGAGGAGCCTGATGTGGGGCTCGATCCCAGAACGCGGGGATCACGCCCTGAGCCGAAGGCAGACGCTTAACGACTGCGCCACCCAGGCGCCCCAAGCAAGGATTATTTTAAAAAGTTTTTATTTCACTGCTGGGACATTAGGGGCAATTGGTGTGCCCTCCCCTGGGGGACAAGACTCACAAAATGTGATTGATGAACACAGAATTATTTTGTAGAAGTCAGAAGTAATAAACTAGATTACACCCAACAATCTGGATTAATTTTTTTAAAAATATGGTGAAGAATGAGAAAATTATAAAATAGAATATGTAAACCAAATTCACGAGTGCATAAAGAACAACATAGAAGTACACACAAAAACAAAAAGAATGTACGTTAAGTACTTTAGAATGAATATCTATGTGGGAGGAGATTAGTTATACAACAAAGGAAACGGAATATGTAAATAAGTAAAAAACAAAAACAAAGGAACAAAACGGGATTGTATTTTGCAGAGAACAGTGACAATATCATGCCAGACCATTGATGAGTACAATTAACTCAATGCACTTGAAGTAAAAAAAATCACCAGTTTTTTAAAAATAGCCTAAGACATGAGCTGGTAAATTAATAGCAAAGGAACACAAATAGGCAGTAAGAATATTAAAAAGAATTCCACTTTTACTACCAATTAAATAATTGCAGAGCAATATAGACATTGATTTGTTTTTATTGACTAGTCCATCGAGAAATGTGATATTGAGTAGAAAGTACAATCATAGCCATTACTAATGGCACTAGACAGTGGTAGAACTTCTTTGGACCACTTGACAACTGTCAAGTAATACTTGCACAAAAGTGTTTATGGTAACATTCATTACAGAAGCTAACAGCTGGGGAGAAATAACTAAGGCTTATGGGTTTGATCAAACAAATGTTACATCAAAGATGGAGTATCAGATAGCCACTTGAGGTGATGAGGTACAGGGATTTTTCTCTTTGTCCCTGTACTCTTAAAATCTTTCCATAATTAACATGTATTATAGTCTGTAAAACATAATAAGTAAATAATAAAAATTAGGATAAAACTAATTGGGGGGAGCTTCAAAAATTAAATTCTTCTAGAAGAAAAGCTCTACTATTTATAATCTGTTCTACAACAAATAAAGTTAGACTTTTAATGTATTTTATTTTGCCTCTTTTCACATAGATAACTAAAGTGGGCTTCATTGACTTAGGAGTTCATACGTTCCCTTCCCACCATTGAGAAATGTTGGTTCTTGCTATTAAAACTCTACATGGATTGTACTATATTATACTACAGCTACGTGGGGGAAAACAACTTAGGTTTTCCTGCAATAAAAAGATTACAAATATGTGCTAAGCCAGGTTTAAAGTCTCTTTAACAGGAAATGGCATAAAAAAAGTTTTTTCCATTAATTCAGTATTACATTTTGATAAAATGTAAAATAGAAATAATAACAAATTTGATAAATTTTACGTGACTTCTTGGTTTGTGAATTAAATAGTAAAACTTATGGCCAGCAGTATTTGTATTAAGATTTTACTTTTTGGGGCGCCTCGGTGGCACAGTCGTTAAGCGTCTGCCTTCGGCTCAGGGCGTGATCCCGGCGTTGTGGGATCGAGCCCCACATCAGGCTCCTCTGCTAGGAGCCTGCTTCTTCCTCTCCCACTCCCCCTGCTTGTGTTCCCTCTCTCGCTGGCTGTCTCTGTCAAATAAATAAAATCTTTAAAAAAAAAAGAAAAAAAGATTTTACTTTTTATGGTGCCTGGCTGGCACAGCCCTTGAGCTTTGATTCCTGGTTTTGGCTCAGGTCGTGATCTCAGGGTCATGAGATCCGGCCCTTCACCCAGCTCCATGCTCACTGCAGAGTCTGCTTGAGATTCTCCCTCTCCCTCTGCTCTTCCCCTCCTACTCTCTCTCTCTCTCTCTCTCTCTCTCAAAAATAAATAAATAAATCTTTAAAAAAAAGATTTTACTTTTTTTAGAGCAATTTTAAGACCACCCCAAAACTGAGCAGAAGCTACACAGATTTCCCATTACCCCCGTGCCCCACACATCCACTGCCCCCCCTCAATTATCAACATTCTCCACCAGCGTGGTCCATTTGTTACAATGGGTGAACCCACACTGACACGTCATCATCACCCAAAGTCCACAGTTCACGTTACAGCTCACTCTTGGTGTTGTATGCTCTGTGGGCTTGGGAAAATGTACAAGGACATGTATCCATCATTGTGGTATTCACCAGCATGTTTTGACTGCCCTGAAAATCCTTTGTGCTTCACCTGTTCAGCCCTCCCCACCCACTGATCTTTTCACTGTCTCCATAGTTTTGTCTTTTCCAGAATGTCCTATAGCTAGAATCATACAAGGTGAAAGCTTTTCACACTCACTTCTTTCACTTAGTAACATTCTTTTAAAGTTTCTCCCTGTCTTTTCATGACTTGATGGCTCATCCATCTGTTTTTAGTGCTAAACAGTATTTTATTGTCTGGATGGACCACAGTTTATTCATCCATTCACCTACTGGAGGACATCTTGGTTGCTTCCAAGTTTTGACAATAATGAGTAAAGTTACTATATACATTTGTGTGTGGGTTTTGTGTGGACATTCGTTTTGAACTCCTTAGGGTAAATACCAAGGAGTGCAATTATAAACATAGATATTATTTTTTTCCTCAAGCTAATCAGACATTTCAGGTATCCACTATTGAACATCCCACACTCCAGTAACTTTTATTTCCTATAATATGGAAAAATAATTTTTTTCTGAGATGAATCTGTCTTTGCCAATAAAGTTATCACTTAAAAGAAAAATCTGCCCTTCACATCAATGGGCCCCACAAACCTTTCTTTTGCCCTATGTAATTCTCTTTTCCTGGTATAAAACTTATTTACTCTTTAACAAGATGTTTGTTCTATTTCTACTGGCACTCTCCTTCACAAAGAAGATAATTAAAATAACAGTCCAAAGAGTCCCGGATATAGTCTGGGTCAGCTATGAGCAGCCAAGACACTCAGAGACAAAGGGCTGGAGTCAAGTCTTATTTTGCCATGAGAGTTTATCCTGCATTTTTTTTTTCTTTCTCTGCAGCTATAGGAAATGAAAATTCACTGTTTTATTTGTAGTCTGATGACAGTTTAAAGTTTTACTGAGGATGTGGTCAGGCAATGGTAATCTACAACCCACACACAAAACATAGCACTAAAATCTTTATAATTAACTGCATATGATTTAGCAGGGTCATTTAGAAAGATGATTCATCAGCAGTAGGTGTAAACTGGTTCACTAACCCTAAAGCTTAAAGGAAAGAAGAGATAGAATGGTTTTTTTATTCCACTTTAGGCTAATAGCCAGGTGATTCAGAGTCCTTAAGAGCCCTGATTCAGTCTTCATTTCTCATCACTGATAGGATGCTGGAGTCTCATGCCAAACAATTTATCTTTCCATACCTCAGTTATGTAAATCTCTAAAATAAGCCTCTAACAGGGGTCTAGGGAATGTGCTGCTTGTAACCCTATGTTTCAACATTTTTCTTCATTCTCCTTTATAATTGAGTGTGTGTCCATTTGTGTACAGAGGATTTTCCCCCAATATGATTGCACGACTTGGGAAAATTGTGTGGTGGGCACTGGTTTTCTTTGGTGCCTTTCCATCTTCTTGCAGACCAGCCATACCCAGTCTTCATATGCTATCTGAGCCCTGACAGCTCAGAAAATTCTATTGTAATTGATTCTTTCCCCAGGGAAGCCCTCACCCTCTACAGAAATCTTTACCCCTTTCTCCTTAAACTCTGCTTTCTGTAAGTTGCCAATGTAAAAAGACCTGCAAATCTCTTCCTCTAAATTGCCAGTAGCTCACTGTGGTATTGTATTCCCCTCAGAAGAATTTGCCTTGTAAAAGGGAACAGATCTTTGACTTCAGGCTGTTTCACAACTAAGGTCAACAGAATCTCTTGGAATGAATGTTTAGGAACACAGGTTCACAGGGTACCAGGTCAAACATGGATGTTTTAGAGAATCCTGAGATGGAGACTGGGAAATGAGAACCATTTACCTGGAGCAAACACGTGGGACATCGCCATACTCAACTGCATAGTTGGGATTAAAGCAAGGGGTATTAGTACCTCTCCAATATTTTCCACCATGCTCCCTAGAGTGACCTTATATACAGTCTATGAGTGCTATCATTTGGCCTGATGCCAAATGCCAAAAACAACAGAATCAGATAATGAGCATTATCCATCCAGTACAACATCTGGGGTAAAGTACATTTTTGGTCAGCTCAGGATTAAGGGTCAGGACATTCTTCAAATGTATATTGCAAAGCAGCTATATCTCTCATTTAGAGGAAACTATATTCACTTCACCAGGAAGGTAACACACTTTTTGATACCTCTGATTGCCCACCTAGTCTAAACCAGTGGCTTCATAATATTTTCTGCTAGTTTATTACAAAGGCTTTTATTGTTATTTTTTATTCCAAGAGTAACATGTGTTTGTTACAGCAAACTTAGAAAAAGCAATGAAATAAACAATAGTGAGTGATTACTACCATTAACATTTTAATGATCTCTTTATTCTTTCATTTATACATTCATCCGACTTTTCTGTATTCCATGAGCTGCTCTAAGCCCTAAGAATACATCTGTGGACAAGCTATATAAACTCATATGGTTAGGACAGCAGTCTAGTGCGCATGAGAGCAGACAATAATGAAACACATACGTTTTACGAAAAACACAAACTTGATTAATGGGACTAAGAGGGTGTGGAGAGGGAGCGTTACTTTACACTGGATGTAAGGCAAGACCTTACCAAGGAGGAGCATATGAGCTGATATCTGAATGAAAGGGAGTTCAACTTAAGACACTCTGGGGAATCAAAATCCAGGCAGGGCAGCTGGCAATGCAAAAGTCCTAAGATGGGAATAAACTTGGCATATTTGAAGAATGAAGGGAGGTCAGTTGGATGAGTATGACTGAAGATGTAGAGACTGATAATAATAACAGAGGTGGCAGAAGTAATGAGGGCTAAGCCATATACACCTGCACTGCCTAACCAGAGAGCCACTGGCCAGATGGATTATTGAGCACTTGAAATCAAGCTAGTCTGAATCAAGATGATCTGAATTTAAATACACACTCAGGTGAAGATCTAGTGTAGAAAAAGAATATATCTCGTTAATAATTTTTATATTGATTATATACTGAAATGATGATTTTGGACATATTGGATTAAATGAAATATATTTTTACCATTAAATGACTTGTTGGCTTTTACCATTAAATTACTTTTTCTAAATGAAATAATATGGTATTTGTCTTTCTCAGTCTGACTTATTTCACCTAACATAATACCCTCTAGGTCACAAATGGCCCGATCTCAAACTTTTTTATGGCTGTGTAATATTCAATTATATATATAATGTATGTTTTATATGTAATACTTATATATGCTTTTATACAATTTTATATTTTATTTGTTTACATATAACTATATAAATTATTCATCTATACATTATTTATATAATATGATATATAAATAAAATACTACACATATAAGTTATAGATGTATAATTACCACATCTTCTTTATCCATTTATCTATTGATGGATATTTGGGTTGCTTCCATGTCCTGGCTACTGTAAATAATTCTGCAATACATAGGGGTGCATATATCTTTTTTTCTTAAAGTAATCTCTACACTCAACAGGGGGCTCTAACTCACAATCCCGAGATCAAGAGTTGCATGGTCCTCTGACTGAGCCAGCCAGGCACCCCTGCATGTAACTTTTTGAATTAGTGTTTTCATTTTCTTTGGGTAAGTACCCAACAGTGGAATTATTGGATCATATGGTATTTCTATTTTTAACCTTTGAGGAATGTCATACTGTTTTCTACAGGGGCTGCACCAGTTGCATTCCCACCAAGGAGTGCACAAGGGTTCCTTTTTTCCACGTTCTTGCGAACACTTGTTATTTCTCGTCTTTTTGATTCTAGCCATTCTGACAGGTTGTGGTTTTGATTTGCATTTCCCTGCTGATTAGTGATGCTGAGCATCTTTTCATGTGTCTGTTGGCCATTGGCATGTCTTCTTTGGAAAAATGTCTATTCAGATCTTCTGTCCATTTTTTAATCGGATCGTGTTTTCTTTGGTGTTGAACTGTGAAAGTTCTTTATATTTTTTGGATATTAACCCCTTATTGGATTTTATCATTTGCAAATATCTTCTCCCAGTCAGCAGTTGTCTTTTTGCTCTGTTGATGGTTATCTTCATTGTGCAAAATCTTTTTATTTTATTTTTACGTGGAACCTAAAAAAAACTAAACAAATGAATAAACAAACAAAAAGCAGAATCAGTCCTATAAATACAGAGAACAAACTGATGATTGCCAGAGGGAAGGAGGTTGCTGAGATGGGCAAAATGGGGGAAGGGTAGTGAGAGATATAGTCTTCCAGTAATGGAATGAGTAAGTCACAGGAATAAAAAGCACAGCATAGGGAATATAGCTAACAGTATTGTAATAGTGTTGAATGGTGACAGTTTGTAGCTACACTTGTGGCGAACATAGATAACATAATGTATAGAGATGTTGAATCACTATGTTGCATACCTGAAACTAATATAACATTGCATGCCAACTATATACAAATTAAATTTTTTTTTAAAAAAGAGCGGTGCCTGAATGCCTCAGTCAGTTAAGTGTCTGATTTCGGCTCAGATCACGATCTCATCAGGGATCCAGCCCTGCATTGGGCTCCCGGCTCAGCGGAGATTCTGCTTGCCCCTCTATCCCTCCCCCTACTCATGCACTCTCTCTCTCTCTAATAAATAAATAAAATCTTAAAAAAAAGAAAATGAATAATAAACATTTGTATGTAAACTATTAAAGCAAGTAAAAAAATACATATAGAGAAGGAACTAGAACCAATGGAAAAAATAAATTACTTTTTCTAAAGTGGTTGCTAGAAAATTTTAAGTTGCAACTATGGCCCACATTATATCTTTAATGGACAGCATCAATATAAATCCTTGCATGTCACAGGGGGGAGTTTCAGCTTTTCTTTAAATTAAATTTTAATTTTTTAGAAAGAGAGACAGTATGAGCAGGAGGGGGTGCAGATGGAGGGGGAGTGAATCTTAAACAGACTCCACACTGAGCAGGGAGCTTGACGTGGGGCTGAATCTCATGACCCTGAGATCATGACCTGAGCCAAAATCAAGAGTCCAATGCTTAACCAATTCAGCCACCCAGGCGCCCCAGGAGTTGCAGCTTTTTAAATACAATGAGAAGTATTTAGAAATATGTTGGAAACATTTTAAGATGCCTATTAGACATCCAAGTAAACTTCTCAAGAGAAATCAAGTAGAGGAAGAATGAACCAAGGAAGAGGAGCCGGTAAGTTGCCAGAAAATTGTACATGGTAATGTCCCAGAAGTCAAGTAAATAACTCGGTTCAAACAGCAAATAGTGGTTCACTATTTAACATTCTGTTCAGTAGGCAAGTAAGATGTGAACAGAGAAATAGACATTACATCTGACAATGTGGGGAACCTTGATGAGAGCGGTTTCTTATAGTGGTAACAATGAAGGTCCAACTGAAGTGCATAGAACAGTACATGAGAGGTGATAAAATTAGAAAATAAAATTTCGCAAAAATGTGTTGTGAAGCTAAGCAAACAAAAGGCATACTGGCTGGAGAAAGACATGATATTTATCCTTCTTTCTAAAGTGAAGACCTATTTATCTATGTGCTAAAGGGAATTATTATTCAATAAAGTAGGAGAAAATTATATGGTAGAGAGAGGGGATGATTGTAGACACAAGGCTCTTGAGAAAATTAGTCAGAATAGGATCCAGATCTCAAAGGTAGTATTGGCTTTTGATTAAGACTAAGAAGCTTCTTCCATTATATCTGAAGAAAAGACAGTGTAGATGAGCAGAGATCTCTCTCTCTTCTCCCTTCGTGTATGTTTGTGTGTTGTGTGTATGTTTATAAACCTCATATCATATCAAACTTATCTATTTGTAACATGTGTAAACATTTGTAGACACAATTTTGAATCGTGTCTACACAGATCCATGTGTTCTAGCTTCAAATGTCATTACAGAAAACTCTCATCATAGGTATGTATGGATACATATGTCCCTTTTAGCTGTGATCCTTCATATAGCACTGGTCATTTTATTCTGGGAATTTTTATGATATGACATTTAAAAGTCTCCTAAAAATGTGACTTTGTGAAGTCTTTTGTTTAATTCATTATGCTGAAGCCTCAATGATTCATTGCAACCTGAAGATTGATATCCTTCACTTTGGGGAATTTTCTGTATTATTTCCTTGATTATTTCCTCCTCTCCAATGTTTATTTTCTCTCATTCTGGAGGCTTTTTTAGTTGGATATTCCATGGATTGTTCCTCAAATGATCACAACTTCCTTTCTTATTATCCCTTTGGTTGCCTGTATGTTCTATTTTCCAGTAGTTTTCCTTAACTTTAACCCAGAAAAAATTTTTGCTTTAGAAAAAAATTTCTATGATAGTTTTAATTTCCCAGAGCTCTTATTTTGATTTCCATTCCTTCTTCACAGCATTTGGCTCTTCCTTAATCTTATCTTATGTCTCTGAGTACATTAATTACTGTTTCTTTGAAGTTTTCTTTGCTTTCAACGTTGTTACTGCTCCTTCCAAGCTCCTTAGGTATTTTTTGTTGGACTCTCCTTTTCATGTTAGAGATTTCTCTCAGACGATTTGAGATACTTAGCTCTCTGTTCATAGTAAAAAATGCTTTTAAGCTCTGTATGAACAGTAGAATATGCTGACCAGCAGGACTCACTCATCAGGTGACTTCTGGAGAACGATACATGGCAAGATCTAGGTTTTCTCTCTGAAATGGTTTGGTTTATGTAGAGAAGGAGCCTTTGCTTTCTTGGTCTTGGGCAAAAACCTGATGGTTGGTGTTCTCTAGCCAGGTAGGAAGAAAGGCTGGGAGGAGGGGGGCTGCTCATCGTGTAGTTGGTACGTGGACTTCCATTGACCAGCCCTCTTTTAATCTTGCCCCTAGCCCTACACTTTTCTGTACCTGGTTTTCTTAATCTAAGCCTCTCTCATTCAATTTCTCCAGAGACCAGGTTTCCCATTCCTAGGAAGCCTAGAAGCTGTAGTTGCCTAACAACGCGAGGTGGAGGTGAGGGCTGGACATCTAGCTGCGTCTTCTGTAAACTTCCAAACTGCCCCAGGCTTACAGCCTATCTCCAACAAGCCCTTTTATAGTCATAGGGCCACAGCTTCTTCTTTCCAGTATCCAAAAACCAAATCAGCTTCCTTCGCACTGATAACCCACCTATAGACTTATACATAACTCACCTCTCTCTACTTTTTGAAAAATATTTTATTTTTTTTAGCAATCTCTACACTCAGTGTGGGGCTCAAACTTACAACCTCGAGATGAAGAGTTGCATGCTCCACTGATGGAGCCAGCCAGGAGCCCCTCATCTTGCTCTACTTTGATAAATAATTAAATTCCTACTTTTTCTTTCCATCTTTACACATTGTAATTCAGAATTATAGATCTCTCCTAATTTAATAAGAGATGAAGTCAGTGTCTCTGCTTATGGGCAAAGGCAGGAATATCGCTAAGTTTCCATCTGATACCAGAAACTCTTTAAATTCAACACTAACACAACTTTTTAATTGTCAAGATTCTTGAAAATATTGTCTTTGATATTAATCTAAATTAATAACAACGTTTATGGTGTTATATAACCCCATATCCATGCTGTGTACTAGCTTTTGTTCTAAATATTAATCAGAGTAGAATGGAAAAAATAGCATCCTGTTTGAATCTGTGCACTTAAAACCCAGAAGTGTTATTGTTGTCTGAAAAAAAAAAAAAGAAGAAAAAGAAGGAGGAGGAGGAGGAGGAGGGGAGGAACAAGGAAGGAAAAAGAAAGAAAGAAAAAGAAAGAAAGAAAGAAAGAAAGAAAGAAAGAAAGAAAGAAAGAAAGAAAGAAAAAGGGAGGGAGGGAGGGAGGAAGGAAGGAAGGAAGGAAGGAAGGAAGGAAGGAAAGAAGTCTTCAAAACCAAAGAGGAAAGCAAATAATTCTGCTTTCCTAGCGAAACAGGGAAGACTTCATAAAGGAACTGATATTTTTACCTGTATATTGAAAGATCTTCCTACGTTTTAAAAAGGGATTTAAAGAAGGGATTATATATCACAAGAGTATGCAAGCAGGGGCGCCTGAGTAGCGCAGTCCTTAAGCGTCTGCCTTCGCTCAGGGCGGGATCCCGGCGTAGGGGATCGAGTCCCACATCGGGCTCCTCTGCTGGGAGCCTGCTTCTTCCTCTCCCACTCCCCTGCTTGTGTTCCCTCTCTCGCTGGCTGTCTCTCTGTCATATAAATAAATAAAATCTTAAAAAAAAAAAAAGTATGCAAGCAAAAAGGAGACCAACATGTTCAAAGAAAAATGAGATCCTTGGGAGGACAAAAATGAGATAATATACGAGATTTGGGGAAAAGTTTAAAGTTTATGTAAATTCAAAGAAGCATTATTTTTATTGGTATTGATTCTACCTTCTGCTGGTGTTTTGCACCTTCTCTATGAATAACATGCATGCCTAATGGTCTAGTTTACAAGAACCCACAAATCCACTTCAAGAGAGACCCAGATGATTCAATTCCAATTTCACAAGAATTATTACTTAATAGAGAACTCATAAAACATCTTTTGCTTATTTTTCCATAGTTAAGAATTAGGCCATAGTTGATGGTTCTGATTCATTGTGCAAAATCCCCTGAACACAGCTGATTTCAGCCCACCAGTGGTGGACAGTTCCAAATACACTGCCAGCACCCCAAATCTTGAGTGCCCCTCTGCTTTGCTGCTTCAAGGCCTTCTCCTAAGCCACAGGAGGCCACTCAGCTGTAAGCTGGTCCAACCTGCAAGGGTAGGGGAATTAATCCCTTGAGAGCAATCTTCTACAAGCGGAAGAAAGGAATCTTGGAACACCCCAGGCTTCCTATCTTGTATGGAGACAATGCAAGGCAGAGTCCATGTGGGACTGAGCTTCACTTACTCCCAGTGGCAACGGGATCATCAAAACTCATAGCTGGCTCCGCTACCCTCTTTTTCTCTCATTTTACCCAAACTTTTACTTCTGTTCCTTCAAATTTCCCCTTGAATAATTTACCTACACCTATTTTCTTTTCTCAGGTTGTGTCTTTGCAAAAATTCAAATAAAACAAATCCTTAACTAATTATGTGCCTCTACTAATTACTTTTTTTTAAAAGTAGGCTCCATGCCCCGTGTGGAGTCCACTGTGGGGCTTGAACTGATAACCATGAGATCAAGACCTGAGCTGAGACCAAGAGTCAGACCTGCTCAACCGACTGAGCCACGCAGGCACCCCTATTTGTTTATTTTTATTAACTCCACATAACTTGCAGCATCCGGACTTTCCTACCTCTTTATCTTAAAAACTGAAGAATAATGAAAAATTGTGTGTTTTTTTAATTTGCTGGCATTGATTACTTATATTTAGAAGATTCACCTGTGATATACAAAAGAACACTTAACTAAGAACCAGAAAACCCATATTTTAGTCTTAGATTTTGTAGTACTTAGTGGTGAGACTACAAGAAAGCAACTGTATCTCTCTAAAACCCTAGTTTCCCAGTTTATTAACATGCAGGAATTGATGTAGAAGGTTATTCCTAGGCACTGATTTTAAGATTCCATGAAATTACAGAGGTAGGCCTGCTTTGGTTGAAGCTGTCAGTCAGGCACATTGTCAGCTGGTCATGGTTTGGTCATGGTCCCCCGCACCTAGGGCCAATGCCTGGAGCAACCTCTCCCCAGCATCCAATCCAAATCTGCCCATTGCTTGAATAGTTCCTAATTCCTCAATAGCCCACAGCTTTAAATACATGTAATATCTGATTTGTGTAATAACAGCTAACCCCAGGTTCTTCTCTTTCCTTATATAGCCGTCTTAGGTAACACACATGAATATAAGTGACCTTTTGTTACTCAACGGTGACTCCAAAGGTGAAGTTTCAAGACAAAAGGGATAGGGACACCAGTGGTGGGGTGGAGCTGAGAGGCAGGAAAGACTTCGCTGCGCTGAGCTTTGCAAATCATCCCATGGCACTGGTTGCCAATTCAGCTACACTGAAGCCTGGCTCTGACAGAAGGCGTTAAAAGGAGAAAGTAAAATAGTTCCTTTGTTCTGAGCCTACAAATGCTGAAAGGAAATTCCTGCTCACAGCAGGTGATTAAACAAGCTTTATTAGAGGCCATTACATGGAGTCATTGACGCTGCTTTGTTGCAATAAAATGGTTCATTTTCCCATTTTCTCATTCTTTAACTTTCAAATGGTATTAATTAGATTTATCAACGATTTAGTAAGTCCAAACTGGCTGCCAGAGTCTTACAAGAACACGTTTACAACCTGTTCTCTTAGAGCAGTAGCATAAACGTATCCAGCAAATTCCCCCTAAGACAGAGGAGAATGGATTTATGTCTTAGAGGAAGGGGATGACTCCGTAGCTCCAAGTGTTTAACCACAAGCATGAAATTTTGCCAAAGCCTCTCCTTTATTTTAAAAGTTCATATGAATTTACCTACCACTCTGTAGTAAACCTCAACTTACATTAATTTCAACATAATGTATGGAATTATTTATCAACTATACTACCCCATCAAAATGTCTAAGGAAGAATAATGTAATTTGGATTTTATGTTTTATTCTTGTACTCCTCATCTTTTTACAAGGATAAAATAGAAATGTTTCTGTTTCTTCCAATGACGCTTTAAACTGTTCCTGTATCATATATTCAACCTAGGAGAAAGACTTCCCCATTCGTTATAAAGCCCATGTTTGTGCATCTGAAATCCTATGCCATGTATAAATATGAAATCAAATGTCAACTCCATTATCCTTGCAAGAGAAAGACAAGGATCAAAATTCACGCCTATCAAGTAAAACTAAAAAAGGGAGGAGGGGATGGAATATTATGGTCTTTGTGTCTTCAGTCTTCAGAACTCCTATGTGGAGCACGATAGCTTTGCACCAGCTGAACAAGCCGCAGAATTTTTGCTGCTGGCATCTGACCTGCCACAACAGACTGAGGCAGGCTCAAAGTGAGCACACAACGTGCGGCAGAAACATCCATTTCTCTCCCTACATTCCTATTCCTCCCTTGAACCTCACAAGCTCATCCTTTTACTCTTTTTCTTCCTTATATTTTACAAACTCATCACTGTCTGCTTTAGAGAACATTTTTTTTTAAGATTTTAATTTTTTTAAAGTAATCTCTACACCCAACATGGGGATCGAACTCACAACCCCCGAGATCAAGAGTCCCCTGCTCCACGGAGTGAGCCAGCCAGGTGCCCCGAGAGCACATTTTTGTAATTTTGTTTCTATCCTGTATTTTCCTGTACGGTAAATACCATTGTTTTGGTGCATTGAAGAAAGGCAGAGATACACTTCCTCCTTCCCGTTTAGCCACTCTCTTTGAATTTTGTATTAATAAAATCATTACGTGTCTTTGCCTAATCAATTATTACTCTTCTACACATATATTCAGTGAGTTTGATGACAGAAATCTGCCAAGCACCTTGGATCTCACAGTATGGAAACCTCTGTATAAATGTTTGCTATGATTTCTATTAGATGAAGACACTCTAAGGTATGTTTTATTGGTCCATTAATAAATGACTGGAGTGGTAAAGAATCTGGCTAGAAGCCCTATTTTTTTGCAAGCACGAAAGATGTGGGTTAATGGAGCAATTAAACATACTTTTATATCCCAGGGCTGTAATAATATTGGGGAAAAGTAAGCGAACTACTAAAAAGGAAAGACAACTATAAATATAGAGCAAGAACTAGAGGCTTAACTTCTGTAAAAGTGAAAAGAAATATATGACAGAATTTCAAGCAGTTGGCAATTTACAGGGCACCAAAATTGGTATCTTTACATCTTTTCTTGTCAAAAGAGGTATCTTGCTTTAACGAGGCAAAAGAAATATTAATAAGGTGGAGAAATAGTCTAACAAAAGAGGCAGACAATAGCACAATGTCAGGTCATCTGGGGGAACAGTGGTCAAAACGCATTTGAAGGAATGTTAGCAGTGATCTGATTATCAGCTGCTGATACAGTAATACTGCTCTGAAGATACAGAAGACGTGAGAGTTTGTAAAATGAAGTGCAGGGGCTGAGAACACCATCAGTGCAGGGCCAAGTACTGGTCATCTTTGCATCCCTAGCATATCGCATATTTGTGCCATGTAGTGCTTGATCAGGTAATATGCCCGTATTAGTGAACCGATACTTGGTGACAATGGTAATAAAGGTGATAGAATGATGGGGTTTATTGGGCAGTTTCTTGACAAAGCCAAGTTGAAGAATAGAGGTCAGTGGAAGATTTACTCATCCTGATGTCAGTACCATGTACTCCCAGAACTGTCACCTTCTTCTTTGCTTTTCTCCTTTTTCCTATGCAGCCTGTGTCTGAGACATCTAGTCTCCCCTCCTATCTGCCACCCTGATGCAGTCTTATGCCTCCACCATCCGGGCTATGTGCATTTGTTATGATGATCTAACTTCTTAGCTCCTACACCCTGGAAGCTGAGGGTTCCTACAAATAACTGCCTAGCCGTAAAAATCCTGTGGCATTTAAAGTTAGCTGAGACCTCAGAGGAACTTGCAAAAATTTCACTTAATTTTTTTCAGCTTCTTCTCTCAGCTGCCTCAATGACTTTTCCAAAGATCTCTATTCTTTACTACTCTCCTTATACTCTCTGTTCAAACTCCATCCTCCACACTACCAGGGACAATTTATCCCCTAATTCATGAGTTCTACTTGGCATACCCATTATGCATCAACCCTTACCATATTCGTCCCACCAATTACAAACTGTATGTGTGTGTGTGTGTGTGTGTGCGTGCGCACACACGTGTGTGTAAACCTTGGCTTGAAGTCAACAAGTTTTGTATCCAAAAGAAACACAGTTTTTATTTCAAAACCATTGAAGAGTAATGGAAGTTTGTATTGATTCCCCAGAGGAAGCACTAGTAGGATTATACAAATTGCAAGGTGTCCTAAAACTTTCCCAAACTTCCACTAATCATTACAGGTATTGTACCAACATCTCTTTTGTGTGGTTCTTGAAAACAGCAACAACAACAACAAATTGCTTGTGGCTTCCTCACCCAGATGATTTCCTCTCCGAGAGAGGTGCCATGTCTTTCCTTATGGATCTCAATTTTACTTGCGGAGATCTCTTCCAATCTGTCACAACAAAGGTTCTCTGTGGCAAGCCACAGAGTAAGCAAATACTCCTTCTTAGAATGGAATGAAAATCGTGAGATGCTTTGAGTACTTATGCTTCTATATTCATGCTTGTCTTCGCCTTTTCTCCTCCAGGTGTAGGAGACAATTATGCCAGCTCCTTTCAAATAACCCTGATATCTATTCCTTTGACCAGATGCCTTTCTGTCTCCAAGACATTACCCATCAGGACTTCTGTCTTCTACCTCTGTAAACAGAATATATTTTTAAAGCTCTCTGAATTCAGTAATGAGAAAGAAAAATTTTTAAATGGGCAAAAGAACTGAACTGACACTTCCCCAAAGATGTACCAGTGACCAATGAGCACACGAAAAGATGCTCAACTTTAACAGTCATCAGGGAAATGTAAATTAAAACTGCTATAACATATCACTATGCACCTGTTTGGCTAAAATCAAAAGGACTGGCCATTTCAAATGTTGGTGAGGATAGAGAGGAATTGGAACT
The DNA here is from genome assembly GCF_017311325.1 of Ursus maritimus. NCBI lineage: Eukaryota > Metazoa > Chordata > Mammalia > Carnivora > Ursidae > Ursus > Ursus maritimus. The sequence continues at coordinate 81,225,999 of NW_024426885.1, read as the reverse complement.
CTCATACACTGCAAGTATGGTAACATAAAATGGTACACTTTGAGAGTTTTAAAAAAATAAACATGTACTTTCTTCATGACCAAACCATTCAACACCTGGATATTGATCCTAAAGAAATGAATATAAATATTCAAAGAAGATTTGTACAGAAATGTTCATAGAATCTGTTTACATATAATAGTCCAAACCCAAATGTCCATTAATAGGTGAGTGGGTAAACAAACTGTGATACTCAGCACTACACAAAAAGAAATTAATGACTTACAATGGCTACAGCACGAATAAATCCCATAATACTACACTTAAGGAAAAAAGCCAGACCAAAAAGAGAGTATGTAACGTATGAGTCCATTCACATAGAATTCCAGAAAATGAAAACTAAACTAAACTAATTTCATTTCATTAAAATGAAACACAAATCAGTGTTTGGTTGGGGGTTACAGGGGGTGAAAACAAGGACTGTAGAGTGTGTGCGTATCACTCCTGTGTTTCTCCTTTACTCTCACACTGCTACCACAGTTGCAACACTTTAACACCAGCTATGTGGGTTTTCCACACATCAAGCAATTCTGCAACACTAGCTGGGTGCCTATATTTCAATGCAGTTCTAGCACTACCTGTCTGGAGTTAGCATCAGATTCCACAGGTTAAGGCTTCAATTCCACAAGACTGCCCTACTTGGGATGCCAATATTGAGTCCCAGGGTGTCACCTGTAGTTCTGACCAGTGGGCTATAAATGGGCATTCTTATGGCCCTGTCTTTGGATTCCATAATTTTCTAGAATGGCCCACAGACGTCAAGGAATTGCTTAGTTATGTTTACTGGTTTATTATGAAGGATATACTAAAGGATACAGATAGATAGGATACAGCCAGATAAAGAGATGCATAGAGTAAGGTATAGGAAGCTTCCTATACCTGGAGCTTCCAGGATCTCTCTGGGCCATTCTCCCAACACCTCCTTGGGTTCTCCAATCCTAGAAGCTGTCCAAACCCCTTACTATAGGGGTTTTAAGGGAGGCCTCATCACAAAGGCATGATTGACTATTCACTTCATTTTCTGCCCCATCCCTTCTCTAGAGAATGGGGATGGAGGGATGCTGAAAGTTCTATGCTTCTAATCAGGACCTTGTCTTTCCCGTGATAAGCCCTCAACCGGAAGACTACCAGGAGTTGCCTCATTAGAACAAAAGACATTCCTATGACCCAGGACATTTCAAGAGAGCCGGCGCTTTGTGTCAGGAACCCAGGTCAAAGACCAAATATTAGAACAAAGATGCTCCTAGTGCTTTTATTACTCAGGAAATTGCAAGATTTAGGAGCTCTGTTCCAGGAACCAGGGGCAGAGACCACTATATACATTTTTTCTATTATCTGATTAAACACACATACACATACATATGTGTCAAAACTTACCAAAACTGCACTTTAATATGTACATTTAATTTAATGTCAGTTATACGTCAGTAAATCTATTAAAATTTTCATACACATGCTTTCCCATTTTTTAACCCATTAAATTTGATTTCTATCCTTATTACTTTAGAGAAACAGCTTCAATAAGATCTTCACTAATATTTGAATTCCTATGTATCTATATCTACACATTTTAAATCCTTATTTTATCAGACCTCTCCAGTGCATTTGATTAATTATGATAATTCTGACTTCCTGAATTCCTTTAGTCTGCTGACATGTCTCTGAGAGTTTCTGGTCTTTCTTCTGTATATACTCCCCTTTCTCTTCCAATTTCTGAACTGTAACTTTTTCCCAAGAAACGGACATCTCATCTCAATCTTAACATTATTCCTGAATATTCTCCTTGATTCTCATTGACCCAACTATCTCAAAGATGCAGGTGACCCACATTTACGTCTCTAGCATGAGACACACACTAATTATTTCCAAATGCTTCACAGACATCTCCACTTCATTTCCCAAAGGAAAGTGAACACAACAAAAGAAACACTGAAATCATCTTCACTTTTAAACAAAGCCATTCTCCGGAACTAACAATTTTAAATATTATTGCCCTCCTATCCACCAGGATTCACCCTTGAGTTATCCTCATGAGTCACTTCTTCATCGTTTCTTGCTTCTGTTAACTGAAACAGCCTCTAAAGTAACCCCTCTGCTTCTAGTCAGTTACCCATTGAGCCCAACCTTGACACAATGGCTGCCATTTTGTTCCTTAGCTGGAAACCCTTCTGTGGTGCTTTTTTAACCACAATAGGAAATATAAACACCTTCTTCTGGTAATCAAGACAAAATCTTCAAGACCTGGGTGTATCTATCTTGTTAGCAAACATCTACACTTATCTCTGCTCTGCTAATATCAAATAGCTTTGAGTTATATACACACACCATGTTACATATTGCTACCATGTCACTATTACCATTACCCGTCCTGCCTCAAATGCTCTTTCTTATTCTTTTTTTCTGGATAACTGCTGCTTGTTGCTAAGATTTAGAACAGATTATTCTAAATTTCTGAGATTATTATTTATTTATTTACTTACTTACTGACTTACATATCAGAAGACCAAGCTGGTTATAGAATTCTGGAGTTGGTAGTGGGGAAAAAAAAAAAAAAAAAAAAAAGACTGACAAATGAAAAATCAGTTGAAATGTTGGTAAAGACTTAATATCTAAATGTCCTTAGAAACAACTTAAAGATATATCAAACTTAAAGGAAGTTAAAAGCCTTGAGTCAACGTGAAGGAATGATGTGGGCTGAGTTCTAATGCCAGTAGTACTTGTGAATCCTGAAGCCGTAAGTCTTCACTGAGCTCTGAGAGTTCAGAGGTAAGGAATTGACTTCATGGGTTTGTGTACTTTGCATTTATCTTTGGTTTGAAGGAAGTTTAAGTCTGGCATTCATGAAAAACAGAAAACTATATGTAGCCAAATCAACTTACTAAAAAGATACATTTGTTAAAAAGCATGCCCAGTCCTTAGAAGATACAAAGATGGAGCTAAAAATACAAAGATAGAGCTAAAAAACAATGAACTAAATAGGCTTTAAAAGTCAAGTTGCTGATACACCTAAAACGAATATGACACTGTATGTTAACTAACTGGAATTAAAATAAAAACTAAAAAAAATTTAAAATAAATAAAAATAAAATAAGTCAGATTGCCAGTATCATGAAAGTTCTATAGCTTCTAAGAGTCCTTTTTTTTTTTTTAAGATTTTATTTATTTATTTGACAAAGAGAGAGACAGCCAGCGAGAGAGGGAACACAAGCAGAGGGAGTGGGAGAGGAAGAAGTAGGCTCCTAGTGGAGAAGCCTGATGTGGGGCTCGATCCCAGATAGCCAGGATCACGCCCTGAGCCAAAGACAGATGCTTAATGACTGAGCCACCCAGGCGCCCCAGCTTCTAAGAGTCCTAAAAGATGTTTTGCTCTTTCTCAATTAACTTGTATTCTCAGTTATTTATTTTGACTAATTCCACTATTTTCATATTTTGTTAAATTTTCACCAAATTTTGAGAGTATGTAAAATAATAAAACTTACTTTCTACTTGGAAGGAACCTACAGTTTAGAAGAGGCAAATGCCTTTAGTACCTGCTGTGTCTGTACCTTCTCAGCTAGGTTGAATTCAGTCTTAGATCAGGTTTGTTTAGGATAGTATAGCTAGGTATATATAACAGTGTAATCAGCTATACAGAACAATATATTTTATAAACAGAGTGATATAGGCAGTGATGTAGATTACAGCAGAATTATAAAAGGGTAAGTAAAATTATCTGAGTCGGAGACTATGCCACTGCTAGAAAGAGGTAATGCTTCAAAATATGTTATACATTAATCTTAAGAGCAAGGGGAAAATGTAGGAGGGGATCGTTAGTGTTTTTATCTGATATCCACTTTCCCTGTCTTCCTTATTTACAAAACTCCACAATTATATTCTTACAAAGGACCATATTTTACAGCCTCTTTTGCAAATGGAGTTGCCAGTGAGATATAAAGGGGCAGATGGATCCTTTTGACCTTACAGTAGGCTCTCCCAGGAAAGAGATTATCCCTTTCATCCTCCCTTCTTACCATGTCCTCCTTTTACTTGCTTCCAGCACAGGCATTATTACAGGAACTCCAGCCGCTGTTGTAGACCATGAAGAGATCTTGACGAAAGCTACACATTTCTGGTAGAGCAGAAAGCTAGAAGGAACATGCCTCCCTGGGGAACTGTGTTGTTACCATACTTCTGGATTATTTTTACGGCGAGCTAAATAAGCCTCCATCTTGTCTAATGTTGAGGTTAATTTGAGGTTTTATTTCATATATATCAAATTTAATCCTAAAAGCACCCATATAGGAACAGGATAGCAAGTGCAGGTAAGAGTCAAGAAATTGACCCGACCATTAGAGTCAGATACCACTATCCTGACAAGTAACACAACTTCGTTTCCAGCCTCCCCTTTGCAATTATAAGCCCTCATTTAAAATGTCCCTAGACTTGTTTAATGCATAGCCTTCAAATACAACTCTCCATTATTGACATCTATAACGATCAAGCCAACTTGTCCATGGAGAACAACTAAAAATTGTAGATTAAAAAAAAAAAAATCAAAGACATTAAACTGCTCTCAATGCAACCTAGTTTCAGGGACCAGGATCTCAAGAAGAAGAAAAAAAAAAAGCACATTTGGGGAAGCCTGATAGAATTCATTACTTTTCTTTTAGAGACATTCTTTTCCCTGAGCCAAGGGGCTGATGTTGGTAGACAAACTTGGGAGTTCCCCCAGGTGAAATTAGAAAGTGACTTCAAAACACAGAGGGCAAGGAGAGCCCGAAGAGAGACAGAGCGCTCCAGATTGGTGGGTGGCAGGTTTAATAAGCAAGGGGATTTACCTGCCAGGCTTGTTTTGTGTGGCCACAAGCCAGTAGATCTCTGTGCCCACCTGCCGGAATCTTAAAAGTGTACACAGAGGCCTTCACAGGGTTCCGTCACAAATATAGTGTCCTGATGGTCTCAAGCATACTTACATTCTCTTAAGACTACATCCTACATCCTTGAATTGGCTCCAGCTATGGCAGCTAAACTTGTGTTTCATTTTGTTTTACTTAAGTACAAATGTCCCATCACCAGAATATTATTATTTGTAGGCAGAAGTCATCACTGTGTGATTGGGGGATTTGGGGGGGGGCGGTGATAATGGAAAACTAAATATGAATCCAACTTCTGCCATCTATTCGCCTCTGTCACATTAGCAAGACATTTATGCCTCTGTGAGCCTGTTTTCACCTCTAGAAAAGGAGTTTCATCAAGAGATTACAACAACAGAAGTAAAAATATTTAATGTATTAAGATGCCACAGTAAGTTTTATGCACAATATCGTCATATTGTTCGCAGAAATGCGTAAAAAAACCCGAGGCACCGACATAAAAACTGGGGTACGGGACAGGTAGAAACTTGCAAAAGAGGCTGGCGCTGTGGAGCGCGCGGGAGCAAGAGCCGCCGGAGCTGCCCACCGACCGGAGCCAGACACAGAGGGAGCGCAAAGATGGTGTCCACCAAAAAAAAAAAAAAAAGGAAAAGAAAAAGGAAGGAAGAAAAATGAAAAAAAGAAAGAAAAAGAAAATAAACAAAAGGCACGATGCGTGCCGGCCTTAGAGAGGCAGGGGCAGAGCAGGCAGATGGCGGCAGCCAGCTCGGTCCCAGTGAGTCTCCCAGCACCGGCGGCCCCTCAGGCCAATGCCCGCCTCAGAATTACCAAAGGAGTCCCTTTCTCATGAAGTCTGGGCACTTTGCGAAAGGGCAGCTTCTGCGCGGGGCCCTGGACGGGCGAGTGTGCATGCGGCCCCTGCGTGGGGCCCCGCTGGTCTGCAAAGCCGCACGTTTTGGGGGCTCATGGTTCAGATGCTGGTCTTAAAGTTGGGGTACTCCGAGAGACACACGAACCCTTGGTTCCTGAGGGAGAAGCTTCGAGTTTTGAATTACCTCCCCCTTGTGGGTCTGCGCAGGGCCTGGGGCTTATGGTGAGCCGGCGCCTCTGCCTTTCCTACCTGTGACTGCGGGCCTTCTCTCTGGTTTGCTGACGCGAAGGGGTTGCGCCGCCAGTTGTAAGGTTTTTCTGGGAGGGAGGAAATGATTCCGGATGGAACGGAATTGGGTGGCTCTGTGGGAGGAGGTGAGCTTGGGCTCTCCCTATGTCGCCATCTTGAACCGGAACCCCTGGCACTTATGGGGGGTGGGGGTGGGAGGGCACTGTCCCTGAGGAAATAATCTGCGGGAATGACTCCTCCGGGGCTTCCTCTGACTCCAACATGGCAGCCCTGTGTTGGTTGTTCTTAATATCTGAAAATGTAGTTTGGCATATATTGTCCAGATGTTGTAGTTATTTTATGGTAGAAGGGTAAGTGTGCTATCTTGTCCATAACCAAAGTTTGTTTGGTTTTCTAAGATTTTATTTATTGGAGAGAGAGAGAATGAGCAGGTTGAGGGAGAGGGTCAGAGGCAGAGGGAGAAGCAGGCTCCGCGCTGAGCAGGGAGCCAGACATGGGGTTAGATCCCAGGACCCTGAGATCATGACCTGAGCCAAAGGCAGACGCTTAATCAAATGAGGCCCCCCTGAAGTCTTACTTAATAATGGAATACATGAATAAATCTTATGCTTATCCTCTGTGTGTTTGTTTGCTTATTTTTAAGTAGGCTGCAGACCCAAGCCGGGCTTGAACTCACAACCCTGAGATCAAGCGTCTCATCCTCTACATACTGAGCCAGCCAGGCACCATATCCTGTGTGGTTTTGTTTTTTTTTTTTTAAACAAACCTAAAAGGTAAGATTTCAAAATGTATTTTATCTCTAGTTTATCTCCTTTGTTTTAGATCAACATCTAAAGTAAAAACTCTTTGGGTTTGACTTTTATCATCATAAATTATCACTGCCCCTAATTTGGTTCATTCTCAAATCTGATAAGTATCTTTTTTATATTTTCCATATATATATATATATATATATATATATATATATATATAAAATATATATAG